>NW_024962267.1:12554548-13086903 GCF_019238085.1 Lagopus leucura
AAAGAAAGAAAGAAAGAAAGAAAGAAAGAAAGAAAGAAAGAAAGAAAAAAGAAATCAGTACATAAAAAAGCAAATGAGATTATGTGCTTAGATTTTAGCAAAACACTTGATAGCAATTGCCAGGGAAACACATAAGAAAAGTGATTTACCTTATTTTGAATGGGAACAATGGTGTGTGGGCTGAGGAAAAACCCAGCTAAAGCACTGTACTTGAAGAACAATAAGGACAGTGGTGAGTGTCCTTGGGGAAAGTGCATCTTAACTAACACTTTCACACTGGTACTGAAGTAGGAGTAACAATGCAAGATGAGAGTAGAAAATGACATTAACTTACTAACAGTAAGGATAAGGAATCAAAAAGGGAAAAGAGCATAAAAGAAATTGCGAAGAGGAGTACAGGATCACAAAATGAGACCCAAACTGACAAATATGAATTCAGAAATACAGGAAAGATGCGCATGGAATAAGACAGCCAGCTGGAAAAAAAGCACTGGAAACTCTACAGTGAATGAAATGCAGATTTTTAGTGGCATAAAGCAGTTGGAGAAGCCAGGCATTTTGGGAAGTTTTCTAAGATATGATGTTGCAGAAAATAGCCACAGCTATCCAGGGCTTTTCCTGCTAAATCAACTATGCAGAACATGGCAGAATTTAATTTTGAACACAAAGGTACTCTAAAGCTATAATTCACACAGAAGTAATTCAAAGAAGTCAGAATCAGATTGCAAGAGAGACTGATTCATTATAAAACTTCAGATAATCTAGTAGAATACGTCAGAAAGGTTACATCTGGGAATCTTGTAATAGTCTGGAAATATTTGAAGGCATTCTGCATAAGACAGAAATGGCTGCTATGTTACTAGTCTGCCTTGCTGGTCCACCAAGCAGAAGAGCAATAAAAAAAGCATACAGATGTCAGCAATTGCTGGTGAAGTACCTGCATTACTTCATAAGAGACTAAGAAATACATTATTTTTCTTCACAGACAGGCTAAGAACAGCAGTTTTCCAACTTCTCTTTCCCTAGGAAGTCTACCTCTGGCTGGGATGAAGAGAGAGTGGGCAGGGGAGGATGCTCTGCTAGCTCTGTGCTCCTGCAGACGGGCACTGGATAGACATGGTGGTGGTCTTGGTTTCTGCCCAAAGGTCCAGCCCTTTCTGCAGCAGCTGCTGCAGCTGAGGCCCACTCTAGGCTAGATTCTGGCCCATTCCCTGTGCTTTGGTGCACGTGTGATGTAAGACACTCAGACCAAGGCTGGATTCCTGACTTTTGATAGCCTCTAAATAAAAGCCTAGGAAGCAGTGGATTGTTAAAAAAAATTCCCCTCGTTTGAAAAGTTGCCAGTAAGCATGGATATTTACCAACTCACTTCTGTTGTGTCTCAGAGTTTCTGTATTTATTTATTAAATACAGAATTTGCATCTCATCTGAAAGTGCACTGTAGCCAAAAAATCATGGCCTCAAACAGTCTTGATATAGCTACCTAACAATGAGAATGAAGATACATTCGCAGGACTTAAGATGAACTACTGAATTTAAGTGGATTTTGTTTTTCTTAAAAACATTTAATATAAAAAATACATACCAGTATCATGAAGGCACATTCTTTCAAAGCAATTATGACAAGTCTCATGTTGTCTAATAACTGGAGGTATTGTGATAGCAATTGTAGAGGGTTTAAAGTTAGTTATGAAGTGTTACTTAGTTTTTCCCTCTCGTATTCCAGAAATAATGTAATATAAAATGAAAAGCAGTAAAGTGTGATGGAACACATACATATTCTAAAACTATGCCCTACCTCATATTTTTGAGAAGATTCTGGGACTCGAGTCATCCATCCAGTCACTGGCAGAAGGATGGGCAGCTGAAGCAGCAGTGGTACACCACTCTAGATATGCTGGTGTGACTGGCTGGTGGGGTTGGGAGCTCACATTCATGCTCTGCGTAGTGCCAGATGTTTTCCAGCTGCATAACAGTTGTAAAGCTGTGAATGAATGGCAAAACATACTTCAACTCACCTTTCAGATTTTTTTTTAGCTTGACTTAAAATTCAAACATCAAACTAAAACGTTCAACTTAATGTTTCAGCTTGACTGCTTGAAAAAATATATTTGTGGATTTACTTTAATGCTAAATTTAAAATAACAATTTTTCTTGCATTGTCTGCACCACTGTCACAGAAAGAATAAAATGCGTGGAAAATATACTCTCATCATTAGTCAACAAACTGATCACACAAACAAACCATCTATACACAGTTCAGATTATAACGTCAATACCAATGACTGAGGTTTTTAGGAGCAGATCCCTCCACTGAGAATATTTACGTATGAGAGAGAACTGAAACAAAATACTGGATCCAGTTTTAGAGCATATCTAGAACCAGCAAAAGCAGTTCATTAATTATAATAGGATTAGTGGATGCCTGAGGAATTGCTTACTTGAAGATAGCCTGATTATAGAGGGATGCTTAGATTTCTTTTTGTGAGAATAGTTTTTCTAGATGATTTTGCCTGGCTTCAGCTCTGTCATCATCAATGTAAATGACATGATTTGAGCCCTTAAAGTTTCTGTCTCTAAGCATAAATTGGACAACTTTTCATGGCCATGAGCTGCACTACAGACATTTCCATGAAATCATACAGCAGCAAGCTTTAAACTTCTTATCGTGTTGCAGAATGAAGTGCTGGCGTCTGTACTCCCACAAAGGAAGTTATCAGTTGCCACAGTTGTGTCCACCTAGCAGGAGACTGCAGGTATAAGGAGGTGTTAGATTGATTTGTTTGTGGCTTGTGCCTGTTTTTCATATGGCTTTGATACAGTTATATTTTTCATTTTCAAAATCTATTTCTTTTTCTTCCTTCCTTCCTTTTTTTTTCTTTTTCTTTCTTTTTTTTTTTTTTAATCTTAGGAAATGTTGGACTCCCACTCATCAAATTTTCTGCAATACATGGTCTTTTAAAATCCAGCCTCACCTGCTATTATCAGTTGTGTCTTTTTTTTTTTTTTTTTTTTTTTTCCTGACAGGCTGCTGGCAATCCAGCTATGTGGCACACAGTGTTTGATATCCCATGACTAAAGCACCTACTGAATTCAGAAACTGGGCTAAATTAGGCCCACAATTTTTAATGAATTTTGAATTATGCAGTTAATCTATTTATGAGTTTTACAACTGTTTCATTCTGAAAGAAAAAAAAGGGAAGAAATGCAAACAGACAGTAAAAAAATGATATCTAGTTATTGGGCCACATGTGGTAGAATGCTGAGATTTTATTTTCTTCTGGAACTACTACCTCTTATAAAGCCCATCCGTCATATGTAATGAGGGCTGTCAGGAATATTTAGCTGAGAAATAGCTACTTGATATGCTAATGGTGGTCCCTTAGTGAATTCATTTGGTTCTGCTGCCTGACATTAATGGTTTTCATAATCTAATGAATGATGTGTGTAATAGAGGTAAGGCCACAGGGAATGACATTCTGAAACTAAGGGAAGTACTATATATGTATTTTATAAACATATGCATTTTTTATATATATACGTTCATGCACACGCACACACACAGACACACACGCATATATTCATAGAACAGAAAATTTTCTCCATAGGGAGAAACTACAAAGGTTAAGCAAAACTCCAATATTGACATTTTATACTGTAAATTCTAAAATATATGTATTCCCAGGACTGCACGAAATACCAAGGAATGCAATAAACAGGAAGACTCCACTTTTACAACTCCTCTGTGCTCTTACTTCAGAAATGGAGACATTGTCCTCCAGTTCCTCTCAAGGACAGCATCCATCCCTGAAAAATTCTGGTGGTAAAAACAGGAAATCCTGAGAAATAACCACAACTGATGGAAGGATGCCATCTTACCCGTATATTTATCTTAAATGGCTTTGGACGAGGTTGGGATTGAATACTAATGAAACAGATGATATTGCATTGCTGAAACCTTCCTCAAGTCCCTGTATTTGTTCTCATGTTCGTACCAACAAGCTACTGTGGCCATCTTTATCTGGCTAACAATGCAGGGAATTTTGGTTCTAAGACTGAACTACAGTCCTGCTTAAAAAATAAAAAAGGGTCGGAAACGCATTTGCTTCTTAAAGAAAATCACTTAACAAGGTAGTTACACTTCTGACAAACCTCAGCTCTTAGATACAACGGAGATTTTCCTGATTTGTATATCTGTCCATTTTAACATGCTGCAGGTATGGATGCTTGCAGATTAATGCCACAGTTTGCCCTGTATTCTAGTAATGCCTGCATTTCTGCAGCCCAACTTTCTGCTGTCTTTCACATGCAGAATATCTGACTGTGGTCTCGATCTTCCAACTAACCCTGAACATTAATTTTTAAAACAAAATTTTTAAGCAAAATAACAAAGATTTGCACTAGAAATAGGCCACAGCATGCACTCCCATACAAACACATTTGTGGAAAAGCATTTCCATAGTGCAGTTCCAGAAACTGTACCGCTGTATTAGCATGGTCCTGTCTTCTCAAGTCCTGGTCTCTCTGTAAGAGTCTGAGTGGCCTCGAGGTAGGACAGATATACATGGCAGGGTGCCTTCTTTGCAGTGCCACAAGGTGTGCCTACCAACACAGTCCAACTGCACAACTGAGTTCACTCCTGAAAAATTAACAAAGTGAGAGCTGATAAATGCCCTTAATAATCTAGGGACATAAAGTAGAAGTGATTTGAGTTCATAGAGGATAGACCTTGCCATTCAAACTCAAGTGCTGTTTCTGCAAAGGAATTACAACACTGCACACCAGAGAGAGCATGATGGTTGTAATACAATTTGATTTTCATGCATTCATCATGTACCTGAAAATGTGCTCCCAAAGCAATGGGTTTGTGCGTGGGCATGAAATATACACTGAAATCTTAACAAAGAGGAATCATTAAATTATAAATTATATCAATTATAAAAGTAGTAAAGGCTGCTACTAGACTGTTTCTTGTGTTTGATCTCATGTTATATGATATTTGTGTTATTTAAACAATTACAGAAGGGTGGAAAAACAAAATTAATGAAATCTGATGAAGAAGAAGAGCTGCAAATACGAAAGAAAAAAGAACTTACAGTATATATCAAGAATAACAGGCAACCCTTGGAGTGATTGAGAGCGAAAGATAAGCGTATCTAGAAAAATTTAATACAAAAGAGATTCAATGGGAGGGAGCGACCTTGCAAAAACAACACTGCCAAACCTCGAGGAGATAACAGATTGGAAACTAGAGATGATTTTGCAGCAATGTAGCAAAGATAAGGGAGCATACGGCATCATTATGCTACAGAGCAGAAAAATAAAATTCCCTTATGTGGCTTTTTAGATGTACGTGTAAATTTACCAGAGATAAACATCTTGGTAAACTGAATGGAATTCAAAGATGAACCACGGAGTCATTAGTATAGTTGGAGGGTTTTACTTAAGAGGGAGGATTAAAAGACTGAATCTTGGTTTGTCTGTGAAGCAAGAAGGGAATCAAACTGTTAAATGTGTGTAAACAAAATGGAAATGGATTGTTTACACAGGAATGTGGAGATACCTGGTTAAGAGAAAGGTGTTTGGAAAATCTCTTTGAATACTTACAATGTATCAGTTATGAAAAAACAAAAAAAACAAAAAAACAAACAGAATCAGTGGAAATCTCACACTAATGGCTAACACAGAAAATTGCAAACTTGGTTATTCCTCAAAGAAGCATTTATACTTTTGGCTTGTACTGTCTTGCTGAAGCTGGTAAAGGGGCCGAGCTGAAATGGACAAACTGGTCTTTTAATCTCGCCTTCTGCAGATGCATGCAAATTATGTTTCTTGGTTTCTTCCCACAGCTCTATTTTTAGGAAACGTGTGCAGATGTGGAGCCTGACTGTCCTGTTTACATTCCTTGAGAACTACTTTATCAAAGTGATGGGACTTCCTATTTTTAGCTACAGTTTTTAGGATGCATTTTGTATAGCAAGATCCTGCTTGGTTGCAGGTGTACCCTGGAACCTCCCAAAGAGCTCTTTTCATAGCTTGTATGGTTTAAAGCCTCTCTTCTCCTTTAAAGTCAAAGTTTTGTAGTTTCACACCTACTTTAAATAGTAACAGGGCTCCAATTTGGTGCTGAATTCCTATTGAAATTGAGAGAGTTAGGTGCTTGGGAGCCATTGTGGGACCATCTTCAGGCTTCTAAATTTACTAAATAACAAATGGTCTAAAGGTTTCTTAAAATTCTGCAGAGATACTTAAGTGTTACTTATGTTAATTAGGTTATTCCAGGTTAAGTCTGCATCTTACACATAAATAATGGCGACAGTATGTTCCTGCTTAAAAAAGGTAATGATCTCAGTAAATCTAATTTCCTGAAAAATTTTAAGTACTCCCTGAAAGATTATTAATGATATTATTTGATTTTTATTTGTCCTTCTACCTGCCAGATGGCACAGTACAGATGGTCCTCTATCATACCATCAGTATTTTTGTTAATTTGAATGAATGCTTTAATTTATAAATCATTTATACTCCATATTTCGTCAGTATTGAATTAGAACTCAGGGTTATCATTTAATATATTGTACCGGTGAAAGAAGCTGTAACAAGATGCCCATCTAACGTTTTCCTCTTTCCAACAGATCATAGCTTTTCTAACTAATCATACTTTATTTCTTAAGGAAATCAAAACCCCCTTTATCAAAAGGGATGCTTCCCTGTGAGGGGCAGGGGAGCCAGGACATCCTTGTTACAGGATCTGATTTTTGTAGTGAGTGGGAGTTTGGTACAGATAAGATCAGAATCCAGGCTTTTCTATATAGCCTGGAATATATATTTCTACTTCAGTAGTGATTTAGGAGGGAGTCTTATGTGACAGTGAAAACATACAAAGTCTCAATCACTCATTTGAAAAGATCTACAGGGTTGACTAGAGAAGAAATATTCTGCAAAGAAAACTTCTGAACACATCAGTAGGCAAATTTGAAGAAGAATCTGCAGAAAAATCAGATAGCTTGAAAAGTAAACAGCAATCGTCATGAGAACAACTAACATCTACTGCATTTGCCTTGGTGAGTTGTTCAGTTTAAACATCTTTTTATTTCAAGAGTAATAAATATAATGGCAGTAGTTTTTGTGCAGCACATACAGGGCATGCAATGAGACAACTTTAGATCCCTTTCCCTTGTGAATTCTCCTGTCTGGAGCTGAGTGGTCACTGTGTCAGAGCAGGGAGAGCCCTTGCCTTACCCACTCTGCTAAAACATTTTCCAAGGGAAGGAACTGCTGCCTTTCATGCTTTTATCAACTGGGTATTTGCTTAGATTTACATTTGTCTTTTCAAGACAGGGTCAACATTCTTTTTCAGTGCAATAGGACTGATTTCAATTGTAGGTCAACCTCAAGCTGATAGAAATGCAGATAAACCACTCCTCCCTCTGGCCCATCCCATGATATTTCCCAGTCATATTCCACCCACATTTCCATAACCATCTCTTCTCTTATAATGCAAGTATAATTTTACTCTCACTCTCTTTCCCACCCAACAAATCATTCTTGCCCTTGCCCAGCTCTTCAGCTCCAAACTGCTCTTTCTTCTTTCTCTTTCACATTTACTTTATTAATTCATTAACCCATAGTAATTTCGACAAGTACATTAACTCCCAATTCATCTCTTTCCAAGTCCTTCATCTGACTCAAATAATCTAAACTTTACAAGCTCTTATTTACCTAAATATAGCTGCAAATATGACTTCCTTGCCTCACCCCTTTGATAATGCCTCTCCTTATGTTGCATTTATCTTGGTTCTCGTTCCCTACTTTTTTTTTTTTTAAACAATGTTTGCCTGTTTTCATCACCTTGCACTTTACCTATCTCCATCCCACCAGCTATTTTTTTTCTAGCCTATGATGCCAGTCATCTTTATCTTTTTGCTAAAGTCTCAAATAAAAACATTAATGCTTTTTGCCATAATATTCCCACCTCCAACCCAGAACAAACTCCTCACAAATAATCAAAGGTCTTGTATTTGTCAGATTTCCCTATTGTATAAAGCCTCCCAAAACCTGACATTAATTTTCCCATTGTGCAAAATAATTTGCCTATCTTGCTAATGAAAATGTTTTTAGGATGTTCTCATGTTCTCCTCTAAAATAATAATTCAATTTTATATTTTCATGGTAAATATTAGAGGCAGTATTCATACTGTTCTTGTTTGCATTTGTACCAAGGCAGAAGAAGAAAGGAACAATCCAGACCACCGTCCCTAGATGTTGTGATAAATATACGTATTAATTTCAACCTTAGCATGAAATGAATGGTTGTCATTTGAGTTCAGGTGAAGTTCCAAGTGATCTTTACCCTTCCCCACACTGGATTGTCCATCTAAGCTATTTTTACAGCAATTTCCAATATTTTCTTCCTATTACTTGATAGCCTTTCAATTGCCAGGTATAATCTAAGCAAAAAAACCTCGTATTTCCATTATTTATTATAAGACATTGCTAAGGGGGAAAGCTCCTTTTTCCCCAAATGTACATAAACCAGACACATTTATAATTAAATTTACATGCAGCCTAGAAAGGCATAGCTAGTCCATGCTATTCATGGTGCAGAATATGCACTGTCAGAGTGCAAAAAATGCAAGTTGTAGCATTTGCTTTAGATTCAGATTGTTACATAAAATATAGACCAACTAATCACAGGAGTGTTATGTAGGCATACATACCCTGTTGTCATATATACTTTACATTTGCAGAGCCAAAGTGACACTTCTAAACAATTTAAACTGTAAGTCCCATATGCTGAATTCATGAAATCATTCCCTGATGAAATTTAAATGAAAATCTCATTAATACCCAGTGAGGCAGAGGCACATACAAGAGAATCCCACTGGTTGTTTTACTGTGGCATCTGCCATAGACATGAAAATAAATTAAAGATTATTTTCAAGCACATGAGTAGAGGGTGGATAGATAATTATCTTGGGGCATGCTGATGAGGGGCATTTACACCACGCATTCAGAACTGCAGCTGGAAGTGATGGTGAGAGCTGACTGTGACACCTTGAAGACCCCTAGCAAGCTGTCAGTGAGTTTGAAATTTCATTCTCAGGATCTTGTATCAAGTTGTTGGTTATTTTCTTCACGTAATTATAACTTAAAAAAACTCTCCTTGCGATGTTTTACTCTCTAAAGTACAGTAGGATAAAAGGAGTGATTTCCATGATCTTACACATGACAGTGCACGATCACTTGCTGTGCAATAAACACAATATGTTGCTAATAGGTAATTTGAAGTTATTTAGCCTTTGTACTCATTTGAGTTTAATTGCATGTATGTGAAAACTTATTTCAGTGTGATCCTTAGAGAGGTAGCCATGTGATGCTTACTAGCAGAACTGTACTTTTAGAGTACTTAATGTATGTTTAGTTTTCCTTCTGATTCATATCGCGCTGGAAAATTTCATTAGAAGCAACTAGCCAACATATATCTAACCACTTCTGTACCTGTGAAGTGTCACAAAATGCTAGAAAAATTCAGGAAATGTGCTGTAGTGCCTACTCACCACACTCCACCACCTAGCACTAAAATGTAAACTCTGCAGAGGAGAAGAAAAATAAGCCTTAGACCTGAGAGTAATAAGAATGAGAGTTATTCCAGACATGAACAAATGTTGACACTTCTAGTGTGAAGAAAATGTGCTATTACAAAAGAAATGTCATATATGGTTTCAGAAAGCAAACAAGCAAACAAAACTAAAAGCACAGGATATGAATTTGTTACTGCATTCACAGTATTATTATATGAATTCTTAAACTAATTTGTGGTTACCTGATGAAGAGAGAGGAAAAAACTGTCTTATCTCTGGCATGTCACCTTTCATTAAAATAGTGTTTGTCTGAGATTCTCTTATTTGCAGTTGCTCATCTGTTAAATTGGAAGTTTTAATTCTTCACAGTTTGTCACCTTTTAAATTCTGGTCTGTTGACACTTCCTCACAAAGCAGAAAAGGCTGAAAATGAAAATTAAAAAAAAAAAAATTAACAGAGAGGGCAACTAAAGAAATTGTTCTTGGCTTCTTTGCACACTCTATTAGATGGCTCTAAGAGCCTCAGGTAGATGGACACCACGATACAATTTCTGGTAATGAATAATTTCTGCTTTAGAAATTCCAGTACCTCACTCTTTGAAAATTGAGAATATTGTAGGTTTGACTTATTTACACTGGGGATTTAGCTTTTTTTTTTTTTTTTTTTTCCCCCAAATCTCCATTTACTAAAAGGAATAGAGCAAATCAGTGATTCTGAACTACACATGAGGCAGCACCAGTAACACTTGCCCTGTTCGCAATTTGAAAGCAAGTGTGCCTTAGCTGCTTTGCCAATCTTCTACAGGAGTTAATTCAGATGTCTGTCTTCTTTCCTCAGCCTGGTGTTCCCATATTGCTTCTCAGCACTGCAGGCCATGGGCTGGAATTACAGCTTAATATAGTGATGCTGGATGAATTCTTGTTTTGCATGGAGATATTTCCCCATTCTGTGCAAATGCAAACATCTGCAACTATTGCAACGAAGGTACTTCAGTAATGGGCTTGGCCCAGCAGCAGGAAAAAATCTGAAAGGTTCCAATTTCACCCTGTCTTTGGAGCACGGGTAAACCTGGATCATTCAAATCAGATAAGGAAGCGTGAGATTTCACACCAACAAATCCTGAATGGAAAACACAGATCACCTGAAAATGCACGGCAGGTCTGGCTGCATTGTTGCTTCTCATCTTCATCAAATTTTAATGACTCTGTTGGTGAAATGCAACAAAACACTAATTCCTGATAAGAAAGACTCATTTCTGAAAGTCAGTTTAAAGCTGCTTCCTCTCCTCTTTCTATTAAAACCAGGGAAAAAAAAATCCCAGTCAGAAATGGGTTTCAGCTAGCTAGACAACTATATGCATGGATGTGCAAAGTAATTACTGAAAGTGTAACTTTTAGGCATAATAGAAAGCCTGATCTCACCGCAGACATAGCATTGCATGCACAGGGCAAGAGTGTAGCACTCCTAACAGTATGAAATACATAAGGGGAGTGATGAGAGAAGACAAAAAGGCATTCATTTTTATTTACCTATTAATTTTAAGTTTCTGTAAAGAAGCTGAATAATTCAGGCAGTAAAGGGAAGTGTCCTATAGCTCTTTATCAATAGCATAGGTACATTGCATGGAAAATTCTCATGATAGCCACGTTTTCACATGATGAGAAGATTGAAAGTAAAAAATAGAAATGGAGGCCTCACTTCGACAGGAATTGCATTCATTTAAAAGGATGGTGGTAAACAGGGGAAAACATATCTGTTTAAATTTCCTCTCAGGAGCTTGCACAATCCAACTAAACTGACCCAGATCACATCATCAGACCACACACAAATCTCTGCAGCTCAGATCTATTGGTTCTTGCTTTGGCAGCCATTCAACAGGATTCTTTCCTTGAAGGACAAGCTGAGATAATCTGTAATGAGCTTAATGAAAAAATGCATAGCACAGAGCTACACAGAACATAATGTTTAGAGCACTTTTAAATTTCTGTTTAGCACCTACACATCCACATATTTTCCTTTGATTTGTATGGTTTCCAGATGGGATTAGACTGATAGCTTTAGGAATGGCTGTACAAAAGATATTTCCTTGACCATAACTAATATGGAATTTAATAACAACCAATTCTTTGACAAAATTAATTGCAATACCACTTCAACCTTCATTACTGCTGTACTTTTCCTGTCACAATGAAGGATCAGATTACCTCCCTAAAATGCATGCTGCTGGCAAATAGAGAATGGAAAGTATTCACTGGCTGCATTACCAATTGCTTACTTAGAACCAAACTCAAAATGCCCCCTAGGTGTTTAAAATGCATATAAGATGTGACAGTGGGTAGCTAGCTGCTAGCCAGATGTTTCACGCTAACAGTACTAAATAAATAAATAAAAAATAATAATGAGGAAGAAATATCTACAGCAGTGGGAAAAACAATAATCCTCTCCCCATAAATCTAAAGTTAGAAAAAAATAATAAAAAAAAAATGCAATCATTGAGCTGGATTTATTTTTCCAGTTTGACTGTGAATTTATCTTACTGCACTTTAAAACCTAAATACTTAAAATAAGTAAAATGAGAGGGATGCTACTGGTTTTGATGAGACTTGCTTTACAAAAAAGATTCAAAACATTGACTCAGTAATCTATCTATTAATCAAGGAGAAGTGATACTTTCATTTCCCACGTAGTGGCTTAAAACCCTTCTTTATTCTTGTACTAGACTAGTAGAGTGGCAGTACACATTTTGGTGATAAGGTTCATTGTCTTGACATTTTCCTAGCTGTTTAAATAGAGTTTTGATATATGTAGTTTTTTAAATAAGTAGAATACGTAATTTTGGCTGTGGTTATGACACACTGCTGATAAGATCAAGCAAGAAGCCTCTTCTATGATTCCTGAATTTATTTACTTAGGTTTAAAATTATAAATGATGCTTATCAAAGACCTTAGGCACCATAACACGCCATTAATATTACAATAAAATCTCAACAGTATTAAACTAATCACTCAGTCCGACAGCCTCCTACAGAGAAACCTTCTCATTCATTCCTTGTGGGAAGAAAACCCTCAATCCTGCCTGCAAAACATTCTCGAAGAAAGTCTAAAGTCACTTGAGCCCAAAATAAATCAAAGTATGGAAAGAAAGTAACTTTAGAAACTGGAACTTTTACAGAAACAACTTGCTATGTGCTTCCCTGCTTTTTACCAGGAGGAGTGCTTTGGGATCCCAATTGCCTACTGTTTAATATTTGCTTTTTCCTTTGAATTAGTCCTGGGTAGATCTCCTTCAGGGCAGCTTGCTGAGATATATGCACAACTGGTATGATTTGCCTTGGATTTAATCGTCTGCTCGCTTGTGAGCATTTGCATGAGCACATCTTTTGTTGGAATGTATGTTTCTTCTTATGTTTGAGTCTTTCAGCCTGGAGGCTGGACCAACACTTGATACTGCAGATGATCACACATCTTTAAAGATGGTATATATTTTGGATAAAATTATTATTTGGATTTTCATCATACAAGTCAATCAAAGTAAAGGCATTTTGGGGGTATTAAATCACAGCTATTTGTTACACCTATGTTGCTGATTTTCTGAAAAGACAAAAAAATGCAGTCAAAGATTAAGAGAATTTCCTACACAAATTTATCAAATCCTTGGATGACTTGCTAGTATGAGAAGAACAAGAAAGAGTGCTCTCATTTGTTTCACTGGTCTATGTATACAGGGACTTTTCCTCTTTTCGTTAAAACATTTGGCATGGAAGATCAGTCTCTGTTTTTGACTGCTTTAGTTGTAAAGACTGAATTTTTTAACAGGGGTAAGCAGAGGTAGCTTCATTTGTTGGCTCATCATATGCATCTTCCTGAATGACATTTATTACTTCTGTGTGAATCTGAATGACTTCAGTCATTGCCAGAAAGCTATACTGTAAGGATACGCAGCTGGTCTCTCTTCATTTTTTTTCTTAATTTGCTACTTTAAGTAACACTGCACTAAAATCAGAAAAGCACATGTGATGCTTTTCAGAGCCAAAACATTCTACTTACAACAGAACTTGTTGGCAACATTGACATTCACAGGTGAGGTCTTCTTCTTCCACTATACACATTTTCCAATTAATGAATCAGATGAACACAGTGGGGAAATCTATAAAACCTATGAATGAAGCAGGATTAGATTTCAGTTGTGTTCCTTTAAACTTGCTATCAGATTTCACTGCCCTCTGGGAACAGTTTTAAAAGCTGCAGACAAATAGTACAGAATTTGGGCTGCTGACAAGCAAGGGATTCATTAGGGAATGCATTCAGTCCCACAGAAACTTGCATCTTTTCTGAGTAGCGTTTTGGATTTCATTCAGGTGGGAAGGAAACCAGGCTGAGTTTTCAGTATCAGCCACGTGAATGAGGACCAGAGAAATTTCAGAAACATTGCTGTGGGTTCCTTTTGACCCAAGCAAGGAGGAAGCAGATCAAGAAATCCACAGGGTGGTGCTGATATTACATTCCTGATACTTCCACTATTTGATTCCTTTAGAGGCTGTCTTCTCTTGGCACTGGCTGAGCCAGAGATGTTTTGTTAATCATAATCATCACTAATTTCCTTTCCTGCTGATAGCTGCATGGTAGTTTTGCTGCTGTCACTCTATAGTAATGAAATGTCATTGCAGGTGGTACAAAATGTGGCAAAGTTAAGCAGCTGGGGACAAACTGACTTCTCAGTTACAGCAGTTTGATGGCATGGATTAATTTTAGAGGAGTCGCCTCTGTTTTCTCAGAGAGATTTCCTTTTGCTCTTGCTCAAAGGGTATCACATCAACGATCTATTCGATCTCACCAGCTCGGTTTTTCTGTGGAGGATAGGTTAGCATTTGTGCCATACTCGTCTCATCACTCCTTGCTAACTCAATCTTTTCTAGTCACTGAAACTCTCTTCATAGGAGATGAAAGCAACCCAGCCTGCTGAGGCAACCTTGCGTGCCCCACAAATGGGTGAGGGAACACAATTTGCACATCTTCCCCCCTTACATGGGTGAAGAGAGCAGAGGAGGAGCTATACCCTATGTCACAGCTATCTTCCATGTTATCTCCTTTTGCAGTGGTGCCCTTATCTGCACTGAGTCCAACTGCTCCTTTCAGTTAACAGATGAAGTCAGGGCTACCAGAATCTGTTCATGGAAAGCTCAAGCACAGAAAGAAAAAAAGGGAAAAAAAGAAAACCCAAAACTCTGTGTCATAGAATTGCAAAGCAACAATTATAATCCTAATATTAATTATCTCATCTCAAATGATTTCCCAGGGCACTTAATTTCTGAAGGACTCTTTCATTTGGCAAGCAATGTTTAAAGGGAAAAATTCACTGCACTGCTTTTATAGTAGCCACCACAGCCTGGAATTTTTTCAGGTGAATTTCAAGTGCTGGTTCATCATGTCCACTGTGGGAATAATATACCAGGGGACTTCATTTCCACAGCAATATTGCTCACTAGCTTCTGTGCAGAGAGAACACACTTCTAATGGTGCTATAGAAACCTCCTGGGCCATTTTATGGAGTCATTGCACTCAATCTATGCTTAGAAAAATATTGCTCTCTTGCAAAGCAAATAAAACCAAGAAAAAAAGCTTATAGTGAGACCATATATCTTTTTATCCAATTTTCTATGCAGATCAATACAAACTGTTCATGTTGATTGAATGTTATAATTCTTTGCCCAGTTCACATCAAAACCATAAAACTTAATACACTGAAAGTCACCCAATCTTGCTTTAAATGTCAAACTTTCTTCTTTTGTAGTGCATTAATTAATCATGCCGTCTACTCGGTAGATAGGAACCATCATTTACATTCCCATTTGCACAATCTCGGAGAGCTTGTTAGATGAATTCACATTTTGGAACTTTCCTGAAGTTTCATTATGATGGCAGCAGAGCTTGGTAGTTTGCTTCCTATATCCCTCTTAGGTCAAAAGATTACAGTCCTCATAGGAAAAATGTATTCTGAAGCTGGATTATACAATATTATGGAAGAACTATTGTATTTTCCACAGAAAATAGTAAACACGGAGCCTCTTTAAAATATCTGTGAAACACTTTTCTACCAGAATGAAGGGCCAGCACTCCCCTCCCTTTCTTTTTCTTCTTTCTGCTTTTGCTATTTAGAAGAGCAAATTAACAAGCAACAGTAGGAAATGCTATAGGCAAAGCAGAGCCTAACTTGGGAAAGAAATGAAGCTCGAAGATCTCTTGAATCTTCTTCTATACTCATTCTCTGTAATTATTTTCTACATTGTAGACTCAACCCTCATCTTTAAGATTTCAGATATTTTGACTATTTAACTACCTTCCACCTACAAGTGTGCACACTTAGTTTCTTCAAGCTCTTGTACACTAGGACATGGCTGGTGGAAAGAGAAGTAGACATTACTGAGTAGTGAATGAGATACAGTGAGTAAATACACGACTGTTGACAAGGTGCACATCCAAACTTACAGTGGTTCCACAACAGAATGGTGATTATAGATATGTATATTTAATCCCACAGGTATCTGCTCCTGGAGCTTTCTGACATACTTAAGTTCAAGTTCTTCCCAGCTGTGTCTCTACCCTAGAGAAGTAAGCCCCTTTTTGTTAGTGTGATTTTCTTTCCCAGCCTTTGCACCTCTTTGATAATGCTAAACACAACTCCTAAGGTTATCTGGGTTCATAAAACCTTTCCTTTTGTGGCCATTTGAAGGAAAGATGCTTCCCCCTCTACAGCACTCATCAAATCAAATCATGTGAGGGATTCCCATCTGCTTCATGATAGTTTATGCTGTCGGATGCTCCCAAAGTTGAATGTGAAATAGCTTACTTTCAATATTCAAATAAAAATCTCCCCTCTTTCAGGAGATCACTTTGGACTCCCTGGGATGGAGTAGTGTGGCAGCACTTCACGAATGCCTTTTCTTAAGAAAAGGCTCCAATAAAAATCTTAGTTAAAAGCCTCTATTAAAAGCTTTCAGGGAGAAATGTGCCTTGTGTGGCCCTCTGAAGCCTGACGAAACACACCAGAGTGATTTGCAGCACAGGGATGCACAAGTTCCATGGTGAATGTTAATTGTCATCATGGCAAAGTCTCTGCCTCTATTTTATTTTTTTATGGTGAACATTTTGTGGGCAATGAACCACAGGAAATAACTGCTACTGATTATAATGAAAACACTGAAACCTCTTAAATTATGGCACCAGGGAAGAGCAGCACTGATGTAATTACTATGTTAATGATCAAGTAATACTTAAGTACTCCTGTGTGATTTTCTAGTATTTTTTAGTACTCACCTCTAATGTCCTGTGGAGGGTTTAAGAGCTGTTGCCATTCTCCTGCTGGGTGCCCTTGCAGAGAGTTTGATGGCTGCTGCTAGTCCTGTTTAGGTCTCACAGCAGGGGCCAGAATTCCCATCGCTCCCACTGCCACATTGATCTTCTTGTGCATTGCATTGTGGAGTTGGCCACAGTCCCCTCTTACAGCCCCTTTGCTGTAGAAGTCCAAAGCGATGCCAGAGCCTCGATTAGGTTAGGTCTTTTCATAGGAGACAGTCTCATTATTCCTGTCCCTGAGACCTTTTACACTGAAGGCAGGGCTGAGAGTCAAAAGGCAAAGAATCAGCAAGGCCAATTTTGTGATCACTGCAGCCACAACACCGTGTGCTCCTGAACTTTTGCTACATTACATGCAATTCTTGATATATCTTTTGAAAACAGTCAGTAATTTTTAATGAAGAGTATTAATGTATCTAGAGAGATCTTTTGAGATGGAAAAATAGAATGCAATTGCAATTTGAATCTGACAGCTTTTTGTCCAGGGCATCTGTCACAAAGCTACCTTAACACCAACTGCCCCTCACCTATCTGAAAACTGTGAGCTGGAGGCTAATAATTATTTACTTGGAAAATGTTAAACAGATATTACTAAAATTAATTTTCTTTAATCCAAGAAACATTTCTGAAGATGGGAGGCTGCAGATGTTGCTTCTTCCGCTTCATTATTTTGTTCCCTGTTTTATTTAAAGAAGCTCTCCCTGTGATCTAGTGATACAGTAATAAGATTGGGAAATCACAATATTGAATCTACAAGCAGATCACATGTTAAGGAATTTTACTTTTAAATTAGTGTTGTAAAGTCCTAGACCAGAATATTATTATGTTTTACTGCTGCTTATGGCTAGAACCGTCACATATCTGCTGTGGTTGCTAAGGTGGATGACAACCACATGCACCATGTAGTCTTCCTAACTCTGATAAACATCCCTCAAACAAATCCTGTTTATCAAGGCTCATGAAGCTATCCAGAGTTTGGCTCACCAGGACTGTGTGTACAAAGAGACCAAGTAAATTATGAGCCATGATTTATAATTGCTTTTCTGGTTTGAAGGAACAAGCCACAGCCCTATGAACATGCCTGAATAGCAGAGCCTGGTACTCCGATTTTGGTAGAGCATGCAACAAACTGGCAATCTTTTGCCCTCTACAGAGGAAATAAACAGATACAAAAAGTATAGAGCAAACTGAACCAATGATACAATTTGTTAAAGAGGCTGCATACTCAGGTTTCACAGTTTAATCATTACTTAAAAAGGTGACAGCAGGAAAAGAGATGTTAACGAAGAAGCCAATAGCCCACCCCTAGGCTGAGCAGTCTAGGAAGGTTTATGGCTAATTAACATTAACTGGAAGTAGTCATTGCAAGCTGCCCTGCAGCATTTCTGTCTTTCTTCCTCATATACGACTCTTCTGTCCCTGATTATCCATATTCTGATACAATGATAGCATTTAGTGACTGTGGAGGCAGTCGAGTACATGGCCTCCTCTGGGATCAAGAAGGAAGGAGACCTTCTCCCTATGAGACTGAGAAACAGAAAGCAGAGATGAAAAAGCAACAGAATCACCAGGCAAGAACGTTCATGAAATTAACACCAATGTGAAAAAGAGAGAAAAAAAGAATCAATAATAGTGGCATGTAGTTCTGAAATTTAAGATCATGAAGAGTTTAACTGATCAGTTTAGGGACAGTGAGAAAATAATCTAACAAGTTTTCTTAATGACTCATATCTGTCCAAGACTGAGAATCTTTAATAGTTCAGCAAGAATGATTATTATGTGCCTACGTCATAGAGGAGAGAGGTCAGGAACTTTAAGTCAGATTTCTACTGTTCCTGCTCAAGCTCAACAGCCAAGCAGCTCTATCACACCACCCTACCTGTAGTCCGAATTTGCTGGAAGAGTACCTGGCACTTATCATCCATACATCTGTCTACAGTTCCACTTCTTTTAACCAAAGTCCTTATGTGTCCTTGACCAAAGAGAATTTGGCTAGACACCTGACAAGACATATTACCCTACAGACATATCTTTTCTGACTATTCCCTTCATGGCTGTTGGGTATGTAGCTTGGCAGCAATTTCTGATGGGTGATATTCACTGCTTCTGTCCTCTGCAGGCCAACGCCAGCACATTCTGGAGGAACAAGTAACCCCAAAAAACAGCTGAGCAACACACCAGATCACAAGCAAGATACTGGTGATATTTTCTTACGACCAAAAATAGTAGTTTGAGGACAAGTGTTTAAGAGTGCTAAATAACAAATGAAATTAGTGTTGCTGTAGCTAGCAATAACTGTCTTTGTTTCTCTAACACACAACTAAATGGCCACGTGCTTTTAGTGTTACTAGAGGTTTTTCCCTTAAATACCATCAATAGTATTCTCAATTGCTAGTTTGTAATATGTGTCACGTACTTTAATTTTCCATCAGTAATCTCACCCTAAGCAGAGGCATGTGTTTTCTGCACTTACAGGTTCTTCAATCTTGCACAGTTTTACAGGAAATAGCTCAATCCTTTACAGTAAACAGATTTTGTGAGGATTTGTTCAGTACTAAAAGGACATCCATTGTAAGTACATACCATTACAATTCTGTAAATACAGGATTTTGCATTTTAGCAGTGCTTCAGGAGGTCCATAAGGTTGTTTCACATGATATTTAATAACAACACTTAAATACTTTTAAAGGAACATGGTAATTAGATGCATCTCTTTGAACCTTTCAGTCAAATAATTTGTGCTAATGTAAAGAAAAACAAATTTTCACTCAACAGTTTTTGCATTCATCAGCTGAGACTTAATTCACATTCAAATATCCAATAATGAAGCATTAGAGCTATATTAAATTCTTACGGTGAAGTGCTGCAGCTTGTACTTCTGCAAGTGGACAAAGTTTCTATTGACTGAATAGAAGCTTTGACTGTATACAAATCGCAGGACTTATCTCAAAAGTAGCTTGAAAAACTGTTAATAGAAAACATGCATGATATTGCAGCTGAGTTTGAAACCAGATATTTCATGCTTTACCTATTTACTCGGACTTTAAGCCATGAACTTTTGTTTGCATATTTTTCTTGCACAGATCATCATCTTTACAACAGCTAAAGAGGAAACACCTAGTTATAATGTAGTGATATTCTAGAAAATGGTATGATGCCTTTTTAACTGAAGTACTTCCAAAAACCTTCACAAGAACTAAGGTAGCTCTGAAGATCGTGCTGTTGATCTCTTTTCTTTTTTTCTTATTATGACCTAGTTCTTGAACAAAAGTATCCCTCTGCTGTTAAAAAGAAAAGAAAAAAAAAAAAAAAGATATTAAAATCTCTCTAAAAATGTAAAATCTGTCAAAAGTAGGGAAATACTGAGCTCAGTGGACTTAGAAGAGAGACTTCTAAAATTTGTTCTCTTAAAAGACACAGAATTTACATCCAACAGATAATTTTTCTCATTTTAAAGAAATAGAATGAACATCTTGCCTATTTTGTGAACTACTCATCTTTAAAATTGATGGTGATTGGGCAAAATATATTTCTTTCTACCATTAAATTAAAAAGCATTATTGATAAATTAAGAAATATTTCCATTCAAAATACGTCATTTTGGAAAAGAAAAAAAAAACAAAAAAACAAAAAAACAACCAAACAAATATTCCTTCGTATTTTTGAAAATGCATTTTCTGTTCTAAAATTACAAAAACATATTGAATATAGACATGTTCATATCAGCTGCAAACACTTCTGCTGAATTTTAACTACAGCTTTTTAACATAGCTGAGAAAGTTATAATGATCAGAAAAACATGTAGCTGTACTTCGTGACATTTCACTTACAGATTTCTACTAAACAACTTGGTCGACTGGATGTTGTATCTTTCTATTTATTAGTCCATGTTAAAGCTTTCTCCAATGAACAGTTACAACAGTTACACTGTCCCAAATATTTTTATTTGATCAGCATTAGATGTAGGAGCTGTAGATTTTGTTCTTCCCCAACCTTTCTGTGCCACCAAGATGCTGTTCTGACATCCTCTACATCACTTGTCTGCAAGCATTAGCTTTTCAGCCTTACAGCACGAATATTATATTTTCTGCTAAAGTTGAAGTGTCAAAAATATACATACTTAGTTTTATTATTCTTGTGAGACTTAAAGCTAATAATTTGAATTTGAAAAAAGTGCTCAATCCCTTTTGAAATTTATTTCTTGTAGTTAAGAACATTTTGGTACAGTGATAGTCCTTGAAATGTTCAAATGCTTTTGAGACTTGGGCCCTGAATTACCACTTTAAAAAAAGGAATTACTCTTTTTTTTTTTCCTTCAGATAATGTTTAGGAGTTTACGCTGCGCAAACCACAAATGCCTCGCTGAGACTCCCAAGTGGAGTTTGCACTTGCTATTTAAATTAGTATTTTTGAGCTTGTTATGTAGAGTGGCATTTGAGCTCTCTCAGCCTAGAGCTCTACAAGGTGAATGACTTGCACAAGGACTTCATGGCATTCTTTTCAATTTAGTTGCAATCTCCCTCAAGCCTTAAAAATATCACATTCACTATAAAAAGTTTAGCCTTTAACATACAAAGCTCACAAGCCCTTTGTCTTCAAAAGGCCAATTTAACAGGAACAAGAAAAAAACACTACAGAAAGTTGTCATGTTAAACTTGCAAGGATACTGCGTAGTTAGTGGAAACTCTTGGTTTTCTCAAAATACAAAATCAGAAGCTTATATCTTAAAAGTTACTTATATGAATAGGAGTATGTGGATAGAGATATATCTAAGACTGAGTCCTGCTATAGTTTGCTAAACTCTAGTAAAACTTAATGAAGGAGATTTGACTTTTTAACTAAGAAAAGACTTGGAGATACTGTCAGAAGAAGAAAGGCAGCAACCTGGCTGAGTGGGTGCATGAACTGCACCCACTGTTGATGCACCCTCTTTGCATGGCTGGCTCAAGACCTCCCCAGTAAGTTTCACTTCAAGGTTTTGGGAAATATCCAGCCACTACTCTCTAGTAGAACAGTTAGTAATAGTTTCCTTATTAACTAACTAACATTAATCTCAAAGCACATCTTGAATATTTGCATGCCCACTGTTCAAGAGCAATGGGGAAACTAAGGCCCCTGAATTGTAGCATGCCTATGGTTACACAGTTTGCCAGCTATGCCATAGTCTGATTTAGCAGTTTCCCTGTCAGCCATCTTGTCTTATATTAGACCATTGCTTGTAGCAAACATTACTTCTTTTTTGGTAAGGACATTATGTCAGTGTTCCTTAAAAAAAGATGCTCTGTTAGAGTGCTGGGGCGCAGAAGAACAGGCTTAAAAGCAACAGCTAGTTCTAAAGTGTGGGTAGCAGGTAAAGATAGTAACTCTAGCTATTTGGTCAAATCCCACATGCTAATGTTTTCTCAGTGAGTTTGTTAAAGTTATGTAATACTGTAACTTACAGACAGTTTCTGTTGAGTTATGCATAGCTATCCATCATCTGACAGCCTTAGCACAACTGTACAAGTACTAACCAGCTCTAGTTACACAGTTAGTCATTAACTGTGTTTGGTTAAGTCAAACTCAGTATTCCATAAGGAAAAGCTTTAAAGTAGTTTTGAAGGAATGGATAAGAGAACATAAGTCACCAAAATTCAACAGATAAAGCACATCACTGATTCACCAAGGACAGGAGGTAGTGTCGATCTGTCTGACAGTAGGGAGGCCCTTCAGAAGGATCTAGATAAGCTGGATCACTGGGCTGAGGTGAATGGGATGGGGTCCAACAACTCCAAGAGCCAGGTCCTGCACACCGGCCACAAAAAAAGCCCATGCAGTGCTATGGGCTTGGAATTGAGTGGCTGGATGACTGTGAAGAGGAAAGGGACCTGGGGGTGTTGGTTGATGCTCGGCTGAACATGAGCCGACAGTGTGCCCAGGTGGCCAAGAGAGGCCAATGGCTTCCTGGCCTGCACTAGAAATAGCAGGATGTCAAGCAGGAGCAGGGAGGTGATCATCCCCCTGTACTCAGCTCTGCTGAGGCCACACCTCAAGTACTGTGTTCAGTTTTGGGCCACTCCCTACAGAAAAGACATTGAGGCCCTGGAGCACGCCCACAGAAGGGCAATGAAACCGGTGATGGGTCTGGAGCACAAGTCTTATGAGGAGCGGCTGAGGGAGCTGGGATTGTTCAGTCTGGAGAAGAGGAGGCTCAGGGGAGACCTCATTGCTCTCTACAACTTCCTGAAGGGAGGTTGTGGTGAGGAGGGGTTTGCTCTCTTCTCTCAAGCAACAAACAGGACCGAGAAAATGGCCGCAAGTGGTACCAGAGGAGGTTTAGGTTAGACATAAGGAAGAACTTTTTCTGAGTGGTCAGGCACTGGAATGGCTGCCCAGGGAGGTGGTGAGTTGCCGTCTCTGGCAGTGTTCAAGAGGTGTCTGGATGAGGAGCTGCGAGATGTGATTTAGATGCTTGTGGTAGCAATGGCAGTTGGAGGATGGTTGGACTAGGTGATCTTGCAGGTCATTTCCAACCTTGCAATTCTATGATTCTATGAAAACTTGCTACCACCTTTCCTTAGTGAGAAGAACTACTCTGTGGGCCAATAATCAATTTAATCATCAATCAATTTAAGCCAATATTCACATTAATTATGTGACAAAATAAAAGCATGCCATTGAAATTGAGTGATATGAAGCTGAAAATCGTCAACACAGACATACGCATCAAAAGGATAAGGGGTGCACTTAAGGATTTAGATCATAATAAACTTTTTTTTTTTATCCTAAATTTAGCAAAATTATAGCCTCACTCAGGACCGTGTTGTTTGGTTTTGTATTGAGTTTGTATTACTAGGAGACTTGAGAACCACAAATTCCTAAAAAGTCTTAGGATGGAGTTTTTGAAACTTTAGCTCATATTTAAAAGGTCATGTTTGTAATGATTTCAGTGGATCTATAAGTACAAGCTACAACTGTAAGCATTAGCATGTATTTCCTAGAAATCAGGTACAACATTAGAACACCAGATCAGCAAGCAAGGTTGAGCAGTTAAAACATAGCCCACAGAATGCCGGACTCAGAAGAACTATTTTGATTCTTAAAACTCAGTGTGTTTGCAGGTCTACCACATATTTAAGATAATATGAAACCACTCCAGCAAGCATTTTCTAAGAAGCATAAAAGCCCTACAGTCTCACACTAAGCTTACCAAGTACTTTTAGTGTTCCATCCTTTTTATGCTAACTCCAACCAATGGACCTTCCACATACAAAAGAAATGAACCACCCTTCTGCTCTCCTTTCTCTCTTTTTCAACATATTAGGCAATCAGGTTCAGGTCCAGTTGACTGCATTCTTGTGAAAGATTTCCAGCTAGAAATCTGAAGCCTCTTGTTCTCTAATGACTGCAGCAGCAGGCAAAAATGGTATGGACTGTGTGATAATTATAAAACGTATATATTATGAAAATATTATGTTATTGTAAAAAAAAAATGTTACAAGCTTTGTAATAAGCCTGATGCAGACCAGCCATCATGCTCTGTCCCTTTCTTTTGTGGATACTATGGAAGAGTTTGAACCATATACAGACACGGAGACAAAAGCCCAGAGAAACATTTCAGTGGAATTACAAACAGGTCTTAAAGAATTATGTGTTTGTGTCTACTCACGCTGTCAGAGTCTGAACTCAAGGCCAGAGCTCATTAAAATATTTTTAGACTGCTGCAAGAAAAAGAGCAGAAAAGCACATCTACTTGAAGTTTCCCACTTACACCAATGCTTTGAAAATTTTCTGCATTATTTCTGTTTTAACTGTTTTAAGTTCCATCAGTCATGTCTAATATATCAGAAGGTTGGTAAGAGAACTAATAAAAGCAGGCTATTGATCAGGCATGTGCCTTGTAATAAGAATCTGCAATGATTTGAGTAGCAATAATAGTTTCTAAGAGAATTGCCCCATACATAATGTGAGTGATTTCCAGTATTTTCTGATCCCTGTGGCAGGATGGACATATATTACTAGAATTTGCTGCATAATGATGCACAAACAAGGCAGTTCATAGCCCCAAATAAATTCTTGTCTGTCTTTTTAGAATCAAGACTATATGTGATTAAACTTAAGAGTAGATGTGAGTATATACTACTCCTATTCTTGGAAAAAAAAATATTAAAGCTCTTCAACATAATTTTTCCATTCTTTTATTCTTTCTTCATTCATACTCCCCATCCTATTTTATCTGTTCTCCTTCATGTTCCTGGGCTGGCAGCTGGATGCGCTCTCTAGTTAACTCTGCCAAACCATTAAGGACTTAGCAATTAGGAGATGAAAAAATAGTGATTAAATTCACAAAAATATTTAATGAGGCTGTACTGGTGAAGTGGGGGAGAGCAATGGACACGTCTTAAAAAAACGCACAAATGATTTACTTAAATACAGATCACAGATATCACTCAATCCCCCCAAAATCACTGTCCTTTATTACAGGCTCTCTTTGTTTCATGACAGTTCTTCCCTCTCAAACAGATTTAGATTTCCCTGTGATCTTATTAGCCTTCAAATGATGAAGAAATAAAGTAAAAAAAGATCAGCTGTAAACTTAACCACTAAATTGACTATGCTTGTGCTGACAGCACTGATAAAGACTCTATATTTACATACAATGAAGCTAGTGTATGAAATTTATGGTCCAACTCACTTATTTACTTTTAATTACTTAAATAGAGGTGAAAACATTCTAAATTAGTCATATGATGTTTACTCTAAAAGTAATGCACTGTGAGCTGGCGGGTGGTGCATTTTGGTGTGGCAAAAGTGACCTGAAAGACAAGCCATGTTCTGGATGGCCTTGCAGACTTTCATAAACATATTTATTTCCTTATTCCAAGGGAATAAATAGTAGGTATTACTTCCAGAGTGACATACATATAATGATCTCAAGAAATGATGGGATGTTGACTTCTGAATCTATTTATGGATAAAAATTAATACAAGTAGGATAACAATGGGTGCCTTCACCAGCAAAATGACAGAATAAGACTCTAATAAAATAATTAACATTCATAATCGTGCTAATGTTCTTCAGAACAGAAATATTCCTGAAATATATTATCGGTGGTGTCTTGCCTATTATAGATATTTCTGTGGCTCATGCACAGAAAAAATGCATTATCCTTCCCATTGTGACCGTATAATGCAAAGTTCCAAACTGGCATTCTAACCCAGATTTATCTATTCTCTCATGTATTGTATTCACTTGCTTACTGTAGATTTTGGACACCTAGCTGTATTTTATTTCCTTTGGCTGTTGTATTTCACAAAGTAACCACCACTTTTTAACATCTCTGGTAAAATTTGTATGTGTAATTATATATAAGTATATATATACACACACAGACACACACAAATAGTCCTACCTATTTATATGCATGCAGGAAAAAACAAAAAAAGTCTCCAGTTTAACTGAGAAATTCATATGGTTATTTCCCATACTGTACTCTGACCTACAAATGACAGTTTGTTCCATGACTCACAATTGGAGAGCAGCACAAATGTACCAGAACACACAATTTTTATTCTATTCTCCACAGTGCTTTCACATAATTTCAGTCTTCACCTTCTTCACCTTACTTAAAAAAAAAAAATAAAAAAAAAAAGCTCACGAGTAGGACAATATGCTCAAGTTCACATGATTTTCACTGAAAGCTGGATCATGCTGTTTCAGCCTAGCCCACGCTGAAGGCTGGAGGACAGAGGGATCCCTGGGGTTGGAGAGACCCAGAAAAGCATGCAGTGAACACGCATTTCTGTGCCCGCAGGAGTCACAAGCCTAACACTAGACAGAGCGAGGAATTTTGCAACTGCCCCTGCAACAAAGCTTGGGTGCTCCAAGGTATCAGTATACACATTAGGAGACTATTGGAAATTATTTTAGTTATTTGATAAGCGCCAGGAGATGGAGCTCCAGACTACTCAGCATAATTTCTGGGTGCTGGAGCAATGAAACGTTACTTCTGCAAGGTTAAATGTTTCCTTCTTTTCAGCTTATCATTCACAGCATTTGAGTCAGCTTATGGAAATTAACCCTGGGGAGCAATTGCTAATGTTTTCCTTTATGGATCTATAGCCTAAAGTTTAAAAAAACAAAATCTGGAAAAGGACAAATCA
Source organism: Lagopus leucura (assembly GCF_019238085.1). Lineage (NCBI taxonomy): Eukaryota > Metazoa > Chordata > Aves > Galliformes > Phasianidae > Lagopus > Lagopus leucura. The sequence continues at coordinate 12,581,630 of NW_024962267.1, forward strand.
GAACATACATTGATTTAGAATATTTTTGAGGGGGATAATGCTTGTGGTATACAGTAATTCTAATTTTAGTTTATTCCGAGTTACTTTAGAAAGTAAAATTCCTTGGAAAACTACAAAACCTTGCAATCAAGTACTTTGTTACTAACTCACTTAAAAAAAAATAAATGACATATTTCTTTATATAAAAGAATAGTGGTTAGAAAGGAGAGAAGGAAATCATCATAAAGGTTCTTTACAATCTCAGTATTCCTGCACTGATGTTTCAGGTGTTCTAATAATTTCAGTCCATATATGATCGCTGTTGCAGCAAAAAGCTGTGAGCCTTTCTGTCTGACAAATGGCCACCTCTACAGATCTCTACTCCATCACGTGAACTGAAAATGCTGCTCTGATAAATCACTTAAAAAGCAAACCCCCCATAAGATTGAAATGGCTGAGTCGTGGTACAGCCTCCCACCTCACGAGAAGCCTTATTTAGCAATTAACCTTATTTTTAATTGGTATTAAAGTTTAAAGCGTATGCACATGCTTTGATCGCTAATGAGGTTTGTGATACTGATCAGGCAGACAATGCCCAGCATCCTGGTGCTGCAGGTTTTCCCTAGCATGAATAAATTACATTGCTATTAACGTTTGCCCAGTAAAAGATACGCATGAAGAAGAAAACTTTTAACTATATAAAGAAGCTTAAGATCATAATTTCTGATGACTTTTTGTGCATCTCTGTATATCCTTCCTTTTTATTTATTTTTTCCTATATTATATAAGCATAGAACAAATAGTTTAAAAAAAAAAAAAAACAAAAAACAGATCTCACATTTATGCTATTATGCTTCAAAACTGTGATTTAAGTTCTGGAAAAAAAATTACTACAGAAGAGTTTTATGCTAGTCATAAAATTTTGACATAGGAAATATGTGGAATACCAATTACGACCTGTTCAGAAATATCTCTTGACATTTTTAGAGTGCAATGTGAGAAGGGTTCACCTTTTTCTCCTATTTAATTATGACTTTTTCAAATAGGATGCTCCAACTCAATGGGAGCCACTGCAGTTACACTAAAAAGGAAAGATAATTTAAACCTTTTACAATGGGGGAAAGGAATGAACATGCCTTTTGGACTGAAATGGTTATCAGTTTTTAGATCAATCACCCTTATGGAAGTTTTTCCATGGGTATAAAGATATTAAGATATTTACAACCAACATATATCATATTGAATGGATTATATAGAAAGGAGTAAAAAGTGGGAATGTACTCAACATCCAGACTACAGCACTCCTATTAAATGTCTAACATAGGGTAGCTATTAAATAATTTAAATCAGAGTATCTCACCAGGGATTATATTATGAAGTCCCGCTGTAAGCGTATTATTTCTTCTTCATGCTTTCTAAACTGCATTTGCCAATATCCAAAGGAGTTTTCATTTTGCTAAAAACTTTTCCTCTGTGCTTTGCTTAAATTACCTGCAAATACAAAGCAAGAGCAAATAAAACATGGGTTTCCTCATTCCTGAAATTCATTGAGTGAAATGGCCATTTATGCTCCCAGAACTGTGATAAGGAGCTTCATTGTGAAGATGACGTGTTGCCATCACAGATTTGTTACAGTAGCAGTCTGAAACATATTTTGGTTAAAAACTTCTTTTATGATATTGGTTGACATCGCCACAGATTGTCTGCTGTGTTTTCCAGACTAATAAATAAAACCACAGTGAAAAAATAACAGATATTTCATGCATATAAGCGTTAACTTGCAGGTAAAACAGCGACTCTGAGCAGACAGAAAACGTTTGAACCCCTATGCTTGGGGGGAGCTGGGACTCTGAAAGCACCCTTGAAATGCCTTAAGGTGTCACCTCAGTGAATGACCATAACAAGTTCTGTTACACAGGAGTTTTGTATGAATGTTTTACATGGGATATTTTTTACCTGTTGGAAATTTATACTGAAAAAGTTTCCACCAAGATTAACCAAAACAATAAAAATGATATTTATTACTGCAAGAGTTTGCTCTGGAGGCTCACTGTGGCAATTTCATCAAAGAGAAGAAGCATGCCCTATGGCCTGTACTGGAAAAAGAGTAATTTCAAATCCCTAATATGAATTTCTTGAAGCCATGTGTAACAACTGCACATTCACATACTGCATGAAATAGTGACAATCACAAAACCTTATTTTAAATGTGTGCAGATGTTCCCAAACTTTGTTCTGCTGTAGGTATAGGAAAGATGGCTGCTCTCAATTCTGGTGACTGCAAGGACATCAAGTAAATAAAATATTGCCATGCCTCTACTTCAGAGATACAGTGCAATCATGAATAGAAAAGGCTTCTCTGGTCTGTACAGTTGTAAATGCTCCCTCCGTTTGGCTCCCATGAGACAAATCTCTATCAAAATTGAAAAGTATGAGAATTCCTGTTTCAGTGCGATAACAGGATCACAGGGAGTGCTCTTGTTATTTCTGGAGAAGAGGGTGGATATTTATAGAATACGCCTCATAGCAGCCTTTATAATTAATGTTGAAAGGTAGTTAGCATTCTAACTCCCTATTTTCAGTCACTCCCAACTTTATGAAACATCTCCCTGTTCTGCTGCACTTTGCAACCTGAATTTATGTCTATGTCAGCATCTGAAAGTATGAAGAACTCCTCCATTTTCTCAAGAAGGAGGAACTGAAAATATATGCTTACATGAGTGACTGCTCTGATCAGCTCTGTGCTCCATCTAGCTGTAGTTTGAATGATATGGTTTATAAGGACTGGACTATACCAAAGCCTCACAAATTTGTTGTAAGAGAGACTGGATCTGCCTTCTTAATACACATGAAGAATAACATGCATTGAATGAGCATAGGTCTACAGTTGAATTCACGTTCAGTTCTTTCACCAATATATAATATTAACTTCACCATGAGTGAAATAGTAAATGTAGAAAATCAGGAAATTGATATGGAGATTGACTTCTCCCTACATTTCTCATGAAAACCTATATCATATTAGTAGGATGCACCCATACTTGGAAAAAAAAAAAAGATGAAAAAAATTCAACACAGTTTAACCATCAATAAAAGGAGAAATCCACTGCTTAGCAGACTAACAAGTCAAACTGACCCCTTTTCATTCCTGGGAATATTAAAAAGTATTTATTTTACCAATTCACTTGTTGTTTTTATATACTTATACACACATCTATACACACACACACACACACACATATATATATATATATATATATATATATATATATATATATATCTTTTTCCCAAAAGTGCTTAAAAAGACTACTTTCATACTCAATAGTATCTTTGCCATTCACACATGCAGCAAAAATTAAGGACAAAGTTTCAAGTTTGGTTTAAATGACCAGCTAAGGTTCTCCTGCTCTGTCTGCCATTCTTCTTCACCTCCAGAGTGTGCTGGTAAAAACTGAAAGATGACTAACACTAGTATAAGCTGTTCTTACCATTCTGATCTGCTTAACACCCTAGGCTTTGATGATCTATTGCTTATTGCTCAGTCTGTGCCTAGTGTCACTCAAATGTACTTGCTTCTATCTGTGTCAGAAACAGATTATTCATAGTATAACTCCAGAGCCCTTGTATTCTGTCTTATATTTTCCTACTTTTTCTGAGATGAAAATGTGCCAATGGACAAAGAGCATCTACCATTTCCCTCTTATGCTGGGATCTGTGTAAATAAAAGAACAGATAGAAAGGAGCTATAATCTTGGATAATTACAAAATACACTAAGGAGAAAAAAAAAAAAACAAACACCTTGAATAACAGAAACTTAAGCATGATTTTACACAGAACAGTTATACATGTAATGACCACAAAAGGCAAACCCATCAGTACGTGGTGCTCAGGAATAGGAAAATAAAGCTTTACTAGCCCACAGATGATTAATATCTTAACAGCCAGTTCCATTTCCAATTATTTCTCAGGCACTTGATTGTCAAAAAGTAGCTCAATGAATAAATGTGGTAATTTGGACACGGCTGCTTTTAACAGACCTGTAGCAGGCTGGATGCTGACCTCCAATAGTAGTAGAGGATTCAGTCATCTTATCTCCTTGGTGACTTGCACAGAGTTGCTGCCTGCATTGCAGGTGCCAAGACACTTCTGCAAGTCTGGCCTAAATCACTTCTACAATTTTCACCTGAGATAAAGAGACATAATGTCAGCAGTCCATGTATTTCAGTATGCTCCCTCACCTTTTAAAAAATTATTATTTTACTATCATTACCAAGTTCTCAAAGTACTTTTCTCTTGCTTGAGTCTCATTGATACTGGTTCTGTTTTCTGATAGCTTTCCTCTTCTCAGGCTCCTCAGACATCTCCATAATTATCTTTTTGTATTTACGATGGATACATTTAGCCCAGAAAAAAAATGGACAAGAGATATCCTGAGCCCACACAGCAGATTTTTGCTTGGATAAATGAACAGCCAAGTGAAGCAAAAACCAGATCCTTTTCCTAATAAACAGTGTGTGTAGGGACGTCACCCAGTGACAGGAACAGAACATCAGAACTAAATAGTGGGTCCAATCTCTCCCACATGGTTAAAGCAGAGAAATCCCCAAATGACATTTGATCAATAATCTGTTGACAGTTTCCAGGCAGTAGATTATTTCCAACTCTTTGACAAACTCGGAAAACTTCTGAAGTCAGAATGCAGAGCCTCATGAAGTGATATTTCCTGCAAATTATACAGCATATCCTTAACAATAGGAAATATAAACCTACAGAATTAAATGATGATGCTCAAGAAGACCACATGCTACGTATTTCAGATTTATTATACCCAGAGGTTGAGCCAAAGGCTGAGTCCATCTCTGCTGAGCAACAAGCCACGTGCACAAGGCTCACATCTGAAGTCTCTAATTTCTCTGTTTAGCTCACATTGTACACTGGACTCACTGAACTCCATGCGTATTGGCATTCTCTAGCAGATGTGAAAGAAAGCTAGTGTCAAATTATCCCTTTTAAAATTCTTTCATGTTTATTGATCAGCATTTGTTTGAGAACCTTTCAGGGAATACCCAAGAGGTAGCATAAGTAAGCGCTTTAAAAAAAGTACTGTGGTGCGAGTGAGCATCAGCCACCCAGGGACTAAATCCGATTACTTTACTCGCGTAAGAAAATAACTCGGTGTAAAACTGAAAGTAGTGGCTATCAGAATAAGGAGCTTCTGAAGTGACCCAACAACAGCAACTTCACACTTATTTTTAATCCAGTTTAAGAATGTGGGCTTGTGTATGCAAACTTATAAGCCTTGTTACTGCATGAGGACAGCAGTGGTGTTGTTATTTGATACACCATTAAGTGGCTGCCTATGGGTCTGCTTCAGTGTGAAAACTGACTTTTCTCTGTATTTTTTTTCTCGCTACCATCAATTAGAGATGCCTGCTGAACTCTAAAAGCTTCAACCTTTTATTTTCCTCTAATGAATATGCTACTTACTTGATTAGAACGATAGCATGCTTACAGAAGTAGATTTTCCGCATGGAAATAAAATTACGCATGTATTTATAATGCCAACTCTAGATATTTTTCCTGAATGAATTCATTTGTTATTTTCAACTATATGCATAAGACAGATTATATACTGTTAGATTATCATCACCTTTACATACAAGAGAATAAAACAGCTCCCAAATAACAATCATAGTTCACTGTTGATATGGCTGTCATTCCAAATGACTTGCTTTCAAGACCTGAGTCCTGCTTTCAACACTGTGCCCTGGTACTTAGTTGTAGACATATTCTAGCTACCACAAAAGATGAGACTGGAGCTTGATGAAAAAAAGGCAGGCCCGCAGCTTCCCAAGAGCTACAATCCACTCTATTACAAGATATTAAGTTATAAATGATGCTACTCCTCAGACAAAGAAAAAAAAAAAAAAAAAGTTCTGGTTCTAATAATTCTAAGAAATTAACCTCAGTTTAACAGGTGCTGAAGTTTCTCCCGTCCATCTTCAAGTTTACTAGAGAATATTTCTTAACATGTTCGGTTTGATGGCTTTCAGTCGTTCAAACTGCACATCCTAATGTCACTGTACATGGCTTAGTAAGCTTTATAAAGACAATTTGCAAGTGATTTGTGAGAAATATATGTATTATAACTTGCACATTGTAAAAATTGGACAGACCAATACGATGGAAAAAGTCTTTCACCATGAATGTAACAACTGAAGGATCACCAAGATAGAAAAATGCTATACGGGAGAAGATTTCTTACTCTTATCAGAAGATTCCAGGTTCACAGGGAAAAGCTTCACCAAGAAGAGATCTCCAGAAAGAAATCCTCCCTGAGTGGCAGTCAGCCCTTCAATGAGGTCTAAGAGAGATGCAGCCAGGCTGCACCCTGAATTACCTTCACCTGTGCTCCCAGGGCTGACTGGGTCCTTTCCCCAGGTGCTCAATCAGTGGGTCAGGCCGTGACTCAACAGTTCTCTTACAAACATATATTCCCAAATTCATCTATCTCAACTAAGTATTTTCTGAAAGTCAAGAACTACAAATATATTTGGGAATAGTTTTCAGAAGTCTAATACTACAAATCCTGTTGCATAAAAATGAACAAAACAAAGCACAAATGCTTCTTCGTGGCCAATAGTTTCTCTTAATCCAACTATAACTTCTTTACCTAACATTAAAAGAGACTGATTTAGAGATATCTCTCCAGACTGGTCTGAGAAAAAATACATTTGATCATTTATGTTATCACAATAAACACAAGATGCATTAAAATAATGACAGCAGCCTGTCAGAAAACCACAAAATCAAAAATTTTCAGAGGAGAGGTTGAAATGTCATTTTTAACACACCCAACAGTGAGATTACAGCTTTTGTAGAAGATGAAATTATATGCTTTTTTGAGACTCCCTAATAAAGAATCACTCAAGCACATTGTAATGGATTCAAAATTATATGGTAGTTTAATCCTTTGCATTTGTCTTTGTATTATGTAAGTTAGACTTCTATCAACATTTCAACGCCATATCTTAGACAACTTATTATCTTCACTTTTTCTTAAGAATAGTGGTATTTGGCATAAAACTCTCTGCTCTAGAGACACAGCATGTACTCTGGGGGAAACTAATGGTGTTTTGGTTTAAGCTTTAGATCTAAATCAGCACTGAAGTATTTTTTAGATGCATTATCAAAGGACGTTGAAAATTACGTCTTAAAAATTAAAGTCGCCTGAACACTGGCTGACAATTACTCCAGACACTGGTGGAAGGTATAGCTTATTAGGACACATTCAGATCAGAATGGGTCCACCCTCATTTATAATTTCTGATTGTCCTGTTAAAAACTCGTAAACCTATATTTCTTACTAACTGTTCATTTAATGGGAAAAACAAAAGAAAATAATATTGCATAAATACAGTAAAATAACCAACATTGACATGTCACTCAGTGTATTCACTGAAGCCAAGCTGGCTTACAGTGTTACCAAGCATAATACAACTGATAACAGATTAGATCCTTCCATTTCTTTGGTCAAGTTAGAGGTGAAAATGCTCACAGATCCTCACTGGTAGCAGTACTAGCATACATCGACCTCCTTGTGCACTACTGCTCATAGAAATGACTATTTACTTACTCTAAAAACAAGAACAAATCTGATGCTATATAGGCATCTGCGCCATAGATTCTATTCAGAACTTCTCATATTACTCCCTCAGAAGCAATGTCACCAGCTGCACAACCCGTGGTAGGTTTAGCAATGGCAGCTGGAGTACTATTCAGTACTCACACAAGCAAACTTACTCTCTGATGAACTAAGAAGTTTTAACTGTCAAACCAACGGTGAGAGATAAGGTGAAGGTCTAATAAATACAGTGGATGGATTAAAAGATAAGAGTATTAAGTATCAAGGACAAATCTGAGCATTTACATTTTTCCCTAATGCATTTTTTATGTGCATAACCCTTTGCATTGTACTATATTTACTCTCTGAACTAAGAACTTCTGTGTGTCAGAGTAAATGTGAGGGATAAGGTGAAAGTCTAATAAATAAAGTAGATGAGCTGAAAGATATAAGTATTAAACATCAAGGACAAAGCAAAGCATTTACATTTTTCACTAAAGCCTTTTTTATATTCAGTCTATTATTTCTCTGCTTTCTCATGCTATCTCTTGGTAAACTATCCAGGCAATCACTTGTCAGTGAATGCCTAAAAGTTTATAAAATGACTAAAGAAGTACAAGCTATTTCTGTACATGAACAGATATGCTAAAAAATGATTGTGAGATAGGTTCCAGGTCCATCTGGAGCCATTTTTCTTATGTAGGTAGTTACAAGTGGGTCTCAGGTCTCTCTGGGATTAATAGTAGGACTATGTTGTAATCTAAGAGATGTTAACCCTCAGCATTAGTCTTACTGTTAAATAGTAACCTCAATAAAAGATTTTATTTTTAAGATCATGTCACTGTGCAACATTAAGAAGGTACAAATAACTGATACCCCTATGCCTAGCAGAAAAGGATAAATGGAGGTTTGAGAGTCCTTTGATAATGAGAGCACATTGTCTTTGTGAGCTGGACCAGACCTTGTGCTATTCCCACTGAGAGTCAAACATGTGCTAGATCTGCAGCACAGTTATTTCTCTACCCAACATGTTCTTCAGAGTTGGCTGGCATTGGTTTCAGAGAGAAGGTCTCATTCTGGTAATAGTCACAACCAGTAGTAGTATTTAACAAGAACAGCTCTATGTATGTCAGAGGCTGCATCCATACTTCTATGTTAGCATAGGTTTCAAGCACTCTACTTGTGGTGGTCCACAAAAATGGACAGAAAAACAGCTCACTCTTTGGCTCTGCTTCTAGATGAGAGAGGCTCTGGATATAGAAACTCAGATGCAGGGTTTCAAGCTCTCCTCTAGGTGTGGTTACAACAAGCTTGCATCATTTGACACTGAAAACAAGCTGTCTTGAGCATTGTTACCAAGGGCAGCATGAACATGATAACACTTATGACAAAAAATCATGGTCAGCAGGTATTCAGGCATGGTTCAAAATAATGCATACGAGTTTTAAAATGCTTTCAAAATGCTCCATAAATTCAGTGAGTCTGTTGTATCTCTTGGACTGAAAAACTTTGCAGGGAAAACATACATAGTTCTTGCGGAATGGTTCAGAACATGAGAAGCATGGACTAAGACTATACTTTAAAATAACTGCTGATGAAGAAACTTCTGTGGGAAACTTGCCAGGCTTATAAAAGAAAGAGATACTATAGCAGAATATAAAAACAGATAAATAATAAATTGTAACTTCGTCTGGAGCTGTGGACTGTGTGAGTATTTATGGTTTTGAAAGGTTTTATGGGGAAAATGTTTTATTTTTTATGTTTTGAAATATATAGCAACATAAAAATGTAATGGTTGGCTTAACCTATAAAGAGTTTTCTAATCAGTAAGTCCCTGACAGAAGGTGGAATTTGTATCTCAGTGCAGAATTTATTTTTTTCTTTTCCTTTTAATTTTCTAAGTCTGGGATGCCTTGAAGTTGCTTGATGTTATAGGATAAATTTTCAAAGCTCCACGCAGGAGAGATGCCAACACAAAAAACATCAAGCAAACACTGAGTTATGTTTGTGCATCTCCTGTGCTGTGTTTTCATAATTTCTCTCATATATCTGCAAAAAGATAGGGTTTGCAAATAGAGCAAAATTATAGATTGAGATGGTGATTTTTCTTCTTCCGTGTTATGTGGAAATTAATAAAGTAATTACACGTTACATTTACTGTTCATTGAATTACTTGGTTGTTTGGTAGTTATTAGTGTGATTACAAAGTGACATAAACAACCGTGTGCCTCAAATGTGCAATTATGCTCAATATATGCTGAGCTGACACACGTGGAACATATTTTGCTGATTTTGCAGGCAATTAATAAATGCTCATGCAAAAGGGCTTGTGCAAAGCACTGTAAATAATGCAACAGAGTCCATCTTTTGTTCAGCTTGTGCTTGTGCTTGCACTGAAGCCCGCTGCTTGTGAAGACAAACAAGGACAATTTAACTTGTTCGTTGAAAAAATCTAAGTGAAATATAAAGGCAGTTTTCTAACTATTAGCTTGTTGTCGTGTTATTTTCTCTCTCCTGATAACACACCTGCATATAGTATCACATTGTACTAAGGAAATGTTAACATCGTGAGGTTTTCAGGAGATTCTGAAGATTATACGATTCTGGCATTGGGTGCCAATTTCAGCCATAATGTGGTCAAGACTGGTACACATGGAGACCTTCCTGTTATTTTTCCCTACTTTGTCATACATATACTCTAAAATATTACTAGCCATGACCAGCACTACAGCATGCCTGCACTGATTACAGGAGAGCTGTTTCTTCTTTTTCCAAAATATTTTTTTGAAAAGCGAGTAATCGTTCGTGAAAAATTAATGAAGTCATGACTCATTAGATTGAATCACACCCACCGTGGAAAACATGGCCTTGCAGTATTTTGAAAGGTGCTCAGCCACAACTAAAACCTTTTATAGCAATCATCTGGCACATTACATCATGACATGGAACAAATACTTGTGCATCTTTAAGCATCTGACTGTGAACACTGAGACTATCTCAACTCTGTTTCTTTAAGTGCACTGGCAGTAAGCTTGGTTTTGCTGGCTGGGATGCATATTAAAGAACTGTTCCAGGTAGCAAAGGTGTCAAGAGGACACACTGCCTTCTTATATGGTCACTTTAAGTACACAAAGAGTAAAATGGGCCATACTGATACTTTTCCTTTTTTGCCTTCTCTATCTGTTTTGCATTGTGCTGATGTTTAATGTTTTTCACTGCAGTGGACAGTTTGGCCATTGGAGGCTGCATACCGCTCATTCACGTCTCAGCACACAGGGTTATTCTCACTAGGCTAGCATGGAGATAAAAGGGAGCAGCACATAAACAGGATTGCATGTGTACGCTACAGACATTTTCATCCTAAAAACTCTGGAACCTGTGGGGTCAAGTGACCTTGAAAAAAATTTTTCAGCAGTACTACAACATGGCAAGTTTGTTTTGCTTTAAGCTGATGACTCCAGCTCTCTTTTCTGCACTGACTCAGTAATGCCTATAAATCTTGCACTTTTTGCTGCTAGTGCAGGTCCAGGTGCTATTGTGGCTTTTGGTGTTACTATAGTTATTGCTGTTTCTTTGGTCCCTCTGGCATTTGAGTTGCTTCCTGAAGGACTGGAGAAGACTGATTTATGAGAGCACTTGGCTTATGCAGAGAAACAAAGGTGGAGGAAGAAAGGCAGGAAGAATCTGGATTATGTGGCCCAAATTGTTCTCTGTGAGAAATGTTTTGATGTGATTTCAGAAAAAAAATTCTGATTCCAAGTCTTTGTAAATGTGAATTAAACTTCAGTCCCTAAATTGCCAATATTTTCATTGTATGTTCAACTACAGAATTCTGCAATTTTTAAGGGTGAAAAAGCTTCCACTTCTGCTACATGTCTCTCAAGTCCTATTAGAATCTGCACCTGAAACATTATTTTCAGGGAACAGATAATCAACAGCATTATAGCGAGTATTGATTCCTGTAATATTAGTATTAGTAATACTTTATGTCCTGACCAGAACACCTCTGTACAACTCAGAGTTAATGACCCACTGCACTATGGATGGCGAGCTCATGATGTGCTGTTTGTGAATGGCAGGCTCATTCAATGCTACATCACCGTGAGTTCCCAGCATGTAAAGGGATGTAAGATTGTAGTATTCTCTTCCTATAGCGTTAGCTCTAATGAACAGCATTCTCCTTTCGAGAAATGGCCTCATGCTGTGGGATAAAAAGCAAAAAAATTGTGCTCAAATGAGATATTTGAATATCATATATAGTTGTGCATGCAGTAAACTGCACCACGATTTGTTACAATAAAATCTATGTGTAACTAAAAGTGAACAAGCATAACAGATCAAGCCAGCTTTTATTGAGTCTTGATTCGTTAAGAGGCAGACAGGCTGAAGCAAGGTAGCTGGGATAAGCTGTGCAAGATGTAATACTCACATTTAATGCCATAAAGTATTTCCTTTTATTTATTTATTTGTTTGTTTGTTTTTATGTAGGTAACCTGTGCTATTGGAGTCAAAAAATGGATGGCGTGATTAGAAAGGCTTTAACAGAAAGGGCTTCTGTTACAGCCCTGTTCTGCCCTGCTGGGTTTGCACAACGTAGCATTGTACTGAACCCTCAAAAGGCACAATTGCCTTTCTAACCTCATGGCTGTTTGTGCAGGTTTGTATGGCATGCACAGTAATAGTGCTTGAACAATAAAACTGTGATGTTTATTAGTAGTTACGTAAAGGAGTCCAGTAATTAGACCAGTGCTGTGGACATTATTTAGAGAATTGGTTTTGTCTCTGAATTCTGAGGGTAGAAGAGGACAAACTCGTGAAGGAGGAAAACAGTTTAAGATAATAAGAACTCCTTTTCTGAGTTTATTTACTAATTGCTAGTAATTGTAAGATGCTTAGAAAAGCACAAAGCAAACTTAGTGTCTGCTCCTGTTTTACCCTTTGTTGGTTTTATTTTCTCAGAACTATGGTGTGATACTTCCTGTCCAATGGCAGCAGGCAAGCATGCAAAACCTCTGATCTGTCTGCTTTTCAAACACAGGAACCACATTCAGTGCTTGAAAGTATTTGCATTCAAATTCTGATATATGTATATACGGATATAGTAACATTGCTGTATTTGTGAGCAGCATTAGACAAGCATGATATGAAATCTTCCTAACCCATAGTTCACACACTTTTGCAAGGCAAAGTCTTTCAGCATTGAGATGTGTAACTGCTTTACACAGCTCTTTTCTGTGGATCTCTACAAAGAAATCTCTCACACTCAGAAATTCGCAGGTCTGACTGAACATCAGCCCCATAGATCCTTATCCCAAATCTCAGGTGAACTATCCTTTCAGGGTTTTCTCTGTCTTTTTCCATTAGGGAATTATTCTTCCCATTCTAATGAGCTATTTGCAAATATTGTGTCCCCCTGGTAAGTTGCTAGAAAAAAAAAGGCTTCATACATACTTTGGTCACTGACGACATTTCTCTGGACAACTTCTTTTTAGAAAAAGGAATGCAGTAAACATAGATAGGCAAAGGTCACAATAAAATTGTCAGTGTTGTGGTGATGTCACTTTGTACTGTTGTTTTTAAGTAGGTAAGACAGTATGGTGTCACCTTTACATGGCTCTTTGATACACTAAACACTGTCTTCTTCCATTAATTTCTGTGGGAACAAAGTGCACTCAGTATAATGCAAGTTTGCAATTGGAGCCAATAGGAATGATTTTTTTGACCTAAGTTTGCTCTGGATCAGGTCCATGGTGTCCAGCAGTGAATTTACAGTGCCATCTAAGCCCTGCAGAGGATGCATGAGTCATCTCCGTGGTACTGAGGCAATCTCAGTAAATAAGAAGAGACAGTTTCCTTTTCAACAGGTGAACCAAATCCCCAAAGTAATTTTTTTTTTTTCCCCAAGGAAGCAAAAGGTTAATTTGAAGTGCTCGTGGCCTTCATGAATCAAATGAAGTAATCCCATGTCTGAGTTTTAAAAGCATCCATAAATTAGCAGAATGTAGTGCGCAGATCAAAAAGAGGGTTATCAAAGATTAATAACGAGGAAGAGGGGAGGGAGAGAGGGGAAGGAGAACTCTGATAGAAACTCTTTATCATACCTCCTACTGAACTGGAGAGCAGAATACACTTATTTGGGGTCCAGTTAGCAACACAACCATATCAGCAGGGAGAGAGAATGTGAATAACAAGGACTATGAAAAATAAAATGGGGAATGAGTTGAGTAAAACTGAATATAGGAAGAAAAAAAATTAAAAATTAAGTTAAAAGACACTATTTTTATCCTATTTGAGCCTTGGTTATCTTTTAATGCCAGTTCTGTCCAAAAGGACAGTCACATTTTGAAATGGAATGCCAGTGGAAAACCAGGATGTTTTCGGATTTTTTTGGAAAAGGCATTCATCAGGTGGAATGAAAACCTGATTTCTCAGAGAAAAATGAACCAAACCAAACCAATCAAGCCAATCAGTCACACAAATGAAAAGCTTGCATCACAGAAGTCAAGACCATAGTCAAGACCATATAGGCATTTTGTGTTTTTAAATTACAATGGAAATTCTCCAATCATATTGAATTGCCATGCATACACAGTGGATTGTTTGTGCCTCCTAATCTTTAGCTATGAACTAATGATCTCTACATCCCCCTGTGCTTAGTGCTAAGCAGTATGAGTTAGCTTCATACCATCCATATATGCAAGGACTGGATGCTTTTTAGCAGCTGGGATGTAAGGCAAGAAATGAATGTTAAGAGCCCAGTTTGTCAAAGGAGATGTTGCAGAAAACTCTAGATCAAGTTTTCAATCTTACAAATTCTTTCATGTCTTGTTTGGTCTGCCTGAGTAGAAGCCAAGTTGTGTCATCAAAACAGAGACTTTCAGCCGTAATAAGAAAACATAAAGACAAAAGAAAACGGAATTTAAAAACTACCCATAATTACCCTGTTGAAACACTGCATCTCTGCTATTTTGCATGCTTTCCTGTGGTTTAAATTTTACTGACCTGAGCAATCTTTGGGATCTCGTATTTTGCACAGTAGTATGTTGGAAGGGTATGAGAAAATGATGCACAAAATGAAAAGACTGCCTAAAAACAATTGCAAAATAGGAAGACAGAGGAAACTGATACCTGGCTCTGTTTTTTTCCACGGAAAATTATTTATAGTTAAAAAGCATGGGAAGAAAACACTAAAATTTGAGTTGAAACAAGCTGGTAAAAACTTGCATCTTACTGTGACTTTAAAAGTTCTGATCTGCCAAGACTCCAGCTGCATCAGGCCCAGACAGATTGGAAAAGTGTTGGCAGCACTTGGTGCTCAGCTGCTCTGCATTGTGCCATGCCAAGGAGGAGCGGAGTGGCTGTGCACTAAATATGACATCTCTGTATTTCACATTGCCACAAATGGGAAGAGAGCAGTTTCATGCAGAGGAAATAGGTGGCAAGAGGAACTAACATAACAAAAAACTCTGCACATTTCATTGAGTCTTGTTTTCAGTGCAAGCCCTGGTACAAAATTGTCTGAACTACCTTATTATTGAGACTTTGGTGGTTACATCACAGAGTACAAGATTCCAAGCTGTTTTCCCATACAAAGCAAACACTTTCCTTAGGGCCTGAGATGAGCAGACAGAGCTGATAAAGATTTTGACCCCGCAGAATCTTGTGTGTAAGCTCTCATTGCTAGTACTCGCCAGCCGCAGGAATTTATGGTTTGTATGTCTGCGACACTGCAGGATCTGTGCCCATTGTCCCCTTGTACTGCCAGCTCAGCTGTGCTCTCCTGGTTTGTCTGCCCCTTTGGGACCACTGTTATGCATCTCCTATCACTTTGATTTCTCTAGAAAAGTAGATGGGTAGTATTTTGAGCATTATGCTGAAATTCTGTGTAGCCTGCCTTAAACACCGAGTGCGAGTGTAGGCTGCACAGTGTAAACAAGCCAGTAAATAACACAGCTCTGCATGTTTATAGTAAGGAGATCAGCCCTCTTAACAATGCTGACATCTTCTGGCAGAGGTAGTAGCTTTGCTTCATTTTCAGTGTATCTTCTAACTTATTTCATATATACATATCCTCTGTTCTGATCCTCATAGTCCCTCACTGGGAGTTCTTTAAATGATCAAGGAAATGATAGCTTCTCCCTTCTCCAAATATGTCATTTGAGACCTGATCTAGTGCCTGTGTAAGTAAGGACACAGAATTGTCCTCTTGCCTAAATGAGCACTGGATTGGATCCTAAAAAGAGAGAAGCCCAGCTCAGACAGCAGGCTCTTTAGGCATCTTTCCTTGTTTGCTGTTGAGTTTGCCTGCAAACTGCTGGAAAACCTGGACTGTGTAGTCCAACAGTTGTAACTGTGCAGATTGAAGTCATGTCAGTGAGCCATTGACTTGATTAGTGAATATGTTCAGATTGTTTTCCTCTAATATCATGCTAATTTATTGCTGAAGCATCACATTTGATTGTTTTATATGTCAATAATTAAAAATTGCTATTTGAGTATGAGACCCAGCAGTGCAATTAGAAAACTGTATTAGTAGCTGGGGAAAACATAAATATAGTGCAGCATAATGCATTTAACATGCTATTATTTTTTTTTTCTAAAATGTGCCCATGTCTGCTGTACGGTTGTCCAAAACATGATGAATAACAAATCAAAACAATTGTCTCTCATTATGATGTTACTTTCAAATTAAATAAAAATCTTAAACTATGTTCTTCCCAATATGGCACATCTGAAATCTTTGAAAATTGCTTTATTTCAACATTTGTTTATGTTCCTTAACCTCTTTTTCATTTCAGAAATCAACTAAAAACTGGAATAGAAAACACATTTTGTTATAAGAAATTGCTATTTCAAAGTTTCTAACGTAGGTATAAATACACTACTGAGTAATCATGAGTTAAATAGCTGAACAGGCCAATTCTAAATACACTGAGGATTCACTCTTGGTATTTTCAAGCTGCAGTTAAATCACTCTTCATTCTCATTCTCTAAGCCATCACATATTACTTGTAGTTATACAGTAAGTCACGTTCCTATCCTCTTCTGAGCCAGCACTGAAGATACATCCATCATTAGAGGTCATGCTGTTATGACCCGAATACTAGGGTACTGAAACAATTTCTCTTGTGTTTTGAGTATAATGCAAGAAGAAAATTTTGCCTGCTGAGAAGTATCTGTTAAAAAACAATAGTTCTGTTTATTCTCAGCCTGGGCTTTACATTTTTCCTGAAGTTAAATATATATATTTTTTGTTTCGGGTTTTGTTTGACTTTTTTTTTGCATAAACACACAGACATCTCAACATCATCTGGAGAGGAGTGTTTGTTGCCTAGACTGCCTGTAACAGTCTAATTCCATTCCAGTTTCTCCAGACCGAAGTTAATTTGCTGAGCTGTCCAACATCTACTGCTCATACAGGTTTTTACTGAAGTTAAATATGAATTTAGACAGACATCCACAAGGACATGAATTCCATGGCATGTTTTGCAAAGGTAAAGATGCTAATGTCAGTGACCTAAAAATGCCAACATCATTTGGTAGGCTGGTGTAATATTTCCAAAGGTCTATTAATTTCACGACAGCAGAAATGACATTGAAATGCAACAGGAATGCATCCTTATTGAAAATGTGGTTTTTTTTTTGTTTAAGTATTTAAATAACATGAGTTTGGTGTCAGGCTACTTTTTAAACATCTCATTTAACCCCAAATTGCAAATTTTAATCACCATTAAAATTTTAGGTCTAACATGTCTAGAGTTATGTTTGAAATTTACATGTAAGTACCCCTGAGATTTTTACTCCACAAATCAAACTATTTTGCAAAACAAATCCTTAGCATTGGAAGTGTTAGCGGAGTCTGTTGTACAGGAAGTGCTTATTTTTGTGGCAGTTGTGATAACAATGAAATACAAATTGAACAGGTGTGGTATGACATAGAGAAAAGGCTTGATTTGACATGTTTAAATAGTTCCAATCAACAGGAACATTCAGCATATTGCAGAATGAAATAATGCTTCCTACCCCAAGTACTGATGGATAACAGCTCACAAATTTGGAATGACACATCTCCACTCTGATTATAATTGCCACCATCTACCTTTGCGAAATGAAGATCATGTTCCTGTGTGTTTACACACCTGCTAAAAAAAAAAACCAAGCACTTCAGAGTGGTCTGCGTATTCATCCGCACAGCTGAATCTCTTTAAGTAAAAAGGGTTCATAAAGATGTAATTATTTGGTGATTAGAAACAGAAAATAGTGTAAGGATAATAGTAAGGATATTGTGCAGAGCCATTTTCTAATATGGAATAATTTAAAAATAGAAACACAAAACGCAAGAAGCATGCAGACACTGTTTGCACGTCTGTGTTGTTTACCTCAGAATCATAGAATCAAATTCTATTATAGGCTTGAGTTGGAAGGGACCTCAAAGCCCGCTCAGTTCCAACCCTCTGCCATGGGCTGGTTGCCACCCAGCACATCAGGCTACCCAGGGCCTCATCCCAACTGGCCTTGAACAACTGCAGGGATGGGACATCCACATGTACTCTGCGCAGTCTGTTCCAGTGTCTCAACAGAACAGAACTATTGAAATAGCTCTCCATCTCTAGGTAACACAGATTATACGCTTTTTGTGTATATACGTGTCTAGGTTGATGATTTTTCAGTAAGTAAACTAAGACTCAAAATTTATGATCTTCTGTTCATCTTACGAATACACAGAACATTCCAGGAATCATTATGGTTGAGTTAGCATTTGTTAGTAGAAGCACCCATAGACATTATTTTAGCTTGGAGAAAACTTTTAGTTTCAGCAACAAACTTGAGCTAAAGAATTAACACTGAAGCTTTCTGGATTTTCAGGCATGGAGAGAAACCAAGTAAGATGAAATGAGATTTATAGTTAGAAGAATATCTCTGTGAGGTAGCAGAACTGGGGTTATTTTCCAGGTGTTATTTTCTTAATAATTTTTTGAAACTCCCTATTTTATACATGACTCTTTTTAATTGCTAGACCTGGAACGTCTACTGTGAATCTCAAACCATGGTTGTACACTATTATAAGGAACATTAATTCTACATTTAGTGTTAAATTTTTTATAACAAAATGACGTTCAGTATGTTTCTTCATATCACTAATAACTTTTTATTCTAACAGTAATAACATTTTAATTTTTTTTCAGTGACTTAGCAATTTGCTTCGTGTTGAACTTGAACAAAACCAGAATATGATGAAATTAATCACGCACACACGAACTATAAAAAAGAAGTAATTGAATACTCAAATTCTTCACTGCTTTGTCTCCTAAGGATTGGAGAGGGTCTCTCCAAAGATACATACGCAAAAATGCCATGTTTAAGAAAGGTTTAAAAAAAAGGATGCTGGAAAATCAAAATATGCACTCTCGTAATGCTAAAACACTATCATTTGAGAGTGCGGAAAGCTGTCCTGAGTAAAGATACAAGAAAAAAAGAAAAAGTGAGTGATGAATTTGAAGAAGTATTCAGAATTCAATTATTTTTCCCAACATGACCAAAGGCCATGCAGTTAAACTGGAAAGCCTGCCATGGTTGAATATTTAAAATAAGCTAGATATGAGTAATTTATTTTGCATGCTCTGAGAAGCAAAACAAGAGGAAATGAATATTCATTCTGTCTTAATTAGCCTACCAGTAAATCTACTAACTTCTATTTAGAAGTATACCAATGTTCTTGAAAGTTTAAAGACAGTCTTCTATTAATTGTGTAAGCACTACTCATCCCAATGCGTTGCGTAACTGCCATGTTGGGTCTTGCCTCAGCAACTGTGTATCTGGAGATGTCTCTTGTTACCATTTGTTCTTTTAACAGAAATAATTTATTTTGTATTAACTTCTGGCAAATTGCCCTGCTATCTTTTGCTGTAGGATGAGTTTCCCAAATTACATGAACATGTAGGCTTTGAAAGGTTTACAGTGACTCATGTGGTATGTTGTTTGTGCATCAATAAGCTGAGATTTCTACATGTGATTGTTTTGTAACAGTTATTGCAGATATTTTGAGGACTGCTCTTTTGTATAATCTGGGCTGTGAAAAGAAGCAGCAGTCTTTTAAAAAGATGTTATAAAAAATATTTTCAAATATTTAAATTTCAGCTTACACCTGTTTCTTCTCAGAGAAACTAGTCATTTGGTGCTCGTATTTTTTTTTTCCCAGTCCTTAGCTCTACATTTGTATTTGCACCCGTGTTTGAAGGAAGGAGTGATCTGGAGGAGTCACACAGACTCCCTGGACTATGAAGGGGTAGCAAACCCCACCTACTTACTCTCTGATTAAGCCCTCCTGGCCATAACATGGAATCACTCTCTTTCAGATTCTAGTCATGTGCTTCCAGAAATATTTAGTATACATCTTTATATAATTTCTTCCAGTGTACTTACTCACTTGTCGCAGGACTGCCACAACTATCTCAAACAAAAATAAGAGCCCTAAAGCGTAACGCTGTCTCCAGAGAGAGTAAGCTCAGATTTTCAAAGGCTGAGTCATTCCCATGCTAGCTCTGGCCACAGGATGTCAAGCTTGCTTTAGTATTGCACCAGGCTGCACTGAAAAAGCTTATTTAATCCGTTTGTGTTTTATTCACTTGACAATTTAAAAAGAAAAGATTTTATGTGTTCTGTTTATGCAGACTCTTACAGACATAATGTTGTCTCTGTGGTTCTTCATGGGGTCCTGGGCAGCACTGGCCCAGACAGTGGTGGCCTCTCAGTTCACCTGGAAATCCAGCCTGCACTTCTAATCTGATTGCTCAAAATCAGAGTCAGGTCAAAAGTCTTAAACATAAAATTTTTCCTGAGCTTCAGAGGGAAAAGTGTCCACTGAATGCAGTGGAAGAAAGATTACACCTGAACTTTTGTCCATTCTAAAAACAAAGGCAGTGCTGTGTGGCTGGTTAGTAGAATATCCCCTCATTTTGAGTGACATGGATTTTCTGCTGTGTGCACATGCAAAACTTGCATCTCTTGAGAAAGGAAATGAGTATCATATTTATTTTATGCCTAGAGGGCAACCCAACCTGCTAGCTCCTTAAGATGTGCGTTATATTTATGCTTTCCTGTAGGAAGTAATTTAACTTCAGGAAACATGATGAATGATATGGAGTAACTTATGAAATTCCATCACAATTTGTCTTTTGCTTATTGAGGAGGATTGCAGGGCTTATAACGACTGTGTTTGCAGGTCCATTGCCTATGATACATAAACAATAGAAGTCTTCTTTCATGCTAGAAAAATGACTTGATTAAAAAAAAAAAAGAAATGTCATAGGGAACACTTATGAACAATGTTAGTGTTAAGCTATGATTTGATAATTGCCATTCAGAAAAGAAAAACTACCGTGCTAGAGATAGTCCTTCAGAGAAGAGTACTGATGAATTATAAAAAACAGTGCTTATACTGTGGACTGGAGAATTTCTGCTTGTCCCTCCTTGCTATAAACCTTGATCCTTTGGTCTCTGATCTCTCACACTTGGGATCAGAGGGAAATTTTTGATCCTATGGTTAAATACATCACAAGACTTTTCTGGAACTAATCTTTGGCTCTGTGTTTCAAATTATGCACGTCTGCAAAGGTTTGTGAAGGAGTTACAACAGACTGTCCAGAGGCCATCTGAAATAAAACATTCAATTCTGAGTGGATGTGAGCAGTCCATACAGTATTTGCTTTCCCTCAGAAATGAATGGCTTTTGTAAACTCAGTAACTGTTTTCATTCTCAGGTAGAAATTCAGGGATTGCAGTCCTGTCTGCAGTGTTACATGTGCCCCACAAATCCAGCCATCCTCACTTTAACACAATGCATTCAAAAATTGTTTTCTACACGTAAGTCAAATATAAATATCCAAAACAATGTCCCAGTTTTACCTCTACTAGGCAGGCATATTGGCATCCCTTCTTTTTCTTACTGTGATTCTAAACTGTCGTTTGAGTTACTCTTAGGCATACGCATTTCCATCGCCTTTCCTCATCTCAAAAAACATTTCTCAATTGCCTAATTTCCTTATTTATAAACAAGATATGCTAACAGTGCAAGGTATTGCTGCCTTTGTTCAAATTTAGACTTCAGATTTTCAGAGAAAACAAATATGTGAAATAGCAAAATTTTAAGGAAAACAATATTCTACCTGTCATGCTTGTCTCCTTCCTTTGGACACAGTACGGGATCACAGTCTGAGTTCCCATAAGGTGGTCCAGCCAGAGAAGCTATAAAAAAATATTGTCCTGATTAACTTTGCAAAGATAAAATACCTCCCATTTTTATCATTTTTTATCATGGACCTTCAGGCTTTTGTTCTTTCCTTAGAAAAACAAAGTTGCAAAAAGGCAAATTTACAAAATAACTCTGATTTTTGAATTTCCTCTTGATCATCCTTTGGAAGATGAAGCACATTTTTTAATTGTTTGGTATTTGTTTGAGGACAGATCTGGCAGCTTTGAGAGGATTTACCATTCAGAATACATGCCCTCAAAGTGCTGATCCAGGGAGGGGAAGGGCAAGATGGTGACTGGTACCTTTCTGCTTCTGTGCCACTTAAGAAGTAAGTCAGGACACTTCTGATATCTACATGGCAAGATCACATACAGCCTTTGGGCCTGCTTGGTTCTGCTAAATTGTGCTTTTTGTAACTTATTTATGCAATTAACTGGTATTGTCCAAGTATTACTATATGGATGCCTCGTGTTTCCATTGGTGTCTTAGTTCCTCTAACACAGTAATTTTTGAAATGTGTTTCTTGAGTTTCATGGTACTTAATAAGAATTATTTCAATGGCTTGGTCCTACTTTCAGTTTTTGGTTTATGGCTTTCTCAGTCCTAGAATCCATTAGAATAAACAGAAGTGGATATTCATAAAACTTACTTTTTTAAAAAAACTGTGTGAAATTGACATATACACTAAGCAGGATCAAATTGGCTAAAAACCTCCAATAACTGACTTTCTTTGTCATTAGAGTCTATGATTCCATGTCTCTGTTTTTGCTTCAAACCCTAGACTGTGTGTAGGGTACAAAGTCAATGAGGCTTAGAAAGGATTTTTTAAATGAAAAAGTCATCTTCAATTTCAGTTATAGTACCAGTTGATCCCCAGAACAAATATTAACTGCTCCAGAGATGCCATAGTTTATGAGCAGAAAAGCTCTTCTAAATTACATTATATACTCACATAGTCCTTAATAAGTTGGCATGAAATGTTAAATATTAACATTGGCAGAGAGAGACTCTGGTGTTCATAGCAGATCTGTATGTTTTTAATTTTGGTGGCATTTATGGCTAAATGCTCTATGTGTTTACTCTTCCATGAGTTTAGGAACTGGCCATATAAGGGCAGAGAGAGCTGTGAATTTTGAAGCTGTGGAGCAAAGTCTTTGCGACTCCGCATTCTGGAAAGAACCTAAATATGGGTTTTGGCCCATTTTGGGATTTAGGTAGCCTTACAGAACAAGGACCTCTGTCAGGAGTCATGCAGCTATTAGAATCATGATTTTCTTGATATCAATTTTACCATAATATTCCTGTTGATATCACTATATCCTGCTGAACATATCAGCAGCTTCCTCGACAAGGACACCAAAAGTAAACAGAGCAAATCTGTAATATCCACAATTTTGGAACTTACTTTAGTTTATTCAGTTTTGGGGTTCTTTAAATGAAGAGGTGTTTCCCTTATTTCTACTAAGAAGTGGTAGGAAGTACTGTGAAACATGTACTGGAAACTCTTGAAAGACAGAAGGTGAAACCTAGTTTCTGTGTTAAGAAAACTAGTCTCTGAGATAACTGCAGGTTGTTTTGTGTATTGTAGCCATGTACAACCGACTACCTAAAGCCCTTTTGTTTTAACCTCTTCTGTCTTGCAGTTTGTGATCTCTGTGACAAGGTCAGCAGAGCTGAAGTACTGACCTCATTCAGATAGATAATAGTATAGAAGAAGTTGACATATTCTCATTCACTCTCTCTCATAGAAGGAGATGTTATTATTGTTATCTGCTTAGTTTCCACGTTTGAAAAAATATGTTCCATGCTGTCAGATGCAGACTTTTTATGGAGTAAAATATAAACAAAGCTGGTGTAAGTGTAAAGTGCAGGGGCAAGCCAACCTACTTAGTAGCAGAGGAAATTAAAGATGTGGATTTGTCAGTAGAAGCCACCTGGTGAGGTTTCTCATGCAGAATTATTATTTCATTGTTTTTAATTATTGAATTATTACTGAATTACTTTTCAAAAGATTGGTCTGAAAAGAAGGCGTACACTTATAGTGTCAGTTAGAAACTTCAACCCTGACTTATACATGGCGTACAGCAAAAAGTAACTAAAAACATTGCCTCAGTCTGTAAGCTGGCATTGTTTCACTGAGGCCAAGAGAACTCTCCTAGGTTGCTTTGGACCAGAATTACAAATCTATTTATGCACAAAAGAAATAGAAAAACTCCAAAGTCTACCATATTCACACAAAGGGAAGAGTGGGCTCAGAGCAGACTGAGCTGCAAAGACTTTTAACTTTCTCCTCTATTAGTTATATACATTAAGATGTGCTGATGTTCCACTGTGTTGCTGTGCTACCTATAGCATGGTATACTCTCAGTGGTGTGGCAGGATAGGGTTTCTTTCTTAGGAGCACACCTTGTGCTGCATATACTATGGTGCGTGCAGCGCATAACTGGTCTGTGTGTGCTATGGTACATTCAGCTTTTGTATAAAGACAAACAGCAAATCTTGATCCTGCAGACTGGCCCCCACCTGGGGGAACTCCTGGGCAGGGAAAATAAGAGTGAGGCTATAGTTTGCTTTCATTCATGCTTCTTACCAACTAATACCAACGTATTGGAAAAGCCCCTTGGGAGGATCACTGCCACTAGGGTGTTCTTCAGTTACTCACATCCATTCTAGGCAACCTGATGTGTTCTTAGCAAAACAATTTCCCAACAGCAGCAAAGCTTCTGTCTTATAGGTTTCTGGAAAAGAAAAATAAAACATACTTAAAAAACAAACAAACAAACAAACAATAAAAAGAAAACCTCTTCAGGGTCCTATTACTTTATTACATGCATCAACATCCTTAAAATTATGTTGCTCTTTGCCTGGCATTTAGTAAAATCAGTCCTTCAGAGCTTGTTACTTGAGCGTCTGCCTTCTCAAGGCAATTGTTTGCCGTGTTCAAATCTTAACAAGTAAATGTAAATACTTGTACTCTAATATCAAGGCTTGTTCTTTTGCTTTCCAAAGCCCTTGTTTCTTCGTGACATGCCCCAAGACTTGTACACCTGTAAAACTCATATCACAGGTGCAGGCTGCACATACATGAGCAAAATGAAGATACAATAGCATACGCAAATTTTCTGTCGAGGGCAGGGACAGATAAAGCTGACTTAGTCAAGAAGGATTCTTCATTGTTTCTAACCAGAGCATTTCTGGATTCACTGCATGTAACTGCCAGAGGGTCAAGGAGGGCCATTTCCAGCTCTCATTTGTGCAAAATGCAATTATTAATCTTTCTGTAACTTACACAAAAGGATCAAGTGTTATCGAGGCATCTCTTGGAAATGCAAGAAGCCCTATGCTCCACCCCTGATTATTTTCTACTACTACCCACCACTTCTATTTGAAAAGCCACGTAAGGCCCTTTATGTACAGGCAGGAAGATGGGAGCACCCTGATCTTTGAAAGGTTTGCAATCTTAATATTTGACTGACAAAGGATGAAAGAAATAAGTATGATGTCCATATTTCCCAGCTAAGAAAGTGAGGCACAGAAAGGTAGGAAGATGTGGGTAAGAACACTGGGCAGACTTTGGCAAAGCTGGGATGAAAGATCCCATGCTGGGAGCTCTGATGTAGAAAGCACCATTTTCTGAACTGGCCTGGAAAATGCTCTCATCCTGATGCCTTGTCTTAGTCTAACAGAAGGCATTTTTCTTTGTTTCTCCCAAGTTCCTAGGCATTAGGCTACACTGTTGATCCTATAGAAAAGAGATGCTGTCCTCCTAGAAGAGAGAGAAAAATGTACAAGCTGCAGAGAAGATTTACTTCAAATATATCTTTTTAAAATAAGAAATTAAATAATTAGTCTTGGGTTGAGAATGCAATATTTGTATGTTTTTGCTAATAGCAAGATGATGCGCTTGTGACCTTTATCTCATGTAAATAATCTCACTGAGATAAATTTTAGGGGGACAAAAAGCAACAAATTTGAATTCTCTTTAAAAACAGCTTGGGCTCTACATATAGCAGAAAAACAGCCCCGAGTCACAGGCCTGTGCTGCGCTATCAGATGACTGCAGGGATTTATTTGCCTTTCTGTGACTGCAATGGGATTGTGTCTAAGCACAGACTGAAGGGACACCTCAGTGTCCCTGTTGTTAATGGCTGAAGGACAGTGCAGGGATCCTTCTCATTGAGCCAGTGCTGAAAACTATTTGGTAATTATTTATTAAGCTGTTTTTTTTTTTTTCCAGCCAAATCACTTCCACTTTTCAGCCTTATCCAGCTTCCTCCATTATTGCAGTGTTGGCTCTACATGTAGGGCAACAAAATGGGGGGACACGGTTTCCTTCTTAGTAGCAATGCATACTTAAACAATACTAAACCAATTGTGAGCATAAGGCCAGAAGCCCCACAACTCACATATAGGCTGTACCCTGGATGCTGCGAGTAATAACATGAAATAAATATTAGCATGGAGGTAAAGGAGGTATTTAAAGCAGGGGAGCTGGGAGGAGTATTCCTCAGCTGATTTGGCAGTCCAGTGATGGTCAGAGAAGCACACAAACACAAGAACAGCTATGGACCTCATCCGTGGCTATGGACTTCATCTGTGGTCCCCCTGAAGGTCTTGTGAAGACATTTTGTGAAGGGCACGGAATCCTCATCATCCATGATGGGCAGATCTGAGTCATTTTAGTCACTAGTCCAGGCATCAGGATGTTATCCTTCATGCAGGATGGCAATAAGCAGAATAATTTTTTTTCCCTTGTATGTTTGTCCCAACTTCTATCACAGAATTTTTATCTGCTGTCATTACATAGTGACTCATCCATCAGACAAATCTGGTACATCTCAAAATACCATAACAACCAGAGGAAAAAAAGCATAGGAAGATATATGTAGCTGTTTGTTTAGTTTATCTTCATGTCCAAAGGGACTAATTGATTTTAAGTGATGTTTTATAGAAATAGTTGATATCCAAGGCAAAAACGCAATGCAACAAATTTCAGCACAGATGGTATTTTGGTTGCAATAAAAAAAAAAAAAAGGTGGCATATATTAAATGAGAAGTAGAGAAGATTTCAAATCTAATCCAGTAAGCCTTGAAAGACAGTTGAAAAAACAACATTTTGTATGCCCAGAAATTAGAAAGCTGGCTTCTGGTAAAAATAATACAAAACATCTTTAATGCAAAGTGTCCCTAAATGTTTAAATCTGCTGAAATGAGCTGGAGATACAGAGTGAGCGTGGGATGGAACCTCACACAGGTGAGAGCAAATAATGGCCTGTTTTTCTGAGTACCAAAAGTCCTATAGTCTGTAACAACATTCTCCATATTCTTCATGTTTTTGAATGTTCCTCTTGGGGACCAGTACTGAAGTGGTGATTACAGTGGTATGTGTAAAGGGGAGGGCCTAAGCTGCTTTTGTATCATGAAAGAAAACATTTTCACTCAGTAGACCCTGCTTCCTTCAAATAACAAGTCTCACTTAGCATTCTGTGTATAAACAGTTCCTCCTAGTTCATGAACTCATAAATACAAAACCAAGCACCAAAACAATAAAGCACCAGTGTTTGAGCTATGTAATATACACTAACACTATACACTGTATACAGAAGAGGATGTAATTCTGTAGAGCAGCAAAGAATAAGAAATGAAGACCACAGTGGTTAAGTAGGTACAACTGGAAAACCTGCACAGACAGAACACAATTACTGCTATCTCCTGTGCAGATTGGTCTTCATGTAACATCCTGTGCAATAATATTGAAAGCTGAAGGTCTGTGTGGCTCAAGGAGAAGATCGGGCACACTGTTGGAGGGGAAATCCAGTGGATGTGACTCCATGCAGAGCTCCAGAAGTCCCTGAACTATGGATGATTGGCAGCTGAGGGACTATCAGGGGAAGAGTCAGACTTCTTGCCATGGTCCTCAGCTCTCCCCTGGCCATCTGCCTTTAGCCAGTGCTGAAACAGTTTACTAGACTGGACAGATCTTTGATATGACCCAGTCCACATATTCTGCAGTTTGGTGACAGGAAAGGACTGTTATGAATGTGCTTAAAAGCAACATTATGGTTAGTGGAAAAGTTCCGTGTCCTTCTGAGAGATGGGCAAGGTTGATGTTTCACAGAAATGGGCAGATTTGTGCAAACAATCGGGAAACAAATTAAATGTTCAATAAACAACAAAAATCAACCATTCTTTCACAAGTATAAGCATGTTCAGTTTTGGGCTTGCTAGGCACCTATTTTGTACGTGTGTGATTGAAAATCTTAGATTTTGATGGAGATAAACCATTCAAGTTTATCAACTCCAGCTTTAACAATGTTATTCTATCGTAATACATTGCATATTCACATTTTCCACCAATTGACCATTGACACTCTGTCTTTTACCTATTCCACTGCTGCTGAGGGATGTATTATTTTCTGCAAGAATTTGACAGGTATAGACAAGCATCTGCAATGGGAAATCCTTCACTTCTTGTTATCTGCAGGTTTTGTTAACTCTTCTAAACTAAATCTCAGGACTCTGACGATCATATTCATTTTTATTCTATACGGACTCTGCAGTAAAACAACAATTAACATTGTGTCTGAAATGTTGAGGTTACTGGTCTTGAGAAGACAGCATTTGTTTTTGTTTCAAGATCATTTGCAACTTCAATGATAATGCAATCTGACATGTAATATAATTATTCTGCAAATAATTAAACTGAGAAAAGCAGGGCGATTTTAACTATTTATAGGAAGTGTTCTGAAAGACATTAAAGACAGTGATTCCTTTTACTTTAAAACAATGGAGTTTACAGCATTTCTGCAAGATGCTACACAGAATGAAGAGGGACAGCAGGGGGGTTTCCCCGCGCTTTCAACTAGAAGTCTTGAAGTGGCAATCGGTGCTTTTCACTGCAGTTCATTCAACCTCACTGTTGTATGAAAATTATTAAAGGAAATCAGCAATGCCAGGCCTTTTCAAGTGAACTTGTTTCTTTACACAGAAAGAAAATGCTCACCCCTTTCATTAAAGCCACCAGATCACTACTGAGCAACTACTTCTACCTAATGCTGTACCTCACACTAGCCTCCTTTGGTATATATGCAAAGAAAAGGAAAAGCTACATCAGTACCCTTCTGTGTCTGTATCTCCATAGGGGACTGCATATAGGAGGTAACAGTTTGTAGTATTCCTGTTCACATCTCCCTGTTGCCACTGGATATCCAGTTGGCATCACTGGTAAAAGTCTGAATGTGATACATCTAAACAAAGTAAGCATTAATCATACGTTAAGACAATAATTACCACTGATTACAGACTGCCACTGAAGTAAGCCCAGGGTGAAGACCTTAGATGTAGGTATGTACACTGGAAACACATAAACTATGGTGAGATTGTTGGCAAGTTGACAGAGTTAGTGCCTAATAGGACAATGACTAGTGTCATTTCTGTAGAGAACAGCCACACGGATTTTAGCTTATCTGCATAAAAGAAATGCACAGGCGACTTAGAACAAGACCAATATAAAATGCACCATTGTGTTCAAGTTTTGTACAATGAATTACTCAGAATACTCCAAGGTGTAATATTCTTTAAATAAAATAATACTGTTTCAGTCTCCGAGAAGTAGAAATTTTCTATTACTTTCTCAGTATGGTGGTACCCTGAGTGCTGGTTAGAGTGATAACAATAAAGCCTCCACTAATAGAATCTTTAACATTTGTTGTCTTTTAATACCTATGGGAAATTCAAAGCAAGCCTGATCACCTTTGCTTTCTTAAGTTTTTTAGGAAAACTTGTTAAAGATAATCAGTATCAAATGGAACGAGATAACTCTTTTCAGCAAAACCTGTGCCCTCTTCTTTAATCAGCAGTACTTTGCCAAGATTTCCTTCTGAATCTTGGTTTTCAAATTAAATCTGACATCCAACCTAGCATTTGAGACACTCAGTGTATGACTTTCTCTAGAGAGAAACTGCCTGTTGAGTTATGCTACTGATGCTGCAGCAGTGCCCTAGCAGGAGAAGGAAAACTCCCTGGCAGATAGCCTCCTTCCAAAGCTGCCTTTTAGTGTGTTTGAAAAACAGAACGTTGTTGAACCTGGGAAATTATTTCAATCTGCTGTTAAAAATGATAAGAGCTGGCAGCATGGTTCAAAGCCTTCCTTGGCTCGTGCACAGATCCTCTGCTATCTCCTGACTGTCGGAATGACTGGTGGAAGCATAAGCTCCAACCATAGTTCAATAATCCACTTTGTGCAAGGGTTCAGCCCACTAATTTGTGCAGCACAAGAAGCTTCACCTGCGTACATCACACTGCTACTGACCTGTCTGTGGCTCTAAGGCAATTTGTGGTAAGGGAAAGAAGGGGAATAAGCCCCTTGGGTTCCCCAAACATTTTAATTTTCATAGCAAAATTTACACAGTGAGAGAATAAGCAGCAAGCTCTAATGAAGTGCAAAACAAATGCTGCAACTTGCTCTTGCAACTTTTCCATGTATTTGTTATGTGCTAGCAATGGCCTGAACCAAAGGGACAATTCCTGCCTATGAATCTCACTGACTGTGGCACTTAACCCAGACGAGAGCTCACACTTGGAGGACCGGAATTTACTAGGTTGGCAAACAAGCAGCACATGGCAAGTACAAAATGAGGACAGTGTGTGGAATCCCCTGAGCACAAAGTGCAAAACAGGCTGACCTGGCCTCACATCCAAATTTTTGCAAGTTAATTTAAAGCTGAAAGGCTCAGTTTTCTTTTGAGGAACTGCTGTAGAAAGCAGCAGTCATGCAGATAGGCAAAGCTTTGCATTTCCAGTCCTTTTCCCTCTTGAGGATGATTTAAAAGCACTTTAACCGTTAGGGGTCAGTTATTACTCACACCTTAACTCCTTTTCGGGTAAGATCATAGTTCTGGGCTTGCAGTTTTCTCCTTTGACTTATTTTATCAGAACTGGTCTGTTAATTAGAGCAAGGGTTTGGCTCTCTTTACTGCAAAATATAATTCTGTTATCAGTGCAACCACATTCTGCCCTAGGTGATTTCCACTTAGGGTTTAATCCTTTTTTATTATAAAAAAAAAAATCCCGTGAAATAAAAGAGTATTTCCTTACTTGGGTAAGCTGGATAGCCCTTTGGTCTAAATGTGTTTGTTTTTTTTTCATTTTGAGATTTCTGATATGCTAAACCTCTGTGAAAGTTTGATAAAAGGTAACTTTGAGGCTTTTAATTAATTATGTAAAAAAAGTTGACAGTACTCTACTGTGAGGTGTTCCTAATAATCCATGCATGTAATGTAGTGGGAACATTGTTTATAAATATAAATGAATAAGAAGGTTTGTAACCTTGGAACAAAAGAAGATGAAAAATCAAATCACGGTTGGCAACTTCACAATTAAATGTTCTAAGATTAAATGACCTACTTGAAAGCTACAATTTTATCTTTGTTTTCCAGTAAGTAGTAGAAAAATAATCCTTGTAACAGCTCCTTAAAGCCCTTACTGAGAGTGAAGCGAGGAAATATTGTTTTTAATATTTCATATCTCCCACAAATGAAAAGACACACTTTTAAAGTTCAGCCTGGCTGGAAAATGCGTGGCTCATATCAGGTTCCAAGGCAGGGGAGGGAAGGGGAAAGGGAAAGAAGGCGGCAGCAGACCAGAAATAAAGCACTGTCAAAAGGAAATTGAAAGTCAGGGATAAGCAAAGGAAAAGGGGTCTCACAGCTGGAAAGGATGGAAAAGAGGCTGTCGAAGGGAAAGTATATTAATAAAGCAAAATGAATCCAAAGGAATAAAAGAAAGACCAAGCCACAGATCCAATTTACTTCTGTCACTGTAACGTTTGGTGGATTAAGAATCCTATTACCATTGGCTGCAATGGATTAAAAAGCACACCTTATCACCATCAGTATTTCACCTCGCCTCCTTATGCTTAGCGGCAGCAGAATAGCTGCCTTCTGGGAAGGGTACTGCGTATCAGCAGCACGGGATCAGGTCACTTCTTGCCACCAGCTACTTCAGCTCTAGTCTGCTGGCATTATTAAAGGGAGCATCTCCAGCCTGAAAAATCACACTTCTGTCCTTTCTCATTAGACATATAAAGAGCCATCCCAAGACTGCTAAAGTCAAAGAAATGGGGAAAATCTCCCTTTTAATTTCCTTCCCTGTCTGACGGTTTCGACAAGGGGCTCAACTTCACAAGGTTACTGTTGTAATAAAGGACAACACATGGCATGAAGTGCCTCAAAAGTATCGTGGGGAGAAAATTTGACGGAGCAAACCACCCTCCTCTCCCTTCTGCCCTTGGCTGCACAGAAGGAATCCTTTGCTGTGGCTCTGCTGCTGAGCCAGCTCTCCCAGCTGACCAAGGGGCATCATACCCCTTACGGCACAGCACGCTGCCTCCTGGCCTGGAAAGGCCTGTGTGCAAGTTTTTGCCTTGTAAAAAAGTGTAAATTTTAAAAACAAGCCCTTCAGCCCTTCCTGTTCTTCTTTGCGACACCCTAGAGCTTGAGAGCCTCACTACTACTTTTAATACTTTTAAACATTAATTTTCACAGAAAATCTTTTCAGAAAACCCTCTGATGTGCTGTTTCTTCTATACAAATACTCAATTTAACACACTGCCTCCTTCTCTGTTCCCTACCATGTGCACACCTGATAGGATTTCAGTGACTCCACAGGCGCTCTCAGGAGCCACACTGCAGTGTTTGCTGCTGCCACTGACCAATGGACCAGCAAAATTGGGAAAACGCTTTCCTGCTTTGCGAGAGCACTGAAGAAAGAGTGAAAAAGAACATGTATCTAACACTTTCATCTTTGTTTTTTGGTATTTCAGACGGAACTGCTCATTTAATGAATATCTGATTTTATGTTTGATTTTAGATCTGACGCTCTGGTTGGGCTCCATCTCCTCATTTCCATATGAGTCACGGGAACATGCAAAGCACAGAGAGGCACAGCGGGCTCGGAGCGGCAGGCACCGAGCTAATCTCCAGCTCCGCGTGGTTCCTTCTGCTGCTCCGCCTGTTGCTCCCAGGAGGCTTTCAGTGGGGTGGGCATTGCGACTAATGCTTGAGAGATATGGAGAGATATCTGGGGACGGTGAGCTTTGAAGCTCTTTATGTTTATTTAACAGCTGGCTGTTATTTGATTATTTTTTTTTTAATATGCAGATGTTTGACAAAAAAGTGCCTTGTTTGAGATTTCTGCTTTGGAAACACAGAAAGAAATGTGTGGGGGCTGCTTCGTGACTGTATTTTTAACCTTCACGCAGGAAAACTGTGAGGCAAATTTGCACTTCAAACTATAGCTGGAACCAAACCACCCACATACAGAGATAATAAAACATCAAAAGGCTTGCAAAATATGCTGGCACATGTATATATGTTCAAAAAGTGCACAGAATGAGCAAATCAGGAACACACAACTAAAGTTCTTTCCTAGCTGGAGTATTACTTACAGTAAACCAGGCACACAATTTCTGCTGTATTTACCCCAAGATCAGTTGATCCAATATGGTAAAAATGAATGGTTTTTTTTGTAATGTTCAGACTGCTGAACATAAGTATCGCTTCTCACAGGAACAGGAATATTAAAAGATACAAATATTACCCACCTCATTAATTCTACTTGGCCTGAAAATTGTTGTCTTTTGCTCTGGGGAATATATTAAAATCCTAAGTTCTGATAATGCCTATCGCAAACACCAGTGCTGCACTGCTCACCATCTGAAGGCTCTGTCTGTCCTGCTGTGTCACACAAAGCAGAATCTCTTGGTTGACTTCTGTCTACAGGGTGGACGCAATGCACACAGACCCCTTCCTTCTGGCATGGCATCATGTGCAGAACTGAAGTTGCACAGGACAGGCTGGCAGAGGGTCGTGCAGTGCAGAGAGCCCATGGTGCTGATACAGGCACTCCTACCCTGGCCAAACCCTGCTCAGGAGCTGGGTCTGCACCTTGGAGTTCTCATTTCAAGGCAGATCTGTTATCTGACAGGAAGCTGGAAATACCAGAGCTCACTTGATGGGCTTTTCTGTGGTGCAGGAACAAAGGTGCTGAGCATCTGTAGCCAGCATTTATAGCTATTTTTATATCAAAGCCTCCTTATCTACTTGGCAAGTGATTCAGGGATTTTCTCTCTCCCTTAGGTGCTCCTGCAATGTTTGCTGTAATCTCTCACATAGCCTCATTACACTTTTTGCACCACATTAATAAAAAATAAGGAAGTTGGGTTACATTAGTTCTCTTATCTCAGGCAGTTCTTTCCAGAACTCCCACCCAAGAAGTTAAATGCCCTCTCTCCACTCCTCTTTTCTGCTTCCCTTTCCTATGAGTTTTCCTCCTCCACTCTGTGTTCCCTGAATCTGCTCTGTGACCAGCACCGACCTCCACCACACTTTTAAGAAAATGATGAAATAAGCTACTGCAAGATATCATACATATATGCATACATAAGCATCTTCCTCGTACGTATGCGTATACCGACACTTCTGCTCACTTTTAATCTTTCTCTTACAGTTACTTCTTTCTTCCTCCCCACCTTTTTGTGCAAGTGGCTTTGCTTTATCTGCCATAGCAGATGATGGGAGCTGTGACAGTCTCTCATTAGCACTTCTGCCGATATCTCGCAGCTGCAGTCAGCTCCATCCTGCTTCCTGCAAAGGCCAGCTCTGATGCTTCTTTTTGGCTCTGCCATTAAAAAATTATCTCCTATGCCATTGACTTCAAACGCACAAGGGACAGAGATAGGCAGAAGCTGTGATATTTGGATTTGGATTTTAAGTCCTACAGAGTTCAGGCTATCTTGGATCTGCCTGGTATAATGATAAAGGTTGTGAATAAAGCAGGAATTTAGGTAAATCTCATTTCTAATGTTCAGGAAGTTCAGAAGCATTTGGTTTGGCACCAGCTCCTTTTCTGAGAAACAGCTTTATTTCCAGTTAACCCTTTCAGCTACTGATTAGTAAATGTCTACCTTTGTAGCGGTATGGGGAACACTGCCGAGACCCATGAGAATCTTTTCTGAAATGTTAACATAGTGCCTTTTTGATCTCTAAAGGGAAAAAATGCCTTCCTGTAATATACACCATCATTTCCACGTTCCTCATACACAATCTCAGAAACATGCTATCAAAGAAGAAGAGTGACTTCACAGGTCCAAACCGTGTTTTTTGCATGCCTTGCACTGACATGTTTTGCTTCGCTTTAAGTCAGGAATCTCATACAGAGACACAGTATAATTTACACCAAACAAATTGAGTAAATCCCTATGTACTTACACCTACAGTGAAATCCTATCCTATAGACTGTTGGTATGCAGCAGGCAGAAATGCCGTCAAGCAGCCTTTATCTCCATGCCCACATCTATGCAGGCCAATGGGTCATGAATGTCTCCTGAGCACAGGGGGCTCCCATGGAAGGGATCCATCTTGTGTGGCCACAGGGCAGTGGCAGCACTGTGCTGTGAAAGCCACTGTTTGCAAGCCAAAAAGCCTATATACACAATGCTGTGGACCCCACCAGCCGTACAAAAGGGCTGTCATGGAAGAGGAAAAGAACGACTTATCTCCCTCTTCCTTAGGTAAGTCCTAATCCACAACCCCATGGGCATCATTGATGCCAGAAAACAAGGGGGAGAAAGACATCAGCTTTCAGCTTTTTCTCTTTCAGGTCTTTTTAGAAATTATTTCATTTTGCTAGAGCTCACACTGAAAAAAATCTCTCCTCTGTTGCTGATGATTTGGAATAGCCTCCAGCCTCCTGCAGTGAACTGCATGTGATATGGCTTCGATCCACAATACATCTCCTATCTCACTTCAGTTCCTCTCCATTTTCTTTTAAACAGCAAGTCAATAATCACCATTCCTGGAAGGATTTTCTTTTATACGTACACTGCAAGAATGCTTATAACCAGGGACTTTAGGTGTGGAAGAGTGAAAATAGGGACACCACGTTTGTCTCCTTTTTTATGAGTTCCGCAGGCACACGCTGCTGTGCAGGGTTGGCACGGCCTGACACTGGGCTCTATGCTGAGTTGGAAGGTGTGTGTCTTCTTGGGTATCTGGATGCAGAGAAAGAGGTGACAGGTGTACAAGATGACCAGGAAGATATCCAGCCTCTAATAAGACTTTTCTGATCTTTCTGCTCTACTTATACATTAAATCTACCCTCTGACCTTCATTACTAGACACCGTCAATGCAGACTGTACCTCCACTGCAATTTCAGTGCGTGCTGTAGGATGCATAAGCATGTAATCTCATTTAAATCCCTGCCAATTATCCATGTATAGATGCGACTGCTGTCTTGTATTATAACATAAAATTGTATTTATATCAAAACAGATAGGTAAGTTTTGTCCAAAGTGTCTTTGAAGGTGCTTAAATTGGTGTTTCAAGCACCAATTTGGCAAGTATCGGAAAGACCGCATGTTATGAGAATTTTGAAAGATGCATTAATTTATGGATGTGTGTATCTGAGTGTGCATAAAACCACATTACATAAACTTTGTTTTCCTTTTACTTCATAGGCTTACAAATTCCTTGCTATCCTGTTGGCCATCTTTGAGTGCCATGCCTAGTAACACTGCATAAAGGTTCCTCTGTGGGGAGGGACGATAACAAGATGGGCCAGAGTTTTCCCCAGAGAATTTTAGATAGAGAATTGTTATTCTGTGTAGTTTCTCAACTAGGGACACAGGTTTAGTAAAAGCTCCATCTCTGGATAATGAAGTATTCAACTGCAAAGCTAAATATGGAGGAAGGATAGTCAGTGACTGCTATCTTTGGTGGTCATTTATATTTTATGCCATTGTTGATGCTTTTTAAAATTAGGTACACACGTTATGATAACATTCAAGTTATGTAAAGAAAATAATAGGCTGACTTTGATCAAAGAATAACAACACTCCAAAGATTTCTCAAGGGTTAAAAACCCCTAAGCTTTCTGTGTACAAGAAGCTTTGCAAACAGTATTTTCCACCGAAACATTCATCTCCCAGAGCTGATTGTTTGGAATGTTTATTGCTGTTTTCAAGATGCCTAGAAAAATCCTCATTCACCAAATGTAATTTTCTATTAAGAATGTTTTAGTTTATTTATGAATAAATCTCGGGACAGTTGATGAGGTGCCCACAGTCTATCTAAGACAATGAAAAATGAGGCAGAAGATATTTATATGTTTTATACAAAGCTGATTTTTGAAGCTCTTTGTATTCTGCTTTTCTGCTTCTCTTTTATAGGTATGTTTATAGAGTACCCCATATTCAGCTTCTGTATACATTTAAAACTGTATAGATAAGAGACAGCTTTAACTTTCAGCATTTACTTATCCCTTGTGTGATACACATAAGTCAGATTTCCATGTCCATTAATTCTGATTACCCAATCATTTCCAACTGTTAATTAACTAGTGTGATCAAATAATTTCTGTAATTTTGAGACATTGATCAGCATAATTTTGAACTCAGAAGTCATGCCCATTTCTGCAGCAACCTGTTAGATGAATGCTGAAGTAATTGGCTCCCTCGAAGATAAACCCCAAGATAAATCACATACACCAATAACAACATCATGAGTCCCTGTCAAAAAGAACTGAAGACAGTCAGCCAAGTTGGTTCACTGCTAGACTCAGATAGTAAAATAAATACCATCACACAAATTGAAAGGAAAAGTCCACCTGAAACAGATTTCTAGAAGGCCCAACCTGGGATTTTAGCCTCCCAAAGGTTCAAGCACGTTTATCTTCACAAAAAAATAAAGAGCCTCAGACGTTGACTCATGCTCACAGCAGTCTTGTAGCTATTCCCTACTTCAGGGCAATCTCCTGAATGGCTTTGAGAAGCAATGCTCTGCAGGGTGGTGAACTCATGTTACTCAGCTTGAGAAAGAGATGCAACCTTCTCTGTCAGCCTGAGGAAACAAGTACAGATAAGAAAGGCTACAGGGAAGTGTCCTGGGCTCTGCTCATCGATCTTGGACTGTCTATCAGATGGTGCCTGAAGCCAGCACACTTGCAAAAGGTATAAGAAGGAGTCACTGAAAGGTGTAAGGCATTCAGCTTTCAAAGGGTTGGGAAAAGGTGCTTTGTGTAACTTGCAAAGTTTCCAACTACTTCTAACAATTGGGTCATGAAGTTTTACAATCTTTTCTTTTAAATGTATCAGAGGAAGAGCAAAAATATATTGTATACTGAAGTGAAGGACATGTCTCCAGATTCTTCATAGGCTAGGTATTGCTGTTATGCATGGTGAAGACTGCACTGTACTTTCATTTTTCTCATAAAATGAGCCGTCGGTGCTGAACAAACATATATCTTGAAAATGCTACATTTAGTTCAGTATAGCTGGACGTAGCATTGTCAGAAATACCATATACTGCACATACTGCACACTGTTGAAGAGGTTCTTCATTGAAA
Organism: Lagopus leucura; assembly: GCF_019238085.1. Taxonomy (NCBI): domain Eukaryota; kingdom Metazoa; phylum Chordata; class Aves; order Galliformes; family Phasianidae; genus Lagopus; species Lagopus leucura. The sequence continues at coordinate 12,619,887 of NW_024962267.1, forward strand.
CTGGCAGTCACTTTGGGAACCAGCTGCTGGCTGTAGGTAGATCATTTTCAAGTAGTTTAAAAAATCTAAAGGATAATTCCAGGTTTCTATAGCACAAGCCAAGATAATTCCCCAAGTAGACTGAGAAAGAAAATTGCACAGGTTCTTAACGCAGTGCTACCAGATGTGATACAGTTTTTGTCTGTGATCAACTGTACTTGAGAATTAAAAGAAGTGCAATGCATTCTGAGTAGGGTGTTGTAATCATACACAGTATGTGAAAGAAAAAGAAAATATAGAATAAGTTCACTTGCAGTCTTCGGAAATAGTAAAACCTCACTGGTTTGCCTCTGCCTGTAAAGGGGCTCTATTCCAGCTGGCCATCATAATAAAATACGTTGTATGTAATCAGGGGAGAGTTATCCCTGCATACTGAACAAATCCCTCTGAGCCTCTGTTTGATAGATACAGTTGTATTTATCTACCTAAAGCGTTGTTCAGAGCCTCTGAAGTCTTTGTATGAAACTCGCAGTTGTAGAAAGCCAAAATACTATTACATATATAAAAATATATATAAAAATAAAGCCTAACATCCCAAGTCCCTAGGCATTGTTAGCTGAGAGATCTTTACCCATATGAATGACATAGATATGATGTGAAAGCAACAGAGCTGGCAGAGTGTATAAACCACTGACTTCATGGTTTAAGAAGGATATAACCTATTAAAGTGTCATCTTCTATTCCAATCAGTTTAAAATGAAGGTTGAAGTGCTCTCCATCTATGAAGTAAGTCAGTGGTTACAGTATTGAGCGTTTCAAGTAAGAATAGGCAGTCTCTAATTCTGCATGTCACATGTTCCTCAGTCTTTGGTTCAATAGTTGAAAATAAAGGATTTAGTGAATACAATGGTAGAAAATACACCAGTGCAACTATACACTGCCGATAACTATTTACCACACTGGATGTGCAGACATCACTGGCTTTGCACAAGTGGTTTGAACAGAACTGTAACAATGTCTATTATATTGTGCCAAGAACCAGGGTTGGATTGAACAAGTGCTTTAGACTTAATATCATTAGAAATATCAATAGTAAAAATCAATAGCAATTGCTGATGTCAGAAAGAGAGTAAAAGGAGAATACACAAACAAAAAAATATCATAAATTTGATTTTCCACTTAAGGACTTTGCTCCAGTATTTGCCTTGGGCAGCACTTCTTTTTGTTGTTCTTTTGCACCCTGTCCTGGTGTGACACACCTAGGAATGCTGTTTGCATATATGTTATACAAGGGTTGCTCCAAAATTAATTCCTCCTGTTTAATTATGTTGGCCTATGTCGCCAGAGACAGATATTGGTGGTATGGCAGTAGAGGTTGAACCTTCCAATCATTGCATTATAGACAAGCCATGCCCCAGATGGCAATGCAGATTTTCATAAGAACAGCATACAGGCTCTTGTTTTTTGCTAGCAAAAATGTATAGTTAATGGTGGTACCTACATTGAAAAATGTTGTTCTGTAACTGGGAATTTATTCTATCAAACAGTGTTACTGTGCTTTTTGTATCTGTTGTCATAGAATCAGAGAATTGTAAGGTTGGAAATGACCTACAAGATCATCTAGTCCAATTGTCCTCCCACTACCATTGCTACCACAAGCACTAAACCATATCTCATAGCTCCTCATCCACATGCCTCTTAAATGCTGCCAGGGACAGTGACTCCACCACCTCCCTGGACAGCCATTCCAGTGCCTTGCCACTCTCTGAGAGAAAAAGTTCTTGTCATTTTCAGGGAGCTAAATAGGAGGCATTACTTTCAGGGTAACCTATGTGCATGATCATATGGATGCAGATGCAACATAGAGCTATAATAAATATAGGATGGTCCCACCTGAAAACTTTCCCACTTTGTAATATAGTAGCACGCAGGCTCTGGCAGCCACTCTGCAGCTACTTGTCTATTCGTCTTTCTGAAGAAGCAGCCTTATGACTACAAGAACTGAAGATTATTGTCCTTAAATAACAGCTTAAATACCTTTGTATCTCCTCACAGTTCATTCATCCCACTCTTGGTGACCCCCTCCCTGCCATTGTCACATTCACGTCTTTTGGAAATAAAACACAGTGACCAGCCAACATAAGAGAATGAGCTGCAGCTGTCTTTGGCATGCTCTAGCTGTTGTGTGGATATGAGCACTTCCTGAAGGGCACGGTTCCTCAAAATGCTATACATGATGTTGAGTCTTGTGAGACAGATCACTGCCCTGGGTGGCAGATAGTCCTCAGTTTGAAGACCTGCCAGCTGTCATGGTTTTGGCCTCTGTGCCAAAATCAAGAACTTTGAGTGGCTCTGCATTATCAAGAGTTGCCTTTTTCATTTTTAAAAGCATCTGAAGAGTGTCCTAGAAATGCTCCAGCCCATGATAATTAACCCTCCTCCCAACTCTCACACACGGACTGTGAATTGTACAGCAGGAAAGACGAGTGCATTCCTTCGGTGAAAGGAATTCTGCCTGCTCCTCTTCTAATTCCGACACAAGAACATAAAAATACTAGTGGCTATCACTACATAATGCCTACATCTACCTCAATAAGTTCCTAAAACAAAATGCTGTTTAGTCTTGTTCTATTCCAGGATCAATTCCAGTGCATAAGACTGTCCTTGATGCACAAAAACATAAGCATCCATTTTAAAGTACTTAAATGGCTTTCAAGGAATGGGAACAAATGAGCTATATATTTTTTATTTTTTTTTATTAAGGTGTCAGGAGCAGAACTTCTTTTACTTCAGGAGACAGCTTTAGATAATCATTTAAAAACTGCCAGTCTCACAGTGGGGGCTGCATTTACTGCCTGCTTTGATTAACTGTGAAACAGATAAGTCAGGGCAAGTGGTAGAGATTTTTAAAGCTCGTTTTGTCTGAGACCTTATAAACCACCACTACTCTATTCCTACACCCCATGCATGAGAGAACAAGGAAGTCGGGGCTAAGCCACTCACAAAGAGCATTCACTCTGTTACGACCCTTGCAGCTGGTTCATGCTGGAGGGGCTAGAGCCCTGTGTGGGCAGAAGTGCCAAGCTCGAGAGTTGGGGTCCTCTAAGCACAGTTTCTGCATAGTACATGCAAGGATGGAAGGGCTTCTTCTCACTGAGGCATGTAGTTTCCCATTTGACTGCAGATTTTAAGAAAGAAGTTGGGAAAATTATATCCAAAGTAGACATATGATAATGAAAATCAACTGATAACATACATGTAGGTCAAAAGATGCTAGCAGGTCACTACAATTGGAGACTTGCACCCTTCTGGTAGTTTCTATCTGAGCAGCTCTACCCGAAGATCCCATCTTTGCAATTCCACTCTGTCAGTTTAAAATAAAAGCATAATGGATATAAAGTTTCAGCCACTTTTTGCACAGACTTGCAATGCTTTGTTAGTATTCTTTTATCCCAGGACTCTAATTTCACTCTAACACTGAAGAAGCACTGCATTAGAACCAAGAGAAGTAAGAAAGGACAGATGAGTAAGTGAATTTTTCCAATGTTCCCTTTTCACACCTATCCCAATCTTCATTCTGCTCAATGGCAGCTTTAAAAAAGTATTTTTTTTTTTTAAAGTAGTTTAAAAAAGTTTTTAAAATGGTAGTTTTGTTAGCTTTAAGGTAAAATTGTTTGGATATGGGCAAGGATAATGGTTACAGTGTATGCTGCTCCTTTTAGAAGCCCTGGGTGTTAGATGCCCCTTCTTCAGGAAGACATTCTTCTCCTATCTATTTTAGGAGCACTCTGCCACTTGCTGATTCAAAACATGTTTTAGAGACCTCTGAGAGTCAAGTTTTTGGAAGTGTGAGAGCATTTCCAATAGCAGCTGAGAAGTTTTCTTTGCCCCCTATCCTTACGTGTCAGACTACAGTGAGACGTTTGCCATCATTCCCACAAGTCAGCGGACAGCCCATGTGAGACACCACCCTGGCTTCTAACATGAGGCTCTGTCTTTAAAGCTTTTTAGGAAGAATTAATTCAAGCTGACATTGCTGGAATAGCAGACAGTTTAAAACTTATTTCAGGTTATTTGCCCTGCCAGGAGGTAGGCAGTTATTTATATGCAGATGTAGAAGATGGTTGCTCTGTATGTTTAATGAAATCCTGTTTATTTTATTCAACCCTAAATCAAATAAATCAGCTTTTTCTACCTTTTCAACTTGAAATGAGGTGACCTAAATCTGAAAGGAGTAAGTACTGCAAAATTTACTCCAATTAGGATAATTCACAAAAACTGTTAAGGAATTGTTTGTTTTAAAGATGTGGTTTCAGTAAATACTAATCCTATTGTTAAACAGCTTGTTTATTTAGAAAGATGTTTTGCTAGAAGTCACATGTTTGTAGATCTCTAAGACATAGTATCCTCAAACTGTAATATTATAATAGTTTAATGCTTTAGAAGAATAAATTAGGAACTACAGTACTGTATAATAAAAGTAGTCTTCATTTGCATGTGCTAATTAATTTCTACTTTATCCCATCAGCATTTGGGAGTAGTGGCCTTATTAGCTAGAATGAATTTGCTTATAGTCTGAAACTAAACACTGAACAAACTCAGTGAAGGTCACCTTTTTTCCTTTCAATTATCAAGGTTAATTATAAAATTAATTAGGTCAATTTGTAACTTTGATTAGGAGAATTTACCTTCTTTTAGTTTTGAAATAGAATCTGGATCTGCGGTGGAAGATTTTGCCTTCTGTACTCAGTTGGGCAGTTTTGCTGTGTCCTTAAACACATCTCCAGCTTTTCACTGCCCTGTGATGCTACATACTGAACTCACATTGCAGACTGTTTTTGTTATCGTAGTATCCTTTTCTCGGTCTAATTCAGTAACAAATTTTGTATTTATAAAATAGGATAACAATTTAAGTGGAGATGTTAGAAGTTAAATGGCTTGTGTTCTTTTCATGTAGCTCTTGGATATAGTCACAACAATAAACGAGATCATTTATATCAGTCTTTGGCAGAATGCTACCTTTATTTCTGGTTATCTTGTCTGACATTGTTTTCCCATAGTTGTCCCAAAATTTGTTCCTTGGCTTCTATAAATGAAATGATAACTAGATGGGGATATATATTTTCTTATATTCTTCCGCCTCACTCTAGTACATTCTCTAAGTATTGCTACAGCTGGATTCTAAAAAATGAATCCTCGGCATCATTGACATACACATGCTGAGCACAGACACTCTCCTCAAGAACTTGAGGTTTAGACATACATAGGTTAATTGGCAAATGTGAAAAGGGCTGGAGAATAAATAGTGATCAATTTAACAGTGGGAAACAGAAATTTTAATTGATTTGCCCTCTGGGACAAAACTGTGCCTGGATTAAGAACTTAATCTTAGTCTGAAATTCCCTACCTCAACAAGAAGAAAATCTTATTTCAGCTCTAATATGACCCTTTTCTGATTGAAAGGACTGAGAAAGCATTAGCAGTTAACTTCTACAACCTTCTGCCTTTTAGCAATTAACAGAGGAACTAGATCTGCAAGGCAGGGAAGGTTTTCTGGGTGGCAGCAATCATTTCTTTTTCCTTCCATGGCCAAGGAGTTTGAGGCCTTGGTGATACTAACAAATCTCTGAAGTACTGTGTCTGTTTAAAAGTGAGAAATGAAAGTGCCAGGTCAAGTAGGCAAAGATTGGTAGTGGTTTGCATCCAGATCGTAAATGGTAATTAAGCGGTTGGACTCCACTGGGTCTCTGAGAAGCATAACGGTATCCTGAAATAACTGCTTCTAAAGGAAATTTCTGGTTAGGCTCCATTTACTTTGATGATCCCACTCAGTTTCTCTGCCCACACAGTATTTCATTTCATTATTATTTCAGACATCTCTTCATTTGTCCATATTTTCAAAACATTTTTTCTAACAGCAATACATCAGCTGGACAGGTGCTGAACATAATTATCTGCCTCTTCTGCATAGATGCAGCCTGCAGGGCCTGTCTGATGCTTTACTGCAGCCAACACTACCTCCCCCAAAGAGCTGCATGGCACTTCTTGATGCTGTGCATACATGCTACCTCTCAGCTGGGCCTTTTACAAGCCCGACTTACCCCTCCTCAATGGAAAACTACATCAGAGAACAGAAATGGACTCTTTTCTGCAAGCACAATGGAGTGTACCTAACCCTCCTGGCCACCTGACTCACCGTCTACAAAGGCCCTGTCTGCCTGTACCTTGGAGAATAGCTTCTCTTGTTTAATGTGTCTTATTCCATAAAGGAGCACAATGGCTTTTTCTTCATTTTAGCCTGAGCGACAGGCAGCTAGTATGCTCATCAACCTCAGTGAATTCAGTGCTCCTACATGAAGATCCATTTGACAGCAACTGTGAACCCTTTCAGCGTAACAAAAGTCACTGAAATATTTAAAAGTCTCCCTTAAGCAGGACATGCAGTCTAGGAGGGACCAACATTTCTTCTGGGCTGTTGTATTAATTGAAAATAAATCCAACTAAGTATAGCAGCTTTTTTTTTTACCTTGAGATTATCAGATAGAGACCTTCAGTTACCCTAAATACTCAATCAGCAGTTTTTGTCCTTTAACATATAGATTTTACACAAAAAATCCTGTAAGAATAGAAAAGTAAAGGTATAAACTGAGCTCTTAAGTTCCATTTTTTAATCTTTTTTCCTTATCCGCTTATCTGTCATATACAAAGCTAGTTTTTTTCATTTTTTTCATTTCAGCTTTTCCCACTCAAATAATCATATTCCAAACAGTGTTTTGCTATTGAAAAGGCTGCTTTTCCTCTGTCTGCTAAGCATGCTCCTCCTCCTCATTTGCAGCTCTCATATCATAACTCTGAATTTGCACTCCTCCTGTGACTTCCTGCAGGTTTTCAACTTCAACACATTAAAATGCAGTGGCATCCTCCTTGCCTATTAGCCATTATTTCCTTTCAGTATTAGAAACAGAATGCAATCACATTCAAATACTTGCTACTTGTTACTACAACTGAGACGAAGACCAAAATATGTCAGTAAGTATTGCCTTATGTTTCATTGCCTGCTGCTATGGGTGGCAATGAAAGATAAAGATTTTTTTTCTTTTGTAGGCAATAGTAAAAAATATAATGAATAGGAAAACACAGCAAACCAATTTGTTTGCTTGAAGTTTTGTTAGGGGGTATCTCAGATCTACCCGCCTTCAGACAGCAGCTAGGCAGCTATGGCCTGTTATTATCTGTACCTAAAGCTCAAGCAATCGCCAGGTGTCACCTTAAGGATTCCAGCTGAGGAGGCTACATGTTGCCTTGCTCCTAATTGTTCTTCTGACCTATTTGCTTTTGCTGCTAGAGATTAGGATACATCGGCACACCATGTAATTGTAGGACTCTGCACAGTGCATGTCGTGAAAAAGTAGCTTACATTTTCTTATAAGAATTGGAACTTGTTTAAGCATTTTCTCTCCCAGCTTGTCAGCTCCCTGCTGCTCTAGCTTAGCTCTCTGCCTTGCCTTGTTCTCAGATGAGTCCTGAAGGTCACTTGCCAAGCCATGTTTTAAGTGTTACTTAGCAGAACAGGAACCCTTCTGCTAAATTGCTAAGTAACCCTTAAAAACAAAGCCAGTGGTGATCATGTAACAATATCAATCATTGCTTCATCCTCACTCAATATTTAGTAAGAGCTGTGAGGCTTGAAAATACTCTTGCCATGTTCAAAACAGTTCTCAATAGAGCAAGGAAAACACTTACACAAACGCTCTTAAAAAGCTGGCAAAAATGAGAATTTACTGTTACTTATGGAATTCCAGTGGTTATATTTTGTTTTACCCATCCACAAATGCAGATGGCCATGATCACAGCGATACAGTTCTGGACCAAATGTGAGCATATTGACAAGAGAAAAGGAGCCTCCAGCATCAGTTTATTGTTCTCAGAACCAAGAACAGATTGGGATTTGACTGGGAGTGAAGATAAAACAGGTGGCTTTGTTCAGCCTGGATGGGGAACCAGAGTGTTCCCCAGTCTGAGAATGTGATACAATTAATGTTTGTTTTTTTTATCTGACTAGTGGTACGCTGACCAACTCTACAAATGACCGTTAAGTGTAGAAAACTCTCAATCATAGCAAGCATTTTTATTCCCAAGTGATTATTATTTATTCCAAAGTGATCCTTTGTTCGACAGCTTATTATCTGACCATATCCACAGAAAGGTTTGTGTAGGGAAGGCCACCAAAAATCTCAACACTGCAGCTGAAGTGCCACTTCCTTACACAAGTGAAGGGAATTTTGCAAATGAACAGTTCCTTCTCACTAAAAATGTAACTACGTGTACATGGAGTTGATAGTTTAAGCTGAGCTCTCTTTATAATTTATTTTATGCTGCTACAGCTTAGTATGCAAGAGCAGCATAAATCAGTCCAATAACTTCGTCAATTATCACAATATTTACCGTGCTTCATATGAACAAGACTGATCTACACTGGCTGCATGGAGCCTGAAGGAATTGTCTTCTGAATTTCCTTTCACCTTGATGCAAATTCTGATCAATGTAGCAGATAAAAGGAGCCCCGTTACCACGTTTTCCCATGCTCAGTCTTAAGGCAGCTTAAGTCTGCTTTGGGGTACCCAATTCTGCACTAGAACATCAGCCTTCCAGTCTGAGCTTGGCAACATGAGCTCTCTGCTGGCTCCTAAGACGCACCCACCACTGCCCTCATGCTTGTCCTCCAACATACAAGAAAAGTGAAGCTGCAGAAAGTGCTACGTATCCACTACAGCAGATTTTTACTTTCTTTTTTTTAAGGCAAAGCAAAGTGCCATAACCTGTGTTTGAGGGAGCTTCAGAAAGCAAACACAAGGGCTGGCAGTTAGTTTCCCTTGCAGCAACACACAGCCATTTGTGTATTGGTTACACGTTAGCTTTGACGAATCTTAACCAAGATGATGGCCCCATTCTGTTATACAAACTCATATAAGAAAGCAAGTTATATTGCAAATACTATAGACTGACACAACATGAGTGAAAAGAAGCCCTGAGAACCTACATCAGCAGCTGGGAGAGGGGAAGACAAAGTGATAAACCCCAAGCAAACCCCAGCTGATGGAAAATGGGCTATAAGCACAGGCTGGACATGCTGGTCACAGCAGCCTGTGCACCTGCAGATAAGTTTGGGGGATAAAAACTAATGTACTTCATCAGACGAGTACAAGCTTCCATCTGTTAAGGAGGAGAACCAGAAGTGTCCAGTAGCATAACATACCCCAAAATTTTTAATGGACATATCAAGAGAGAGGAATTATAATGACTTTCCAACTAACTTGCCGATATATTGAGACAAATTTGTATTCTGCAGCAGAACATAGGACAGTTTGTGCTACTTTCTTGTAATAAAACACCATAAAGAAACAAATGGTAATTATGTGCACTTCCTTTATATGCAGCTGAGAGATACCTCTAAGTACTGTGACAGCTTGCTAATGTACCACCATATTTGAAAAAATACCTGAAGTAAATAGGTTTATGAAACCTCTCATAAACTGCCAGGTGGATAAGGGGCTATTATCAAAGCACCATAACTTATTCACTTTTCTCTTTGTACAAGCTGTTCCTGACCAAATTTACAAGCGACTAGATGAGCATAACAGAAGCAGACGCAGCATTTCTAGGAAAAGTGTGCTCACTTTCATGATATGAATTTAACTAGGCTGAACCAGAGTATGAAGACCACATACCCCACCACAAATGCTTCTGAACTGCCATTCAATTTGCAGTAATTATTCTTAGGATCCCAATATCACCCGATTTTTCTCATCTCTTATCTTGGAGGTTGTTTTAAGGCTGGTCTTAAACACTACCTGCTGCTAACTCAAACATCAACATCTGGACGTCTTACCACTCAGTTTTACATGACTATGTATTTTAAAAGATATTGCCATCATCTAAAGGACAATTTAATGATAAGAAAAAAAAAAATCAAGCCTGTATGATACCGTTAAGAGCAAGACCTCACATGACTTCATTTTTCTGAGGAAACCACAGTAATTTTAAAATCTGCTGTTTCAAAGCCTCATTACTCTCTGAAAAGAGCTACTGCCTTTCTCAGGTCATGGCAGCTCCCAGAGCACATGGTTTTTCAGAGCAGACTGTGCAGGACCAGACAGTCCCAAGTGACCTGGATTGGTGGCTCCATCAGTGCTGGGGTGGCTGGAGGAGAGAGTCACAAAGTGGCCCAGCCTCCTCACCTCCTAACATGCCAAATTCTCTCTCCATGAGACCAGTCCCGGCTCTCTAAAGCTGGAACAGCAGTCAAAATAGTAGGCAGCTTTTCCTTCAGAGTTACGTTCTTTTCCATGCTTTGTCTGCTGCTTGAACTTATTTATTTCTGCTATTTCTTTTATTCGATGCACTACTCTGGCATGAAATGTTTGTGCGTTATTTAAAGAACAGTGGGGCAATGGATGCTCTCAAAAGAACAGTGACCTTTAAGCATACACGTGACATCTGTAGGAAACAGCTGGAACACATATCGAGTGTTTCTTTAAGTGAAAGTGCAGTGCAGTGCTCCTGCAAAGGCTTTTTCAGGCCTCTTTACTTCTCATCATGCGGCACACAGCAGTGCTGTTCATTAACAGCTGAAAAAAAGTCCTTCATTGAGCTGAATATTCCAACTCACAGCTTTCCATTGGTGAAATTGGCAGTGCAAGAAAAAAAATCCAACCCCAAAAACCAAGGCACGAACTTTACTGCTGCTTTTAGCTTTCAAGCACTCATTTGCTGCACAGTCATAGCTAGCATCCATTTCTTTCTCTGCTAAATACTTGCTCCTAAAATGACTCCGTCCGACTAATCATTCCTCAAGCATTTGCACACATTAGCTAATTGGTTTGCAGAGGTTAAAGCAAGTGGTTGGTAAGCCTCTGATAATGCTGGCAAGCATACAGAGGTTCAGATGATTAGCCAAATTTTTTCTAAACTCATCTCAGCCTCCTCTGCTTAAAGCCTCAAAGACAGTTACAATAAAGATAGCCATTTTATCTTGTCTCAAGTTAGCCATAAAAACAGCAAGTCTTTTACTCTTGTTACTGCCTTTCAATTTACTTTCAGGTACCTTCTACATTGACAAAATATTTTTATATACACTTCAGATTTCATGGGCAAAAAATCCACCTAAGCAGACAGCAGCCTGAGAAGGGATTTTGCTCCAGGCCTCAGGGTGCCATGCACTTGGCTGGCTGCTGCAGCGATGGCATGCAGCCATGGCATAGTCCCCATGGCTGGGCACACTGTCACGAACTCATTATTTCTTGTAAGGGCACCCGCCTGGGGCATAATCTGGGTTATTTCCCACAGGCTACCCATAACCATACATGGCCCCCCATGGAGAGACTAAAACAAACCAGTTTTGAGCAGACACATGGTCTGATTTTTGGGTGGTCCTTTATGGATCCAGGAGTAGGACTCAATGATCCTCATGGGTCCCTTCCAACTCAGGATCTTCTATGATTCTAAGGGGAAAGATCTATGGGTCTGAAGGAAAGAACAAGCTCAACCTTTGGGTCTGGCTCGCCGCATTCTGCTATGGAGCAAGGGCAGCAAGGCTGGAATTGCTCTGCCTTGTAAACATGCCATAAAGTATAGTGCCTGGGTCGTTTGCTCAGCACATCAGGCTCCTAGTCCTCACTCTGCGGCTGAAGTGAGGCTGAAAGGCATTGAAGGATTTGTCTGTCACCTTAGAAATACACGAGCATTCTCCCCTCTTCCCCTGTCCCTGAACTCTGGAATTGTATTTCATCACTATCTGAGCGATCGGAGAAAGTTTAACCTGCAAAATTATGCACTGTAAATGACAACCATTTTCCTCTCAAGGTGAAAGACTTAGAGACGGAAAAAAAGAGAGCCTCAGTTTCCATGGCAACCCAGTGAAACTTACACGCCACAGGAAAATGTCATTTTCCAAAAAAGACAAAACTTCATGGACAAGTGCTACCATACATCAGAAAAGGAAATTGCAATTTTAAAATGAAAAGCTCATTTGCATTTATGGTTTTGAGTTTCATTTTCTAGTTACGAGACTCAATTGTGCACAATTTAGTGTAGAAATTATATTCAACATTTCAGGTGAATAACGTAGATTAAGATCAAGTTCAGCTAGGAGAAAGAACTTCACTTAACACACTCAGGTGCAGAACATTCAGGACGGGACAGATTCTGCTTTAGCTGCACCTTCATGAAGCTGGTCAGTGTGACTGCACCAGAGAAGCCAGCTGGCCATTTACAACTCCTACGAGACCCTACAAAATCAGAATCCAGCCTTAACTCTTGAGATTCCTACCACAGCTTGCAATTTCAGCTGCTAAAGTTACACCTTCTAGATTCCATGTTACCACTGATACAATCAATCACCATCCATTGTAAGCCACATAGCATAGGAGAGCGTTTTATGATGAGCATTATCGTTGTAATATAGCAAAGAGCATTGTTAATGAAGCGTGGAAAAAGAATAAATTCAGCTAATGGGTATATGTGTCAAATTTCAATTAGGGATATGCTGGAAAGCGAAAGAGAGAGATGAGCATACAAATTAAACCTTTGACCTTCAAACTAAAGGGAGAAAAACCTGAGAGAAAAGGAGGATGTTCAGAGATGCTTTACTTGCTGAATGCTGAAAAGTCTGATAAGATACTCTAAAATACTATTTTCTCCTTAGAGATTGACTCAAGAAGGAAAAAAAGGTTTGTTTCTGCTAGTTTATTGTCAGCCCTGTTACTCTTCGCACTATTTACAGCATGGGGAAGATATAAAGATTGTGAGCATACTGTGGTTGTGTAAGACAAAATCTCACCTACATAAGGCCTGGGCAAGGGATATAAATCTTTACTTTCCCTGCCTGTGAATTGCTTCTGGAATTCCTCCTCTCCTGCATGGGGCACACCTGGGGCACAGACAGGACAGTCACATCTGCTTACATCCTACCATCAAGTGTCATGCAGCAACTTGCCCACATGCCAGCCTAGCAAGGAAACAAAATCCATGTGTATTACTCTCTCTCCTCCCCAACAAACATTAACCAATTAATATCTCTAAGTGCCAGAAATCTGTTAGAATATGGCCAGGAGTTCAACCCTTGGCCGCGAGTCCAGCCTTCTGCAGATCTACTGTTATCTGCTGCTGGCAAATCTTGAAAGGGACAAAGGTAGTAAAAAGAATTTCTGTGTGTCAGGGACACTTCTCCACTGTCAAGGCAAGCAGTTCCAGCTGCCCTGGAAGGAGCCCTGAAGGTCAGGAAGTATCTGGGTGCCTCTGGCCAGGTCTATCTCCCAGATGCTGGGCCAGGTGGCCACCACTCAGAATCATAGAATGGCCTAGGTTGAAATGGACCTCAAGGTCCATTGTATTTATTTCCATCTACATCGTTTGGGCTTAATAGCATAAATAAGTCATGCTACTATTGGATAAATATTGTACTGCAGAGCATATTTCCGCTGCTAATATTCTCACTCACAAGTTGGAGAAAAAAGAATCTTCTGTGAATCTTCTCCAATATTTGCTTCAAGCTTCTGTGTAAGTCAACGTATTTGCCAGAAAACTTGCTCAATAGCATATTTCGGGAAATGCAAAAACAACAGGAAAGCTACAAGAAGAAACTGAATCGATTTTCTTCATCAAGCTCTATGAGAAATGAAGACAGTCAGATTTGTCTATGTAACTGCTTTCAGGACACAGTCATAGGGTCAATTCATTTTTACCATTCTCAAATATTTAAAATCAAAATCATTTTATTTCCTGGGATGTCATCCATCATTAAATCAATGAGTCTCTCACATTTAAAGTCATAGTACATTTTAGAGCTTCTATTCTCTCTTGGGGATTTTAAGCCATAGAGGAAACATAATCAAAAAATTTTTAACTTTTAAGAAAAATCTTGCAGCTGTCTTTAAAAACAAAACCCCACATATACTGATGCTATCTTACACTTATCTTACACTTCAAAATACAATATAAAATATCAGAACACTGAAAAGAGTGAGGTCTGGTGCAATACTGCTACACCATCCACCCTGTAGACGTTGTAGGACTGTCTCTCCAGACGTCAGGAATAAACTGCCCAGCATCTAGGCCCGACTACTGATTTTCCTGGGCTACTCTGGATCTCACCATCCTTGCAAAGGTGCTCAGATGCATCTGTGATCAGACAGAACAGGTCTGCACTAGAAAATGAAATTCCTCAGTTTCTCATCTGGCTTATATCATCACAGCATCTGGCATAAGGGTGCAGCTACCAAAGCAAGCAAGTGGTCCAGCATTGCTAACTCAGACCTACAGTGCATCCGCACCTCTATGTCCTCTCTGTTTTTCTTCTTGCCTCAGTGTCCCTGGGTGGAGAAGTAGTGCTTGTTTAGGCAGATTCTTACAAAATAGGTCCAAGCTTCAGATAACTTTTTGCCTTCCACAAGCAGGAGAGATGACCGAGTGCTGTAGGCTTAGTCCTTCAAGAACTTCCTGCCAGGAAACGTGCTCACACCTACAGCACCTCTTGTAATAGTCAGTGAGAGACTTCTCAACCGAAAGGTTCTACCCTTTTCTGTCTTGCTACCAAGGATGGAGATCTGCCCTCCTTGCCAGCTATGGATTTCCTTGACAATTAGAAACAATACCTACTGCAATATAAATCTAACACTGGGGGTGGTGTCACAAGACAGAGATGTTCCTCAGTACATAACAGGGAGGAGCTGAGTGAGCTACAGAAGAAATTAGCCTGCTTTAATTTAGGTCTGAAGCTCACCATGCTCCAAGAGTCACATAGATCAAATGCAATAAATTGTTTGTTGCCAAGACAAAGGATTTATAAACTCTGTGTGTGTTTATATTTTACACCCCTCACCTTGCCTCTGTGGGGCTGATTTTGGAAATGCCATGAGAGAATGATAATTATGGCTATCTATGGCTATAAAAATGAGGTCTTGGAAAATTTATAAAAGGCTCAAGGAATTTTTTCAGGATTTTTTTGCTTTTTGATGCAAGGTGGATTTCTCCAATGTATTGTTAGGAGAATGTCATAAAATATAGATTAATGATTGCATTTTCGTCCTTTTGATGTGCCATTTAATGAAGTATATGCTTTTTCATACTTGAAATCAAAAAGATAACTTCTGGAATTTTTTCACCTATACATCAAATGATTTTTTAAGTTAATAAGTATAATCATCTAGGCAAAAGAATACCTGCTTTCTTGTCAACTGATTTACAACTGATCTGAGACAGAATGATGCAGTGTGACCCTTGTCAAATACTAATGCTTACTCACTAGCATAACAGGGAAATTTATGCGCAAGTACTGCAGGCCCCGTCCATTTTGCTTTCCAGACTCAAGTGAAAGGGAACTGGCTCCCAGTTTATCTAAGTGTCAGTGAAGGGCAGTAACTAAATGTGATGATGGATTGTGTTAAGCCAAAAAGAAGAGCAGTGTTAGAGTTTTACTTATCCATTTGCTGCTCTGCTAACAGTAGAATTCAGTAGCTCTGAAACACTTAAAGGGGATAGGCCAATCCTCGACACATAGAGAACAGCATGAACTGAACTTTGTAGTCTGCTGCTCCCAACTCTCTGAGCTTTTCCATTCCTGAACAAGAGCTAAGTATGGTTTATTGATGAGGCAAGAAATGGAATGTGTCTTGTTTGTCAACATATGGGCACAAAGCAATTTGACTCTACTACACATATCCTATGTTTGAACTTTCAAGTATTACTGCAGTTGTTCTAAGCCTTTATTTGTCTCTTCTGGTGCTATTTGTTTATAAAATAGGAAGACAGTTGCTTTGTTTTGCCTCCCGATCTGCTCTGTGCAGGGAGTAGCACTGACTGGAAGGATGAATAAGAATTAAAATACTTAATGGCTAGAAGTCACACTCAGGCTTTTCACATCATAAACCTATGGGTCCAAAGGAAATGTTCACAATACCAAAAGCCCTCATTATAATGTTTTTTACTGATAATTACATCTGCAGCTTCTTGGAGCCCACATGCATATTTTAAACGTACTCCACACACCTTTTACTTATCAGTGTGTATAGCTTTCATTTTAACCTGTATCTTCCTGTTTAAAGGCTCCTACTTCCAACAGCTCCAGCCTTTATAATTATACCTCTAAAGTGAACACAATTAGTGTGAAAGCACTTAGCAAAAACTTTTTAGATGGTGTGTTGAATATATATATATTCAGTTTCTCATAATAGTTGTTGCTTCTGCAGGTAACTAACATTTTTAAATAACAGTCACACCATAGTTATATCTTGAACAAATTTTGACTTTCAGAACAAATTTCCTCCTAGACAGCAGTACTTTATGTGGCTTGGCTGTTAGATTGGTTTCGTTCCATGTGAAACAACAAGGAGATATTAACGTTTCAAGTCAGACAAGTTTTGCAACTTTTGTCACTGATTATGCTCTTGTTCTGGCCCACACTGCTGGAAGAACACACAGAAAATGCCTTCCTTTGGAACTTGTTTCCACTGTCTTTAAGCAATGTTTTTAACTCTTGGTTAGCTACTAATGCAAGGTCACTCAACTTTTCCCTTTCTATACTGCTTAATGAGTTATTTATCATCTGGACATTATCTTTCACTTCTTGCTAAGCTTGATGTCATGAAGGTATTATTTTTTGCCATTTCTGTAGGTTTTAATGGGACTTGAGCTAATGTCCCAGTAGATAGCAGCATTGCCTAAAAGTGTTGGGAATTTCTATAAAGAAGCTTTCAAATACCCATTCCTAAAATTCACATTATACCTTTAGACTATTCATTCAAACACATGATGGGCAAATTGCAAGATGTCTTCGAAAATATGATTTGTAACAAATATGAATTTCAACATTCGTTTTTGCATGTCTCTGTATTTTATAAACCTGTTCTTGTTTGTGCTATCTGGTCATTCAGGCTTACCGCCTAAAGATATTTTAGAAAGACCTGTGGAACTACTTTAAAAAATAATGAGAGGAAGCTCTGTTTCATTTAAGAAAAAAAAAAAATCCAACCTGAGGCGATCTTTGGAGGTCTTGGTTTGAAAACTGGGTCACGTTCTGTATAGTTTACTGGTAGACTTAACATTGACCATTAGTTGGACTTGACAACCTTATAGGTCTTTTCCGACCTAAATAAGTCTATGATTCATAATGATTTGATATGCAAAACCTCTTTTTCTACTTCTTCTTTCTATTTCCCAATGGCAGGCCTGGCTGAAGCAATTCCCTAGAGCAGAGCAGCACACTGTTTTGCAGATACACTGGAAACTATTCTTCAGAACTAAACAGAAGGTTGACATGCATGGATCTGGATGCAATTCAGTAAACACAAACACTAGTGCTGTTACACAGTTTGTTCCTGTTATTTTTCAAGGACGCATCATAAATACATTATTTCAATATGAATTTTACATTAATACTTCACTATTTGTCATCGATTAATTGCTGATCTGTAACTACAACTTCAAGTCCTAAATTTAACTACCGATTTTCTAAGAGGGGCATTTGGCTAAAGAATGCCTTTTGAACCATGTTTGTAAACAAAGACGATAAGCATTCAGTGAACACTTAGATTTTTTAAATCTAATTTCACCAAGTCTTCTCACCGTGACAGTATATTTTATATGTATGAAAGACTATTGTAAGAAACACCAAACTGTTAAGTTGAAAACTAAAGCCTGTTGCAGTGTTCAAAGCTCTTAGACAGAAGCTCATTCTTCCCACAGACCTTCAGCTGACAGGTGGCTCTGCAAGGGTGTTTAAATATATCTTTGAGGATTCAAAAATAGCTTTATACCAGAAGGCAAATACACAGTAGCTGCTTCTGTGAAGCTTATCTTTCAATTGCCAATAAATAGTTTATGGCTCAGGGATTTTGATATAGTTTGGCCTATTTATTCTGTTATACCTGAATGGATTGCTTTAATATACTATTGAGATGAACTCCCACTCTGGAAGGTCGTTAAATGGTAATGAACGATCATCTTTTCTTCTCCTAGATACTGAAGCACAGCTTCCTCAGTCTGTGATAATCTCAGTAGTGGTCTGTGGGGAGAGGTCACTGGGAAAGGTGCTCCAGGCGAGGTGGCTGTGCAGCCAGCGGACTTTGCCTTTTATCAGCGCGTCATCTCTCTCCTGGGAGGCTGCCATGTCTTTATCATACAGCAGACTTTAAAACATATCTTTCTCCTGTGACTTTCGACTGCTAACTTCATTGAGAAAGGTGACATTTAAAGCTTCACATCATTTTCTATCATTTTGTTTGAGATAGTTTTCATCTTTTTTTTTTTTTTTAAAAAAGAAAGAACAGCATGCCGTATGAATATTCTTTGGGGAAAAGTAGATTTTAGAAAAAAGCACAGGTTTGGGATTTTTCTCGAAGATCATTTCATATCACAACCATAGAGAACTATAATGACCTCTAATTGAAAACTTTCTGCTTCTCACATATTTCACTTTCTAAATATATATGAATATTTACTGAATAAAATGTGGAGTCTGAATTGAATTGAAAATCAAGGTGAACCTTGATGAACTGGGTCCTTGGACTGCATCACTATAGGTAGTGACTACTGTATATGGGTAAAAGAGCTTTTATTCAATATTTGACCCGAAGAAGTTTCAGACATAAAGAAATGTCAGCTAGCACAGAGGTTACTGAAGGTGAATAATATGTGAGTTCCTCTCATACAAAAATTCTGCAGATGCAGATGCAGAAAAGACTAATTCTGATCAATAAACCATAGAGCAATCATTGAGATGTGGGATAGCTAGCTACTACTGGAAGGTGGAATTCTGTGAGACAAACAGGTCTGTACATTGGCAGCAGGTGACATTCCAAGTTACACAAAAGAAAACTCTTCTCCCCTTACTCCTTTACAAAACCATTACTTGTTTAATCATTAGAATTAATCTTCTACATTACATAGAAAAAATATTTCTAGTAGAGGTAAAATGCCATTTTTTTCACTTTCTTTTTCTTTTTTTTTAATAAGCAAAAGTTCTTTGTTCTTCTAGGGAATATGCTTTTGCCCCACATCCTTTCTGGGGGGTGAGTCATACTCCAGCTGATCTACAGTCTGTGATTTCAAAGAAGACCAAAGTAAATTTCTGTGAGCAATCTGCCTCCTGTTATTATAAGGTAGAAATGGAGCAGGCTGCAAAGGTCTCACCAGAACTAAAATTTATCAGGTTTGTTCTGTTCTGAGGTAAACTACTGTATCTGACTTAGGAAATAGGCTGGAGAAAAAAGTCATGTTCCGCTCGTTTAGATATCACCTATAAATACAGTTAATTCTATACAGGTTAAACATGGTTCTAAGGTGCCAGAAAAATAGATGATGCATAAAACAAGCCTTTCAGGAAATAATGCTCCAGTAAATTGTGCTTTTGCTCATAATGAATCTATATATAAACTACACAATGAGGCAAGTCATGCTCACACTGAACCACTGAGTAGTATGCCAAACCAGCTGTTATTACTTCATTATTCTTGATTCCTCCAGAAAATCTGTTGTTTGCTGCTTTGAAAAGGTATCTTATTCTTTATATAAAAAGAAATCATAACGGTCCTGTATTGTCCCATTCTTACAAAATAGGAGCATGATTAAGCTTTAAAGATGCACAGACAACTCCCAGACCACACATTAGAGAGGTGGCATGATAATCAGATTAGAGTCCATTGTCTACATCTCAACTTCTGCTTTTTCTTTGGTAGTGGTTAAGATCTTAAATTTGAATTTGGCTTTATCATCTAAAAAACTGAGGTGCACTGATGTTTTCTATATCCATTCTCATTGCGTTAGAATGAATGAGATCTCAGCAAAGTGCAACTGGAGATGGGAAAGGGCTGGTCACTGCCCCCAGTTTACAATTATTCTTGGTAAGCTACAAATCTGTGTGTGTCCTGGCAGGCAGAAGATTGATTTTCATGGTATCATGTGGCTACTTATGTAACAAAGATTGAAAGAACATTTTAAGATATATTGAATTTCTAATTTTACTAAAATAAAGCAATGCCTGTCCCACCCACAGAGCTGATATTTTTAGATAATGCAAATCATCAGCATGAGAAATCATTTTTTTTTTTTTTAACAGGTGCGCAGCATCATTACCTTGTATTAGGAAACATAAAAACATGGCACGTAAAAATGAATCTCTGGTGTCACGTACTCTCAAGTAAATGAAAAATAATTTCACTCCTGTCAGTAGAACTTAACCAACATTAAACTACAGCAAAAGAGACCCGAATCTCTGAGATGATGTGACATATTAAAGAAGAGATAGCAAAGTATATCAGCAGCTATATAGACTGTGATTAATTATCTATTTCCCCAAACTACTGTTACTGGCCTGAAGTAAACTGCCTGTCTTTTAAATACAAGTAACAAATTCCAAATCCAATTTCACTTCATTTGTATAAGCTACAAGTTAGAACCTGCTTTCATTGTTAAGAGCAACACTAGTAAGGTATTTAGATTAGGGAAAAATGACAATAGGATTGCCTAAGACAGCCATAGCAAAACATGCCCTGTTTGAAAACGGTACATGAAGAAAGCAATGTGCATTGGTAATATGCAAATCCTTGCTAATTATTATACTCAGAACGATCTCCTTTTTGCAGTGATGTACCATAACACCTGAAGGCTAAAAGCAAATTGCTTTCTTGAAGAAAGGAATTCAAAGGCAACATTACTTGTAATCATGTTTATGTAAAAAGCATAGTCATAAAGAAGTCTGTACTCCTATATTTGGTCTCACACACAGTGGGTCTGGGTGAAAGTTCTTAATTATTACTTAATTGAACATATATTTGTATTTGACATATATAAATAATTGGTATGTATGAAGGTGACATAAATAAACAGGTTTTCAGTCCCACAGACTCTAGCAAGCATTGAAATAACTAGAGTCTCAAACTATTAGCCATGCAATTAATTGTTTTTCAGTGGTAATTGGAAGCCTCAAAACATTTTGCTGTCTTTTTAATCAGAATTTGTTTCCAAATTAGGGATTCTTGCTCAGACATTGTGCCTGCTGCCTTCTGAACCCTAAGATATTAATCCAAATAGAAAGCAATCAAATAAACGTTAGCATACTCCAAAATCCCTGCAGAACAGAAATTAAAATCTCTTTGGTGTTGGTTTTTTGTGTGTGTGTGTAAAGCTACACACCAGATTAGTCAGACACATAAAATCTTTCTCCATCACTTCTCCCCTCCAGAACTGCTTTGGCAAGGCAGTGTCAAGTGAAAAGTTTTCTCCCCAAATGGGGTTTTGACTGCGTAGATACAAATGCAGCCTCACACAAGGTTGTTTTTCCCTCGTACTCTCATGACAAGGTATGAGATCAATTGCTGTAATTAAGAATTCAACACATTCTAATTTTAGAAAGGAAATAGCATTTTTATTGTAAACCTTTACTCGGGGGAAAAAAACCACCTCACTAAACTAGAATTCCCAGAAGCCTTTGAGGGAACATTTGAAACCTGGCAGAGCAGAGATAAATGCAAAGAAAAGAAAACACTCTGAAAGCATCTTTCTAGCAATATATTTCAAAGTGCTACCAATAAAAAAACCAACTCAGAGTTCCATTACCACATCAGTTTGCAACTGTAAACCTGTGCAAATACTTGGAAACAAAACAAAACAACAAAAAGAAAACAACAAAGAAAAAAATCTACCTCTCAGGAGTCACTACCCATACAGTCCTAATTGCAGCAACCTAAAAGCACACAGTTGCGTTGTGTGTCACTGGAAATGCTGTGGCTCTGACAGCTGCTGGCACTGCCCTGCAGCACCGGGTGTTGCTTTCCCAGCGCCTGCTTCTGCTTTTATACTGGAAGTTAGTAATTAGTTTCTGAAATAACAGTTCCTCTCTGTTCAATATGCAGTAGAAACAAAGTACAAACTGTTGTTGTTTGTATCTTAGGCATTGCAGGATTGAAGGTAACATCTCCAAAATCCCGTTGAGACAGGTCTCAATTCCTTATTTTCACAGATAGGAGAGACACTTCACACCTAGAGTATTTTTTGTGGGAGATGTGCTTAGTTAGAAATGCTGAGACACTACAGATGATACAAGAGAAAAAACTTCTGGTTGGCTGATACAGAAAGAGCAACAAACAGCTTATGAAAAGGAAAAACAGAAAACATCTCAGAGAAAACCCTTCTGGATTTGTCTCAGGACAGGGTTTAGAACAGCCACGTTTATGTGAAGGCATAAGGCAAACGCCCTCTCAGATTTACAACTAAGTTTGATAAAGGGAATTACTGATTGCTGACAAAATACTAGCACTGGGTTAAATACAATTTATTCTACAGATAGTTATGCCATTAATGAACAGAAGCATTACTATACTTCAAATCTGTTAGAGAATGCAAAATAAAAGCTCAGGCTTACAATGTTTTTACAAAGTATTCAAAAATCATTTTGAGTCAAAACCTGATATCCCATTTTTAGTATTGTGTTAATATGATTTCTGGTTTTGGTCAGAATATTAGAAAGAGCATCACAAACCGGTTGTTAACTGATTAACGAATGCAGTACACAAAAAGATGCTGTTCTCGCCTCGTGGTTATTTACTGCTTGTTCTTATTGAAAGCAGCTAATTAAAGAAACAAAGTGATTCTTGTCAAAGTTGTCCTACAAGGGAGAAGCAGTTCTGGAGTTAGCAATTCCAGAAGCAGCAAAGAATTTAACCTGGAACCTCAAACAAAACTAATCAATTCTTTCTTGCACAGAAACTTCTGTTGGTTTTTTTTTTCTGAAGGCATTCATTTTTCTGTCTTTTTATAAGACTACAGGATTTGATTACAATGGGTAAAAAAGAACATAACATTTCATTTTTTCCTGCCTTAAAGTGCATTGGCTCACTTCTACATCTCCTGGAACATTTGGAGCAGAACTGAGTTCCACTGAAGCCAACAGCAAACATCCCACTGACTTCAGTAGAATAAAGATGTCCTTCATAGTTTTTGAGAAGACTAGTGGCAGATTCTCTTTAAAAAGTTATAGTGGTATAATTTTGCCAGAAGATAAGACTTTACACACACCCCCACGTGGATCTGACAATCTCTCGAGTGGCAGTAAGCCTAAAGCCTCTGTACTGGCAAGAAGCAAAGAACAGCACCCTTATTCCAAAAATCTACTTATGTAAAAATTATGGCAGCGATGCAGTGCAACAGGCTCAGGACATACAGACCACACAGACCGCGTTCCTGCTCTGCCACCACCTCTTGGCAACTATTTACTAAAGTTATGTTCTGTTCAGAAACATGTAAGAGATTGCACAAAAAGCGTCCCTGTAGGCCAGTAAAGCAACCCTATGCCCAGTGTTACGGTTTAATGATATGCTGCAATCCATACAGCTGTGCAGTGAGTGCTACAGTGACCCTAGAATGCCTTGGGCTGGAAGGGCCCTCAAAGATCATCTGGTTCCAACCCCATGCCATGGGCAGGGTTACCAACCTCTAAAACAGGTGCTAAATCAAGTGGCTCAGGGCCTCACCTAACCTGGCATTAAATAAGTTTGTATTCCCAACAAATAATTCACTAGTGAAGAAATCATTGATTCTGTTGAACGAGCAGTCCCAGACAGTGATGTTCTTTTTTGACCTTGGATTCACATTTCAATGTGTTACCTGAGGCAGCAAATCTCTGCTGAAAACACATAGCAGTTTGTGCTCTGTGTTATTCCTGTTATGATAATGGCTCCTATGCCCTGCTGGTCTGCTTTTCCTAGTTTTGCCCTTGCTTTGCCCACATTGCCACTAGGGAGTCCTGAGATGGGACTGGACAACCAAGAACAGCCCTGGGACATGAGCTGTGCTCGGTGGTAAGTCAGCCCAGAGAAAGGAGGAGTAGAAGAGCAGCTCACCTGCCAAGTGTGCTTTCTAAGGGAAATGGGCAGCTTCCCTTACGAGTGAGAAATGGGTGAGAACCAGAAAACAGTCAACTGGAATTCAGCAAGGTCAGGGGACTTCAGGCAGCAAAGTCAATACTTCTCTGCGGCACTAAAACTAAGCATGGAAATTTTTTGCACATGACTTTTACCTCTCTGAAAATAAAGTCTGATAATGAAGCCGTAGACATGAGCTTAATGATCTCAGTGTGAAAGGGCTCCTATAAAATCATTTCTCCTTTTGTTGGCTGTTTCCAACCAACACTTTAGAAACACATAAACAATTTACAGCAACAAAGGGCTTTTTTCCTTGACCTGAATGCAATAATTACAGCATTTACTTTATGGTTCTCCTTTTGGAAAAAAAAAAAAAATCGATGATGATCAGAGCAGAGGACACACAGAGCCAAAGGAGATAGGTGACAGATGGTTGCTGAATGACCGTGCAAAGTCATAATATCTGAGATCCTGGAAGGGACTCCGGATGGGGAATGAGTAGCAAGATACCGCCTCCAAACCCTAAGTAGGTACTTCTGAAACATAACCCTAACATCACTCTGAAGTATTTTTAAAACTCTTCCACACTGTGCCTGGGGGGAAGCTATTTTTTTTTGCTTTGGCGGTGATTTCAGGAATGAATTTTGGCAAGCTCAGCTGAGTTCCCTCACTGCACAGTACATGGTAATGTTCATTATATCAAATACGATCCACTCTATGCAGAACTAAATTTATCTAATTTTGAAATGGATTCAAACTCCTTAATACCCGGGTGTGTTCCAGAACCAGATTTTTCCTGGTAATTAGTCCACCAGTCCTTGATGGTTAATTTTTTTCATATTGTACAAAAAGCTTAAAGCCTTTTATGTTACCGCTTTTAGCGAGGAGAATATTGTAGCACTGCAATAACTGGGCCTGCTATTCCATTTTCTTTGTTAGATACCAAGCAGCAGCAACAACAGACCAGAACGAGCCCACAGCTCACTCTGTGCTCTGTCTTGGAAGCAGCAGAATGCCTTTCCAGTTTCCAGTGCTGAAGCTCTGGAGAGTTTTGAGAGTTAAAAGTTTCTAATCTTTTATTCTGTCTTACTCATCCTGCGATACATATGCATGAGGAAGGTCATTATAGCAGCACCCAGTAGCGTGGCTCAGTTTCACGTGGTGGCACTCCACATTTAACAGCTATATTCACAGAAGAGCATGGCCAAGAAGTGAGTGCCAGGGTAGTTAGAAGAAAGCAATTTTCTGAAACCTAATGAAACCAGAAAGTTTTCTCTTTCATTATTGGGCTACCAGTGAGAAAAGAAATCTCTAACTTACTTGAGACTGTCTTCCTTCAGATTCTAAAATGCCACTTAGAGATCATTACGGCAGGTGCTGCGTTATGTGTGTTTGGGAGTGTGAGATGCGCTGCAGGGGAGAGCAAGCACCCTGAGGGGAAGGGCATGGATACCAGCTTAGCCTGGCCTCTGAATTTCAGAAAAAAGCAGGCTGAGATAATAGTGCAAGGGCTCAGCTGGAGTCTGTGACTGCTCCAGAGTTTGACAATGGACTTGATGGCACCGAAAAGCTTCCGGTACAAAACAAACTAATTTATCAGCCAGCATTAGGTAATGCTCTGATGCAGAGCTGAGAATTTAAGGGATGCTTCCTGAGTCTCCCTCTGATCCTTCAGCTCAGTGCAGTCCTACCTGTCCCAGTGGTTCACCCCAGAGCTGTCCACTTGTCCTGAGTGTGAGAACATGCAATACAAGGCATCCCCTTTAAAACAGCTCATCACAAACACCTGAAAGCCCCAGCCACCTCTGAGTATCTTGCCTCACCTCAGGTGACTTGTACTTTTGTCACAACATAAAACTATTTTTTCATGTCTTTCATTATAACAAAACGGCATGCAGATATACATAAAGACAAATATATTCTAGCTAAAATGCAAGAATCCTGCCTCTCTTCAATACCTCTCTCTAATTTTGGAATGAAGAGATCAAATTGTGGTCCTGTTTTTCCCTTTCTTTAGCACCAACTTCATCTTCGCTATTATGCAGGATTGGCACTAAGTTCCTTCACCTGTTTGCTTCAGAGATTACAAGGTAAAATTTTGATAACATCACTGTCCCTCGACTGCTGTCACCTGTGCCTGTATCTTTGCTGTACTTACCTATATTCTACCCATGATATCAGCCTGAAAAGTTTTCCCTGCTCCCCTAAATTTGCTTTTAATACTCTTGAGTCTGCATTTGAGTGCTGGCCAACCCAGCGGTGGTGATAACCGAAACAACCTGGCAGTATCCACAGGTCTCTGTACAGCAGGATGACCTGAAAGCCTTCTGCACAACTGGGGATGCATCCCTGCTGCAAACCCCACACAGGCTGCTGGCATGCCTGGGACTGCCGCACTCAGTGCCGCAGGGCACACACACCCGGCTGTACTTCAGGGGCTGGTCCCACTGGCACTGCAATGGTGTGACGCAGAGGATGCCCTACAGAACTGCTCACTCCTCCTATATTTTTACATCAATTTGGTGGCCAGAAAATTGCCTTTTCTTTTTAATATGTTTTAAATGGCAATCTAGTTTCCATTTTTATGCAGTTTTGTGGGTTTCTTTTTGTTTTTTGGTTTTTTTTTTTTTTTTAATTCGAAGAAAGAAGAGATTTTCCTCTGCTCAAATGGCTTTTATCAGAATATTCTTAAAATTAAACAATATTGCCATTCACTGAGTTAAAACCACTACCCTCCAGAGACTATTAAAAATTCAGTAACCTTGGCAACAAAATAAAATGCTATACTGGTTTGGTTGCTTAAAATGAGGAACATACACCATTACATGTGGGAACATATTGTTAACAGATTGGTTTTGGTTGTTTTTATTTTCTTAATTATATGGCTTAATCTCACATTTCCCTTCTCTTCCTTCCTTGAACACTCCAGTATTAAAAAATACTTTTTGTTTTTGGCTACATACAATCTGTCCGACATCACAGAATGCTATTTACTCAGGGGAAAAAAAAAGAAAAACAACAACACTACAACACTCTCCCTGCAACAGGACCAGAAAGTGCCCATATAGCAGTGCCAGAGCCTATGGAAAATAAACGAAGAATAAAAGTAGACACTCAAGTAATTTTTCAAAGCAAACTGAGTAGTCACTCATGATTATTTTCATATCAAACCTTTTAGAAATGTTATGAACCGGTTCTATTCTATTCCAGCTGGTGCTTTCCAGAAGTCTAGCATTATATTTGAAAAGACTAAAAAGTGCATGAAGAAGTAGCTAGCACGTTTCTTCAAGCTTGGAAACAAAGAGCAGAAACATTCCCTGAGGTTAAAGTCTGGTACAGCTTCAGAAGCTGATACGCATGTGAAGAGGTTAATTTGGTGAGTGAGGACTGTGGCTGTGAATATGGAAATGTCTGCAAATAGTGGGTAAGGAACAACATTCCAGCAAGGCTCAGAAGCTCAGTAAAACCTAATTTCCTTCAGGTTGGAACCTCTTATTGTAGGCTACGTGGCAGCTGAAGTATACAGCTTGTGGGACAAATGTTTACACCGCAGCCAGCATCACCAGTACCACTGATGCCCCATAGCTGGGGAGCTGCGCCTGGCACCCTGAGGTGCCTCTGTGTGTTCATCCCCTCTTACACAGGAGGCTGGTGCCAGTTTATTCGTACTGGTTTCAGGCACCTTTTCAGCAAAACTATCTTGAAATAAAGCCCTATCTGTCCAACTACAGAGTGACAGTCATGGACTTGGAAATGTACACGTACACAGACTGGGAGAAAAACTACTTTAGAGCAGCCCTGCTGAGGACTTGAGGATCCTGGTAGATGAAAATCTGAACACAAGCCAGTAGTGTGCAACTGTAGCCCAGAAGGCCATCAGTATCCTGTGCTGCATCGGAAGAGGGATGGCCAGAAGGGAGGGAAAGGAGATTATCTCTCTCTACTCTGCCCTTGTGAGGCCCCATCTGGAGTACTGCATGCAGGTCTGGGGCCCTCCATACAGGAAAGGTGGAGCTGCTGGATGGGGTGCGAAGGATGATCGCAAAGATGAGGGTGGTCAGGTGCTGGAACAGGCTGCCCAGAGAGGCTGTGGAAGCATCCCTGGAGCCATTTAATAAAAGACTGGATGGGGCCCTAAGCATTCTCATCTAGCAGTTGGCTATGCTGCCTGGAGCAAGAGGGCTGAAAATTGATGGTCCTGGAGGCCGCTTCCCATCCAAGCCATTCTATGAGCCTGTGATCTATTTGCTGCTATTAATTATTAGCATTATGCTCTGTCTTAAAAATTATGGAGCAGAATGAGAAACCAAATTTCCTTTTTCAGAAGCAGATATCTCAAATCACATACATTGCAATTACAAAGGAAAATCGCTCTTGTATTTGGCTGCCTGCGTCTTGGTGTGTGCATTTACTTTAGAAATGGTGCCAAAGTATTCCTCTCATTCATATATGGGATTTGAGGCAGTAAGTTCAGGCTATCTAACAGCAAACTCTGAAAAGTGCTGTATGTTTTCTTTTTCAAGTTTGTGAAATAATTTGTTTCCCCAAACTACTGATAATATGGATTTGGAGCACAGCTTTTCCAGATTTATTTAATAAAAGGCTGCCATTTTTCTTTCAGCAGAAACAGGCAGAGAAAAGAAAGCTATTCTCCTCCACACAATGGAAGGTAGGATTATAGAGTAAATGCAAGGGAGATAAGAAAGGTGAATCAATTTAAATGACCTTTATTCAAGCTCCATTGAAACAAATGAATAAGAGGATTTATCCCCCAGAAAATAAAGCCGAAATAAGAAAATAATGACTAAATAGCAAACTAAAGGAAAAATTCTAATTATATTGGAAGAGATTTGCCAAGGGTTTCTTAGTTTAAAATTAAAAATAACTAAGAGCATGTTAAAGCATGTATAAATTAAAGCTGAGCAAACATAATAAAGCCGCTTGGATAGTTAAGCTGGGAGTAGGATATAGTGCAGTGCTTGCAGCTGAGAAATGGCTTTGCCTGTTTGCACCATTAACCTTCTAAAATTTAGTCCTCCTACCTTATGGACCAACTGTTTTAGAGATTAATTGGCTCTCTAAACCTGTAAAATCCTGTTTTTATATTTCTTGCCCAAGACAGGACCCTAAACATTCTCTTGCAAAGCCAGACAAAGGATTTAACACATTCGTGAGCAATAGGTGGTTTTATGGTTCAGACAGTCAGCTACCCCTGCCAGGATGGCAGTTCTCAGCATGGCATTCAGAGCCCATTGGGAAAAGCAGAGGCAGCCCTTGGACGTGTTCCCAGGGTACAAATATCTGCTCCTGCAGCCAAGGGGTTTTGTTTGTTTTTTAAGTTAAAAACTTTTATCTTCACTCCCTTTTGATATGGCAATTCACCATCTAAATCCATTAATTACACACTGCTGCCAGCCCACAGATCCTGGGCTAATAGATTTAAGAAAACTGAAGGAATTTGGCAGCTTTCCTTCCGCTGCCGGGTTATGCCAGTTACTCCTAAATCCATTGATCTAGTGAGACAGTAATTAGTTAATTTAATGAGAAAGAAAGGATTCCAGCCTGAAGAACTTATAGCCCTAACAAGACAGTTTATTATTGGAAGCTACTTCCGTTAAAAACACTTCCATCAGCTAACAAGAAAGCTGCCCCTTGATTAAAAAGGCAAAGCATCATTTATTGTTATCCCCTCAGAGTTAGTCTAACATTAAAAAGTACCCTAGGCTTACAGGATTATTGACTACAGATACAAAGTGCCTGCTTTGTTTAACAGCATTACTAGGAATCACATTCACAAACATATTTGTAGAGGGCACAACCATGTGCACAGATTGTCTTGGTGCTTCTCATTAACTATTCCCTCAAAAGGAAAGAGCTTGCCACTGCTGCCTAACTAGGATATTAGCAGTGGGTGATAAGTTGGGCAGGGAAAACAAGACTTGGAATCAGAGAAGGGAGATTTTCTTCTCAGCAGAATGTGCCCAAGCAGTATTGGTTTAAGCAAAGGGATTTGGCACAAGGTGGACATACAAGAAAAAAAAAAAAAAAAAATACTTGTTGAACTTAGTCCTGGAGAATTCCTTTTCCACATCTCTGAGCATAATTAAACATTCTGAAGAGGCATCTGCTTAAGTCTGGCATTTAACTTTGTGATAAGTAGTATCTCACGCTGATAGAAGAAGCAAGCAGAAAAACAAGAGCTCTGCTGAGCAGAATAAACCAAGCCACCCAGGACCCACCTAACAGAAAAATGAAGCCCAAAGAGCCTCTCCTTCTATTTGCAAGTACAGGTACAAAAGCATCTAAGATCTCCCAAAGAGAGCTGTGCAAAGAGATTTCATGAAAGGAAGCTATATTCCGTGGGTAAGCACTTCCTACAGTCCCAAGAAATCTAAGCTGTAGCCAGAGGTTGTCTCTATACTGTTTGAATTATTGGAAAAACATAATTGATGATTCTGGCTTTTGTTTTTGTAGGTTGTGCTTGCATCAGATTTTAACTATGAGCAAAGATGCTGTGACAGGTTGCAATATTGCTGCTCTGCAGCAGTGTCTCTAATTCTGGCCTTCTCCACATAATTCATGGCTCCTTCTGCCTATTTCTTGTTCTCCAGCAGCTGCTTTGCAAATGACACTTCAAATGGTTTTACGGAAACGTGAAGATGAGAAATATTTTGTGGGCACGAAGTTCTTAAGCTATTTATTTTAAAAACATCTTCAATTTACAAACAGGTCTGGAATCACACTGTAATTATACCATCGTACAAATACTGAGTTTACAGAAAAATATAATGAGTTCATCTGCTGCATTTCTCTGCTTACACTGACATTTGAGTATAAAAATACTATGATTAATGCAGGGAATTATTTGGCTTACTGAGTTCTTAAACAATTCCCCTACTAGAACAAAATCAGAAACATTCATGTAACGGAAGAGTCTTCTCTGAGGATGCTTTAAGAGGTTATTTAGATCTTATAAATATTTAAGTGAAGGAACAGAATCTAACAGATTTTCAAGAAAAATAAAAAATGTGTTTATGAGAAGCAGCATCTTATCTCCTCCCCAACCAATTAAGTCAAAGAGTAAATCCTATATTTTGACTGTGTTTCAAAAATTACTGGAACTGAAACAGATCACATCTCTCTTGAGATTCACACAAAGACATGCACATTCAGAGGTGAGCAGCCACAGGTTTGTCCAGTGGCATTTGGTTCACTGGGTCCTCACACTGTGTGGCTTGGCCACTTGTGTGGAAAGCTTGTGGATCACAACAAGAGCTCAGATTTCACAGAATCAAAATAAACCAAAGCACTTTTATGCTTTATCCTTCTCAGGTAAAAACACTCCTAATTTGTTGTGGCTGAGTGCGCCAGATGCGCATTGTCCACTTGGTAATTAAGTTTGATCACAATGGCAAAGTCATTATTCACACATTTTGAAGAGAAAATAGTATTCTGATTTCATTTACTCCCACACAAAATTGATCAACATCATGCTTAATAGAAAGGAGATGCAAGTCTTTAGTACCATAACCTTTGAATGTGCAGAAAGTTTAAGGTAATGTGAGTGGCGGTTTTGCATGTGTGTGTTTTTAATGATCTCTTTTTTCCCCTCACTGAATAAGTTGACAAATGCTAAGATGAAATCTCAACCAAAGGAGATTCTGCAGAAATACTGTCCCCCTAGCAACACCGTTACTATGCACAAAGAACATATAAAATCTTATTCCCCCGAAAGACTGTGTTTGAGAAGGAAATAAAATTTTACTTCATTTTTAAATAAAGATAAGGTGCTTGCAAATGTTTCACATACCTCTAAATATATTGTGGGCACAATTTGAATAGGAGCAGAATAATATAAACTCAGAATAAAGACTGGAATCCTGAAGCAGATAACTAGTGGAACTAGAGATACAGATCTCTTCTGTGCAAAGTGTGTTTCCACCATTATGTGTTGGGAGAAACAGAGCATTTGATTTTGATTCCAGCAAAATAGAAGTAAAGAGGACAATAGCATCCACAAAGGATAGCTGCTCTAATAATAGGAGAGCAAAAGAGAATGGGGAAGGCTTGTGGCAGCCTAGTTATCTCCTAGAAGAGGCCTGGATCACGCGAAGAGAGATGTCTCACAAAAAGATGTCCTGCAAGGAAGCAAGCTGAATAGGAAAGGAAAATGAATCTTTTCAGTGTCCAGATGAAGGATGCACTCAGAATAATGCGTCTCTGGAAATAAATCCTCTTTCTACTCTTTCAGAAGCTCACTTAAGAACCACAGCTTACAGACTATTAATGATTTCTGGGAGTCAGACAATGTGTGTTGTGCTGGCGCAGTTTAAAAATTGTTATATCCTCCAAACTGTTGTTAAGAGAAAGCTTATCACCAGGCATCTCTAAGAATATTTGATTACATTGCCTCTGTGATTACATATTTTCTCTCTTTATCATATGAAGTGTTTGTGCATTGCTGGATGCTGCAGTGCACTTCTCTCATCTTGCTAATAAAAACTCTTTGAATAAGATCTGTAGGGTGACCCTGGCCCATCTGAGATCCAGAAACAAGGGGCTCCTTTCTGTTCCAACAGCACAAACACAAAAGGTGGACTGAAGAATTGACATCACCTACAGGACAAAAGCTCACACTGCTGCCAAGTGACAGAAGGAAAACAAAAGGGGGTTAGCAGAAATGTTTTGCTTTCCCAGCTGAACAGACCTAACATAAGTATAACCCAAAGGGCTTCTTTTGATTCTGTTACTCCCACATTCAAAATGAGACTCTCTAAAACACTGTTGGCATTCAAGACATAGATTATTGCATGTCTTACATGGCAACTATAAAA
Source organism: Lagopus leucura (assembly GCF_019238085.1). NCBI lineage: Eukaryota > Metazoa > Chordata > Aves > Galliformes > Phasianidae > Lagopus > Lagopus leucura. The sequence goes on from NW_024962267.1 coordinate 12,652,612, forward strand.
AAAATACACAGTTTGTATATTTTTGCTGCAGTTAATGAATTATCTTAAATGTCAACTTGCTTTACATAGAAATAAGGGAGATTTTTGTGTATTTTAAAGCACTACTATTGTTAGTAAATTGCATTCAGCATAGAATTATAGACATTTATGCGCCATCTGAAAGGAAAGTATCTTCCCAAGAGATCCATCTGACAAGATAACCCATGGAAGAGAAGGTTTAGCAAGTTATGAATGTCAGAAGAACAAAAAGACACTAACTTCTGAGCACGATTAGTCACATACCACTAACAGTTTAACAGTTGCACCGTACTGCTATCAATTTCTTATTACTTTCCTCAAATTAATTTGATGGCTACTCATTTATCATTAATTGCACAGCAAGCCTCAAAGGGACTTGAGATCATGGAGGTCAGTTCACAGAGTGGACCCAGTAGTTTGCAGCACTGTGATTAATAGTGAAGGACATCCATCACTCTGCAGGTAAGAACCATTCGTAATCATCATCCTTGTCCTCACTATGCTCTTCTGTATCACCTGGCAGCACTTACTATCAGCTAGGGTGTTTCAGCAAATTTGTTTTCCTCCTGGAGTCCTCTTTGCTCATGTAACAGGAAGGAGAAGATAGATTATCTCCTGTTCTAGCTACAGTCCCCATTTAGAAACCTAAACGTGAGTGCCTTGAGGTGAACTGCCCATCATAGACTACTGCTGCTTTTATGGAAAAACACCACCAACCAATACCATCCAACTTGGATGGAAAGTTTGAGGGAAGGAAGCCAGCTTTTCAGGATCTGGAGGGAAACACATCCCTCGACAGCACCTGCAATTTGGCCCTATTGATGTAGCCTAATTAGATTGGACCAGCCCTCCACCAGCACCACAATTCACAACCTGAATGATCCTCAGCCTCCCAGCAGGGCTTATCATCACTCAAATGCAAAAAGCCCAGAACAACTATGTTATATGATTTGCATTTGCTTCATACATGTTTCACACCGATAAGAAGGGGAATGGGAATATAAACACCCATCAAAAATGCCTAACAGGTTATAATACTTAGACATGGATTCCTGAAAGAGAAAACAATTAAGAAGTATTTCTGTGGAAATCTGCAATGAACAAAGGCTTAACAAAACTAACCATGAAAATAGGAATTAAAACAGCCCCAGGAGGAGTGTGATTTCCATGCATTTTTCTTCCAAGTGCCTTGGGATTTAGAAGATGAACATCTTATGACATTAAATATGAGATTAAATAGGTAGAAGAGAAAGGAAAAAGGAGGAGGACTGTGCAAAATGAGCAAAAGGTAGAAGAGATACATGCATTAAAAATGGTAAATTGGCACTCAAGTAACGGTGACAGGAGTATGATATATTAATCAAAGGATTTTTCCCCCCAACAACAGGATAATTTCAAGCATGTTTCACTATGTCTTCTTATTTGCATTAAAATGCATTTGATCATCACATGCTATGAAAAATGACAGCAACAATTTTTCTTCAGCTAGAGGGGCAGTCTTACAAGGAAGACTGGGTTATAGCAACACTAAGCCTGCAAACAGCTGATGCCAACTTCGCTGTTTCCAACCAAGACTCTGAACTCCATTTGCCTTTTCTGTGAACTAAAGATTGCACTTTCCATAAGCCAGGACAGTTGGGATGAGCAACTAGTTCATAACTTGAATAACCTTAAACGGTGAGAAGGTTCACACCTAAAAGGCTTACAAATAGGAAACACACAGTTTTCAAGTGCTAGGGTAAGGAAGGCTGCTCTTTTCAAGCTTCTATTCTCTCAGCATTTTACATGGAATACCATCTCATATATCAGCCAGCATTTCATCATCCTTCATGTTAATGCTCGAGTCGTATATCATTTTCTAATAAATCTTAGATTTGCAAGCCTAGCTCACTATCAATAGCCTTACCTTTCAAAACAGTGCTTTCAGCACTGGATACATAGTGGTGGGTTTTTTTTCTGTGGTTTATCAAAATGAAACATGACACCTACTGTAAATGATATTCCCATTTAGTGCTTAATGATACATCTGCTTCCCATCATCCACAAGTTCTGATGGTTTGCTAAACATATTTTGTTCAGTGACAACCTGTATGTCAAAGCAAAGGTTCGTTACCATCAGCCTATCATGAACTGGATGTGCTGCAATCACAAGTTGGGTCTACATGCTAAAATGACTTAGTTATTACAATAAGAGATTTACAAATACTGTAGTTAACACTGCACTGACTTCTGAAGAAGAGTTTTAAAACTAGAAGTTCCTTTAAGTACTATCATTGCTCTCCATTCAAAGGGCAAAATGGTGCTCTACCAGCAGAGAATCAGCCCAAAAGCTGCCTCTATGAGAACAGAAAATGTAAGAGAGAGGTAATGATATTATATTTTTCTTTTATCTTCTGTTGTACTTAGTAAGCCCGATGGACACATTCAGAACGATTCAATTTCTTGAATCTGCGCCCTTTTTAGTGGTCTTCAGGATGGGCAGCACCCTCTGCTGTTGAACACGCCACTCGACAGAGGCTGTCAGTTCCCAGCACTCAAATTACAGTGTAAGTACAGGATGGATTTTTTTGTAAGTAAATCTGAGAACACAGGGTTAGATACAGTTTCTCTATTTCCGTGTAAATTGACTTATTGTATTTTGTCTTTTTATCCCCCCTGTTAAAGACTATTCTTCTAAATAAACTTTCTGAATTCTGAAAGAATCACTGGGAGTCTTTCAGTGGTGTAAATTGTCTCTTCACTGCAACAAAGCAATAATTTTACAGGAGTTAAGTGTACATGCTTCTGTTGTCATGTGCACTTAGATAACCTACAGTTAGCTAGTGGTTGGTGCCTTGATGCTATGTGCAAGACACATTGCTTACCTTGTTATTTCATATGAGTTCTACTTTTAAAATGATTCCAGAACGTTTTGATTATTAACTATCACACTAAGCCGCCTCTCTGAAAAAAGATGTAGAAGTTTCAAATGCAAGGAAAAAAATATTTTTCCTGATTTCAAGTTCATTTCTAAGTGAAGTAAAAACTCGCTTGATCAAATAAATAGTGCATAGGTCCCAAAGTGAAGTACGCTTCTCACACAATGTACATGTTACTTAGCTTTACATAGCAATAAATACGGTGGTTTCTTTAAACTGACAGTACCAGACTTAGGTGTCATTACCACAAATTGTTAGCTTAGCTAAACAGGACTTCAAAAGGAATCTCAGTGGTAGAAGTTTGGAATAAGTCTCATAGCCATAATTATGGTGACTACACTTTAGAAGCCCTAAATCAGAAAGCCTAACTGGTCCAGCTTCAGCTGGACTAACTCTACTCAATCTGCTTTAAAAGATAAACATTAGAAAGAGACTTCTAATTGCTGACTTCAGAGCTGTCTGTCCTCATCCTGAGCTTGTCCCTACAGACATCCTTACCTCTGGGACAAAACTGAAGGAAAGGTGCCTCTTCCCAAGAACGATACACAACGCTTCCCTGATACAAAGTGGCAAGCTACAGATAACCTTAATTGCTCTGCATTCTTAGCATCAAACTTTCCTCAGCCAGATCTCACTTGTTTACACCAACGTCAGAGCTGCCCTACCTGGTAACAAATTATCCATACAATTATTCACTTGCCTCTATTAAGAAATTCAATCTGATATCCCCAAATTGACTGTAGATCACATACAACATGATTACAACCATTTATATTTCAGAAATGGAAGCAGCCAATACTTGAACCACTTCACAGGACCCAGACATCTTCTCTACTCCCAATAATTTTGACAATTTATCTGCAAAAAAATGGAAATCCAAAACTCTAGAAAAGGCACAAGGGAAATGAGTACATATTAAAGGCAAAATCTTCCTTTTTATCTCTGGAGAGAAGTTCTTCTGAGCTTTGCCCAAGTTGGTGCGCAGAGAGGTAGAACTGCTTCCTCTCTCCATTCTGCTCACGCTTACGCTGAAACCGGGAGCAGATGGCTCTCCAGCTATCACTCAGAAATCTCACGCACACTTCTCTAACAATGCATAGAGCTGTTAGAAGCTGACCGTGATCCTGAGTGTCCCAGGGACTTGACCTTGTCAAAATAAAGATGACCCCAAAATGAAACTCCAAATATTAAGACATCTGAGGTGCTACTGGGGGAAAGCAGAAAGTTGACTTAATGTGAGCTTTTCACCTGAGTTTTAAACTCTTGCCATACTTGCATGAGGTTAAAGGAAGAGTAAGAGACAAATCATTATTTTTGAACTTGCCTGTCACTCAATACATTTCATTCCAATAAGACTGATAGCTCAAGGAATACTTTCCAGGTACCATTTTTTGGCATCTGTTCTAACGGATAGAGTAGCAATCCATTAGTCTGAAAAGAGTTCAATATTTAACATGATTTTCTTTTTTAATATTGTACTTTTTTAAGGTGAAAATTCTACAGTGCCTTGAGAAAAATCATGTCTACGTCATTACTCAAAGTCCCAAGTCTATCAACCTGCACTTCTGCCATAATGATCCTCTTTGTCTCAGAGCCAACAAGAAGACTGGAGATAAGATGTGTAGCAAGTGCAATCACTTCCATTCATCCCACTCTAGATATAGGGCAGACAGCTGGTTTCTGCCTCAGTGCTACAGCTCGGTTCCCATTAGCTTTCAGGGGTATCACAGCTATTGAACTCCCTCCCCTCCTCAAGCCACAAGTAAAGAGAGGGAAAGGAAAATGACAAGGGGGACTGCATCAATCTCGGACTACAGCAGCACCTGGCAGGCCTCATGGAAGTCTGTCTCTGATTCGCTGATTTGAATTTATCACAGAGGAGTTGCTAGTAACTATAAAAAAGACAATGTCATCACTCAAATGATTGTTAAAAACAATATGATTACAGTACAGAAACATTTGCAAGCTTAGGCATATCCATTGTTTGCATCACATTCTTTAGCCCACTTCAACCATGTCCTGAATTTGTATGCAATCTACTCTGATTACTAAAGGAAATTCAATTCACACCAATTCTAAAACTCAGAAGCAGAAGTTGCATTGAAAACAGCTTGTGTAAATCAGTTGAGGATAGGAAGAAATGATAGCCATATTGTCTTCTCTCATCTCTCTCTGTCCTGTCATTCTGCTTGGCCTGGCACAGTCTGCATTGAGAAGAGAAATGCTCCCATTGATATCAATGGGCTTGGAATCAAGCTCTTCATGACTGCACTTTTGAGAGACTGAGCAAAAAGCACATTTGTACCACACATATCTCAGTTCTAATTGTGGCAGTGGAATGAAAAAGCACCTGTAACTAAGGGACAGAGAAGGGAAAGTTAACAAGGTGCTGTGTAGAGCTGCGAGACATGGTGAACTGCTGACAGTGGAAATAATTAGGGGGCCAGGAGATTCTTTATGTTTAGTCTCTGCCTGTTCTTCATGTAAGCATATACTGACTTTTGTTAACAGCTAGCTCACTGGTCATGCACAACATCCCTTCTTGAGGTTCAGCAGAGAGCTGAAGACCTTTCCAGCTTTCCTCACCCAACTTGTGCACAGATTCTAACAGCTATGTATCTGCCAGGAACACCTTTTCTCCTCAGGACTCCATTGCATTCTCTATGCTGAATTCCTCTAAAGATGCAGGGCGATTTTCTCACACCCCTCTGCTCCCACATGCATTATCCTCAAGACCTGCCTCAGAGTGCTGCAAGTAGGATAAGCCCGATGAGTCAGAGAACACACACTTGAAGGATTAGCAAGGGAACACCACAGGGAGCTGTATCTACCATAATTTTCCCTTGAGACAGGAGATCCAGTCTATCCTGCTGCTTGATCCTTAAAATAGCTTCTTTGGTTGTCTGTTTGCAAACTAGTTCAATTTTCTAAAGACTAAATTCTCTCTGCATTTAATGATGGAGGTGAACAGCTTTTATTTAAGTTTTTTTTTTTTTTTTTTGTTATCATTTACCTCAGCTACAAACAAATCTAAGCTTTGAGAAGCTCTATTTAAGCAAGAATGCTTGGGAGCTTGAAACATTCGTGCTCTTAACTGGGTTACAGGTCACTGCCCTTCTTAGCATTTGCCAAAGCTGAAACACTAAAAAGCCTGTTGTTTCTCTTCGGAAAAGTGCCTGTGTTTGCACCAGTAGTAACCTTAGTGCAGCAAAGAAAGATTAAAGATACATGTAATTTAGCTCAGTTTAAGTTCATTTTCAATTAACTGGAAAAAATGTCCTCAGATGTAATAGGCTATTTGACATGTGGTTTATTTGTCTGACAAAACCAAGTATTTAGCTTACAAGTTAAAATCACTAACACTACTCATATTAAGTATGTTAAATGAAAGAATGATGAGAAAAAGTGATAACTAAAATACTGATTTCAATAGTATTTTCAATTTTCAGGCTTTTTTCTTAATCTAAGTACTCCAGAATGATCAAAACACAAAACCGTTGAGGGAAGAAATCATACAATCTCTACAAGGTTTGCTTCCTCATCTTAAGTCTTTCCATGTCTACTTACTGCACTTAGAACATTTAACCTGCTCACACCCACTTTGCCTAATTCATCTTTTCTCCTCTGATACCACTCTTGGCTCTTCCCCACACTGAACAGAGAAGGTTTATCCAACTACCCATCTTCCCTACTGCATTTAATACCAAGATGAAAACATCTTTCTAACCTTGCAGGCCAGAAGGAATTTGGGTCCAGAAAATCAAGAAAGCTGGCTTTTCAGCATCTCCTATAGAGGCTGCATACCTTTTGATCAAACAGAAAAGAAAAAATAGCCTCCGTACCTGTTGATGTTTGTTGTTAGGAAAATCAAGCTGTCCTATTTGTGCGGCAAATGAGGTCCAACAGTTTCAATAGGTAGAAGACAACAAAGTATGATGGTGAAGAAGAAAACAGGTACTTCAGAACTCTTGGGTCAAACCCCACTTAGGCATATTTGGAAGCACCTGCATTTCAATATTCCTGGTTCTGATTTTTCTGTTAGGGAACCTTTCTCCCCAAATAACATATGCCCAAACTTATTAAAATCTCGGGCTGCAATCTCCCACTACCCACATTGCTAACAGTTATGCTTTTATGTATTCCATGTATTTCTCCCTGTCTCATGAAGGGATAAACACATCAAATATTTCTTTTGATGTCAAAACCCAGCAAGAACTCTGGGATGCAACAATGAAAGTTACAGGTGTGTACAGTGGCAGCAGTAAAATAGACAATATCTGTGAGAACTGCAGAAGTGACACCGTTCTTAAACTGATTCAACAGAATTTAAAATGAATAGTTGTACAAAACAAGGAAGCATTTTTGTCAACTCTCCTCCTGTTCTCATTAAGCAAGCATTTCCTCTTGCCCTCTCACTGTGACAAAAAGAAAGAATTGCATCCAACTCCTCCGAGACGCAGATATGCTCCAGTTCCAGTGAAATCTACATTCACAGAATCAATTGAAGTGAAAAGGAGAATTTTAGAATTTAAGAAAAGTTGGAAGTTAGTGCTCCTTTGAAGTCCAAAGACCACAATTACAGTACTCCTTATGGTAGACTGAGAACAGCAGCTACTACCCAAGTAAACATTCTGGAAGCCTCTCTCAGAGCACTGAAGTTCTCCTAACAAAAACAAACAAACAAACAAAAACAACAACAACAACAAAAAACAGGAATATAGGATCTATGAGAAATATAGGGTGGTCACTGTTTTGGGGTGAAAGCAAAAATCATTTAGTCCCTTTCTTTGTTCTTGGTTTATCTAGAGAAATGACAGGTTGAATCTCAGACTTGATCATTTCCATCCAAATCAAATTTCATTCTAGGTTTCTGATTTTTATGAGTGTTGCTTTTCATTTCATCCTTTAGTCCTGAATAGCTAATCTCCTATAACCTTCCAGCTTCCTTCTGTTCACTTCATCAACAGCCTCTTAACACATCTTTCATATTCCTAAAAAATAAGTCTTAATTGTCCTATGGATTGCTCTGCCACCTGCTGTTGTGGTTTATAAAGTCCCATCACCACATTCAAGTGCCAGGCTTGTTCATTCAGGGAGCAAGCATCATCCAGTGGTGCTACACAACTTACTGAAGCCTTGGATTCTGCACTAGATTTGAAGGACCCAGGATATAAGGTAAAATATTTCAAGTCAAAATGTGATGGATTGGAAGTGTGCATTATCTGCCTGGAACCATCCTCGCGTCCCACAGACTGGTTTTTCTATCTACTGTACTGTCAATCCACATTCTATAAAAGAATTTGTTGCATCTGCAGAAGCATTCCGTAAATAAGTTACTATCTCCTCTCTTGCAAGTATGCCCCTTTAGAAGTTTGTGCAAATTAGAGGAGCCTCTCAGTTGCCTGACATGTTTTCTTTCTCATTTACTTTCTCACAACCTGCCTTCTCCCCCATCCAGCAAGAACAAGAAACAGCCAGCGACATACTTCACCCAATAGGAAAATTTTTAATAACGACTTCAAAAGAATCAAATATTAATTCTAAGCTTGAGAGCTACGATGCCCCATTCTTGATGAAAACGAATCAAATTCATTTCTATTTTACACAATGTTACTAACACGCCTAACTTGAATTTACCATTTTTCTGCCCTGCAGTGGTCATGCTTAGAACCATGGTTCATATCATATCATAGAATGGCTTGGGTTGAAAAGGACCACAGTGATCATAGAGTTTCAACCCCCCCCCCCGCTATGTGCAGGGTCACCAACCAGCAGCCCAGGCTGCCCAGAGCCACATTCAGCCTGGCCTCAAATGCCTCCAGGGATGGGGCATCCACAGCCTCCTTGGGCAACCTGTTCCAGTGCGTCACCATCCTCTGTGTGAAAAGCTTCCTCCTAATATCTAACCTAATTCTCCTGTCTTAGTTTAAAACCATGCCAGTTCCAGGTTAGTCCCCAGAACACAGAAACATGAAGGCCACCTGAAACAATTTCCTTTCTTACTGATTGTATACTAACTAACTTGTAGCAAAGCAACCAACTGCATTTCAAAACATCTGCCATTCTCTATACATGGGTCAAAGAAACTTCAGTTGAATCCATATCATAGTTCTTCCCTCTGTGCTCTAAGCTTAAGTCTAAATACCAGTCTGAAGTCTGTTCTACACAGTGATCAAACATAACTGAAATGCAGACTGATGCAATTTGTCTTACCTAATGGGGAACAGGGGGGAAGGCAGGAAATCCCACACCTCAATCTCAAAGCCTTAAGTGTTCTGCTTTGGAAAAGAAACAACACGAATTCTCAGAAAACAAGCCACCATCTCAGCACAGCTCCTGAAATGGATGAGACAACAACTTGTGGGATTGAGTGGTTACTGCTCCAACGCTGAGAAAAGCAGGTCACAGTGAGCCTAGTTCAGGATGGGACAGTTTTCACACTTTTTTAGAAGAAAAATCTTGAAACCAAGACTGAAATGTTAATTTTCCTGATTGTTTCTACTGCAAGACAACTTCCTATCATTTCTGATTCATTTTCTCACTTCAACTTCATAATGAGTTCCCACCCTGCAAACTGTCAGACATTATCTGCATATCAACCACTTTACTGAAATTTAACAATATTCAATTTTATTACTGGGTTTATAAAAAGAGATTTGAGGACTTTTTACACAGTAAATAAAGTTCAAGATGGAAAACATTTCTGAGCTGGCGCTCTTTTATATACAGAGAATTTGAGTCTGATTTTTCTCTCATGCTTGAAAAGAAAAGGAAAGTCTTTGAAGTCACTCCATCAAAGTCAACAACCACACAGTAATAAAGAAAAAAAATGAGCTGTTTATATCTTCTTTTTTGTTTGTTTCTTGCCTTAATCTGGAAAAATAATAAAAATCATCTGATTTATGATTGTTCTTTGTGTATATAAGGCATAACAAATGCATTCAAAACTGCAGACCAAACACAGTTCTGATAAAAAATTCAAGATTCTTTCCTTTTATTTTCAGGCTGCGAGTTTCAGCATTTCCTTTTGATTTTCTTTTTTAAAAATTCACATTTTACAGTACGGCCTCCTTTATTTGTTTTATTAATACTGCTCATGTCATGGAAAGAAATGACTGAGGTTCTGCTGCACCTTTGACATTTAGAATAAAAAAAAAATTGATTCAAAAATAAGTGAATCTCAGTAGCCTCCTTCTTATTTCTATGACACTAAAGAGTCAGTTTTGCTGCGGTGGTCACATGAAACACTTGAATAAGGGGCAAAATCTCATGTATAAAATTAAAATCGTAAGATAATTGAAACAACTATTTTTTCCATTGGATTATATTAATTTATTTGCAGGAAGAAATGGCAAAGATATTTCAAGTTGACAAATACAGTAGCAAAAGGGGAATACTGGTGTATTACTCTGGGACATTCATTAAGAAAATATTTCAACCCCAAAGGATTATTTTTTTCATTATGCCAAATTAAATTGCAATTATGCTATGGAGAACAAAAGGATGGACAAGATTAACATTTTGGCAGGATCTGAATCTAGAAGAGCCAAAGTTTTGCGCTTAAAGATCATAGAATCAAGCTTTAAACTGAGAAATGCTCCTCAGGTGCACAGTGCTGCCCAGCCCAGGGGCAGGTAGGTGAGCTCTCTCCAGGATCTCATACCCTCAGGCCTCTGTTTGTTTCTTTTACAGCACAGAGATGCAGATCTGGAAACAGATTATCTGCTTCCAGTCCCATATGGCAGCCATTGAGCTCTACCTCCCAGTATCACAATATGGAAAAGGACAGGATGCTTTTGAATGCGAGCTGCTGTTTCCCCTCCTAGGTGTACTTTAACCCCGGAAGGAATGCTGGGGGTAGTTTGTGTCCTACAGCATTTCAACCTAACACTTTTCAATATTATTTTAACATTCTCTCCCTTCCTACCTTGAAGTTTGTAGACCTATTCACATGAACCAGATTTCATGGCAAAACGTAAGCTTGCAAAATATAGCAAAGGGCAAAAGGAATTCCAAAAGAAGTAGGGAATACTTCTTTGGTGATGCTCAAAAATGCAGCCCATCAGCTTAGTGTTTTAAAAGAGCAAATTTCCACTGGTAAGTTCACCTGAAAATACAAGGCTGATTCTTCTGGCACTCCACCTCACCCTTTTCTATGCTTGTAAGATTCACCTCTAACTTCTCTACATCAGATTTGGTTTGACTTTTGGGCTACATTACCCTTTCTTTGCTTTATTATTTGTGTTTACAATCAAACAAGCAGAAAGCACCTGGCAGAGATTCCAGTGGATTCCAATCTCTCTGTGTAAGAATACCCCAAAACTTCAGTCTTGGATTTCTTCTCACAGATGAGAAACTGCTACTGTAGGAAAGGTTCTGCAAAGACAACCACTTGCTCTAAGGGGTTTGCTTGAACTTTTTGAAATTTATCACTAGTAGCAAGTTACTCACAATAAGCTGTTTTCAAGGCTTTCTGAATGAAGATTATTAATCCAGATAAATCAAAGACATTCTAAGAGAAAGAACAAAGAAAAGTATACATTACAGTGGCGAAACAGCAGTTGGGTGATGTGTACACTAAAATCATGGGGGAACGGACAACGTGGTGCCAGTGGGTACATTTACAGTGGATGTTGCTTCATCTCTGAAGAAGCTGTTGCTCTGAAAGGATCAGCAGCACTTGTAGTGCTTGGCATGCTGGCCTAAATCAGATTGACTAGAAAAGTGAATTTGCTTTAGCTTGGGTAGGGAAAAGGGACACATTTTTTTATATGGCAAATCTCTTTGGGGATCTGAATTATCTGCTTTTCCTTGCAGTCATAAGAAAGATGTGTTCATCTTCTGTATCTGAGCATGGTTAGTGGCTCCTGAGGGAAGGAAAAAGATGTTATCCTTGTTGCCTGGCTAGTATTTTAGGAGTCCCTGGGGCTGTTCCACTTTTGTGTATCCTCAAGAGGGCAACCATCACATGCAAGCACAAGCAAATCAGTCAGAGACTGCTCAGAAGGAGGTGAACATTGCAAATGATCCTGTCATCATCATGCACAGGTCCTAGAGCAGATTGTACCGGGAAGATGTAAACACTACAACTTTCAGGAGGAAACAGAGCCAAGAATCACTGAATACAAATATGACAATAGTCCTAAAATGGGTGTAATAACACAGCAAATGAAAAAGTGCAAGCTTCATTATTTCTTCTGAAGAAATATTTAAAATAAAGATGACATTCAGAAGTAAGGAGGTACAGAAGTGTCTGCGAAGCATCTTTCAGTTATAGTAAGATTATAGCTATACCTGCATGGGAGATGTAAAACTTATTTAGCAAAGTATATTATTCAAAATGTGTTTTCAAGAACAGTTGTGTTTTTTTAATCTCTCCTATTTCAAGACTTCACGTAGATAAATTGAGAGCAAGTTTTGTTTAAGAACAATGTTTCAGTAAGATATCATTGTAAGAGTTCAATTTTTAGTAATAAAGAATAATTAAAAAATAAAAACAGAACCACCTCTTGTTCTAAACAGACCTAATAACTTAAAAATGTGGTTTACTATTAACCTCTGTCCTATCTTCCAGTTTTGATATCCGTGACAAATTTGCAAATGTTACTGAGACTTCAGTGGAATTACATCCTCCAGTCAAAACCAAGGTTTCCAGGCTTCCCAGTAGTTCATCTGTCCACAGAAGTCTCCAGACATACATAGACTGCTCACTTCTGATCTCCTCTGACTAAAATACAATCAATACCTCATCATCTTTTCTTCTAAACAGTAGCTCACAGGTTATTTAGCTTTAAAATACCACTATTGAGACTGTCACTGTCAAAGGGAATAACAGGATCATCCTGCACTAATGTGATTCTGTTCCTAATGCAATGGCCTGTAGAAGCAGACCATGTCTGTCTTTCATGTTATATTCAAACTGCGTTCCAGCCTTCATCCATTCCTCTTAGTGAGGTGCAATTTTTAGTTCTGCTACTGGAAATGAAGAAACTGAAAACTCCCTTGATAATCTCTTGCTGACCATCTCCAAAGGTTACACAGGTGCTCATATTTAAGAGCACCTCCTAATATGATCTACAACATATCTACAGATGAATGTCAGTCATCAATTAAATCATTTCAAAATCAATGTTCACTATTAGAGATATTTCCTTTATTCTGTTTTTCAAAGTTTTCCTCCATTAAAGTCTAAATGTTAATTGTCTTGGGATAGGAAATGATGGTATGCAGATAGTGTATTGTTGGGATACTGAGTGGCTTACTCTTGTAACTATTCTACCATGTGGGAATAGGAAGGAATTACACACATTTACTCCTGCTCAATCTGATTTAATCTTGGTTTTCACTATAGGCCAATTTTCTCGTGCTCCATATTCACAAAGAACCAGAGCTGCTAAAGTTCAGTGCTATTATGCTTTCTAATTTCTGTGCTCTCCAAAACAGCTTACTCTAGTAATGACCTCTGTATTCAGATCACCTTGTCTGTAGCACAAAACACACTTGTTAGGCTACACAGCTCAAGCAAAATCTCATGTTCAAAGTTTACTTTATGATATTAACATACTTTTGCAAAGCTGTTGGCAACTGCCGAATACTTTTCATTTCTATTGAAATCTGAGAAAAACGTAATTAGCACCTCATACTAAAAAGAAAACATCTTGTTAGCCAGCCAGGAAGTGGGCAAACACCACCTTCCTCCAAATAAACAAAAACCTAGATGTGGCCACAAATTCAGAACAGGCTGCTGTTACCAGCCGTGCAGCACTGTCACAATTAAACTCCATGACCTAACATTTCCACTTACTCTTCGAATACAGCTTTTCAGATGCTCAAATTATGTCAGTAAATGTTGTTTGGGGTGAGAGGCCTTTGAGGGACCTCTGCTAAAATAAACTAAGCATCACTCACAACAAAAAGCATGCAAGTTGCAGATAAACTTATAATTCAGGAGTCAGTTGTTGTACATGCACGCTGCTCAATTAATGTAGCAGCGTTTTCTTGTTGTAGCTATTAGGAAACAGCTTTCAGGAATGAAATTCTGTTAACAGAGAAAGCTATTAAGTGAACCCATATGTTGTTAAATGTGCAGGCTCACTTTCTGGAGCTTGCAGCATGCTCTAAAGGCCATTGGAGCATGGATCCCTGGCTTCCTCCATTCCCAGTGCCGTCTCAGATCTGCTGAGTTAGGGTGGGGAGACTGAGAATGCAAATTACTTACCCCGTCCTAAACCAGAGCAATTTCAACCACCAGAGGCCTCAATCCTGACACACGGGCTATTCAGAGCTGTTTCTTAGGTACTACAACTTCTGCACACCATATTTTCTTTACTAGACTATCTTCAAGGTCCTTTTCAACCCAGGCCATTCTATGATTCTTTGGTGTTTATCCTGAGAAATGGAGTCTAATCTACCATCCAATCTGTGTTCTTTTCTCATCACTCCATTCCCCTCTGCTTGCTTTTCCTGCTTGCACAAGTCTCTTTCTCCTGTATTCAGATCCACAGATACTCTTAATAAATATTTAAAGGCACACATACATACACTGAAATCTGAAAGAAGCCAAAGGAATTGCTTTTTAGAAGTACATCAGGGGGCTATCTATTTTCTTTTGTTTAGTACCTAATGGTGCCCCTCACCAGTTATTACCGCAGTAGCATTATAGTGCAACTGCTTTCAGCCACGGCAACTGCCCTGGCAATGGCTTGCATGTCTGCAGAAACTGGCAGGTAAAATAAATCAGAGAAATGTCACAAACATGCACTTCCATTACCCTTAAGTTCAACAATTTCTGTGGGTATCTAGGTATACCTGATAGCACAGGGCAACTCAGCAGTGATTGCAAAGAATTGTCTGTTGTCATTCTGTACAAAGGCACAGAATGGAAGTCCAACGTGCCCTTTACATTCCTTCACAAAGGAAGAATTTTTCATTTCATGCATCATTTGCAGCTACCTTCAGCAATTCAGCTAAGTCAATACACACCCCTGATGCAAAGTTAAGAAAAAACCCTGAAGCAAACAGACAAAAGCAAGTAATCCAGAGTGACAAAGCACAGTTAAATCTTTCTCCACTTCACCCTCTTCTTGCCACATACTACCTGAAAGCATCTATTACTACATACTACTTTTCTGTATTAAGTTCAGTGATCATGGAAACACCCTGAAATGAATACACATGCAACTCAAGCACATTCACTTAACACAACTTCAAGGCAATTTGTAGCGTCTTTGTTTACTCAGATACTTTATGGTTCAAACTGCTCATCCCCCTGTGGTACAGACTAGAGGACATGTAATCTTCAACAGTAAGAAGAGAAACTCACCTGAATGTTTCATTACCACGACCTCTGCCTCTCTGAGATTGCAGTCAGGACAAAGAAGGGATAATACAGGAGTGCTGATGTCACAGCACAACAGCATAGTCCACACTCAGCTAAAACTGGCATCCTCCAAATTTGCAACGTATCCCTTTTTCCTCACGTGACAAATTCTTGAGTTTGGAAATCAAGTCTAATGAGCTCAAACGGTGTGGCTATGGCTGGAGAATAACTCATGAAAGTGACAAGTAATGGTAGAAGCTCCACAGAATGCCTGTAGAGAAGAGGAATATTTGGGGCGCAAAAGGTAGTGAGGTCACCAAGTTAATAACGTCCAACTTCTCCCAATAGTGGCTTACTTAAAAAGCAGGGAAAGTTGTTGCAGAAGTTGGACAACTGAGGTAGGACATTTGCTCCCACGCTTCTTGATTATTGAGGCCACATTTACGTGATAATGCGTATGATGTGCAAAAGGAACAGTCTCTTCTGCCCCTCCATCGCTCTTGGACATGGCACCAGAATGTTAATGTCAGACAGCATGGGAAATACTGCAGTGGAACAGTCACAGAAGCCACCTTTGTGGACAGAAGAGTAAATTTTCTTACTCATCACAGCACTCCTTAATTATAAACGGCTTTCATTCTCAACACAATTTACACACTGGTTATAAAACAAGTTTATAGCAGACCTCTATAAAGTAGAAGATACATTCACTGCTTGGGGAAATGAAAGGGAAAGCCTTGATTAATCACTCCATGTAAAGGGCATGCTGGACTCAGAGACTGCTTGAGAAAGAGTTCTTGGAGAAAAGTATAGACAGTGTTCTGGGGGTTAATACATATTTTTTTCCTTCAAGTTTTCTCTCAAGAGAAGTCTTTCCTGCTAAGAATTCCTTCCACTCCTGCTCTGCCCTCCTGCTTCAGCTGAGCACAAACATTTCATTTCCTTTCCTGCCTAGTGGGATGCTGAGAAGATGTGGTCTCTGAATTGGTATACGTTTCAGCTGGTCCACATTACAAGCAAAATTTATGACACATGCCAGTGCCTCAACTAACTGATTGGATACAGCCAGGGAAATGGAGAATGCCTCAACTCACTGAGCTTCAGAAAATGAACTTCACTTAAATGATATATTGTTGCTTTGCAGTAAAAAAAGGAACACCTGGTTTGTAGAGTAGGGAAACAGAACAAAAATGTAGCATTCAAAAAAATGACTGAAATGGGACTGGAAGATACGCTTTTTTTTTTTTTGCCTGCACATAGGAAAATACACAACAAAACAGTGCTTAAAGTTATAAGCTGGTATATCTGTTGCTTTAATTTGATATAACTGCATTGGTATGTCCACTAATTCAGCTTTTATCTACATTAACAGCTCCTGTACTTCTCATAGAACAGACTTTGACTGATACTTTCCATGTCACTTGGAAGATGTGCTAAGAAATTACTATTGCTTTTCCTACAACACTAGATAATGACTTCTTCAGACATAAAAGTCATTTATATTGTGCTTTTTGTTTTTGCTTATCCCACTGTACATCTTCAGTGCAGATGCACTGGATACGTCCTGAAAAAGCAAGAATAGAACTGACTCACGCAAAAGTCTTTTTCTAATGTAACTTCAGTGCAAAATGGGTTTGCACGTATTAGAGTTAGGAATGCTGGATATGGAACATACATTTCATTCAGCTAAAATAATAGAACCCAAATTGGGCAGAGAGAAGCAGGGAGGTTGCAGAAGACGAAAGAGTGAATGAGTGGAGAAGGCTCAAAGGTAAGCCTTAATATCTTGAACTGCAACAGAGAACATTCAATGCAAAGTCTGCATGTGTACCTGCAGGACAGATAAGACCTATAGTTTGGCATACATACATAAGTAACATATATACACCAAGGGATGCATTTTTAACAGCAGGATATAAAATGCTGCAATACACACTGATTTGATTTCAGAATGATACAGGAAAAAACCCAAAACACTGCGGTAGATTCAACATGAATATATAAATACCATACCATTTGTCAAAGCCAGATCAGCCCTTTACCATAAAATAAACAAACATAGCTAACTGACTCTTATTTACATGCAGACTTTTTGCACTCCGTGCTGTTTAGTAAAAAAACCAAAAAATTTTAATGCTCAATAAGAGTGTTAAGGGATCTCAGCACAAATACCAGAGAGGTTCCCAAGAGTGCAGAGGTGCCTTACGGCTGTCCATTTCAAGTGTGTAAATAAACATTTCTGGCATCTGAGCACTGGTGTGGAGCTGCTGCCAGAGAGCATTAATACAGTGTCTAACAATCCTAACTGCAAATGCTCCCCCCAGTTGGTCCAGCAGTATTCATACAGTCCCGGTATCCTCATCTTCACTGGGAAAATAAGATACCCATTTGGGTCTGTATTGTTCTTGGTAATCACAATCCATTCTGATGCACATCTCTGAAAGAACAATTACTTGCTGCTAAGTGCTGCTCCCAGATGAAACCTACTCTGAAGTGAACAGTACTCAACCACCCATCCCTCCACAGAGTAGGATAGTTCTGCAATACCTTTTATAACTTTTCACTTAGCTTGGCTGTGTTTTCAATTTCTGCTACAGAAGAGACTGACAGCAGAGTGCAGTGAGCAACAGAAGAGTACTGGCAAACCCTCTAATCCCACTGCTTCCAGAGACAGGCAACAGGCTGCAGTGCACAACACTACAGATTTAGGAATTACAAACACTGTTTTCAAAAAATGGTGGAAATTAAGTAGTATTAACACCAAAAAAAATCCCATGTTTTTTCTTTTTATTTTAAATATTCCATTTATAGGTTCCTCAATATTTTACTTGGACAAGAGTCCATTGACTCTTGCATTGGATTCATTGACTGAAAGCATTGCTTTCTCCTGTTTGCATGCCATTAGGTGAGTTATCTGCTAAGTAAGCCATTGCCAAGGCTGCAGCGGAAGCTCCACTCCACATATCCACCTGCCACCAGGAAAATCAGAACGCACCCAAATTCCTGGCAGGCTGTCAGGTCCAAAATACTCCAGCAACAATTGTGTGCAAGCAACTGGTACCAGTATAGAAACCACAATACGCTTCAGAACAATGCACCGACCACAACATGAAATAAAATGGTCGGATAGTTCGTTCATTATTAATGCAACCAGTCTTTATTTCCTTCCCAAGACAAGTCTGGGGGAAATAAAAAAAAGTGTATCAATAAATATGCTTTTTAAAAAACACTGGATAAGAAATTATCATACCATTATTGTCAACACAGCTACGGAAACACCTTGAAATTTGTATTTCAATGCAGGAAAGGAACTGCTCATATGCAAATCGACGACAAATATAATAACAGTGATTTCTTGGTATTACAGAGAAAAACAAGACAATTTCAAGAGGCAATTTGGAAATAGGATGCTAGACACACTGCTGTCACCAAACCAAAGATTAATTGTTTAACAAAGGCCTGGTGGTCATACCAACAATTAGCTTCTGTTTCATCATCATAATTATAGTGAGCAATTGAAAAAATGCAGTCCAGGCAAAGACAATTCCTCAACTGTTGATTCCAAAATAGCAGCCTATTTGTCTTTTGGAAACAGCAATCAACTGCAGCAGCATTTTCAGAATAAAACCCCGTTTCTTTTAAAAACAGTTAACAAAGCCTCCATTTATTCTGGAAGAGGAGAAAAAAGAACTAATATTTCACCTTTAGTTCTATTTTCATATTTACTACAATAATTTGTACAGTCCCTTTCACATATAAATTTATCTATTTAAACATGGTTCTTTCCCATGGTCTAGCTATTGAATGTGTAATAAAGCATATAAGACTGGGAAAACTGCCTATAAAGCTACCTTGTGATGCTCTTTTATACATACAGAAGATGATCAGCAGAATATCTTTGATTATCTCTCCCCCAGAGGTTAACTTGTCAGTAACGCTAGTTAATGACAAATTAGAAAGCCCATTTGCATCAGAAAATGGCTACATTGAGTAAAGCTCACAGAACTGCAGTTTGAGCTCTAGGGAATGCTTCAGCCCTCGTGGACGTACATTTGATGCTGGACCAGATTTGTATTTCTCCCTGACAACTCACAGCTTACTCGTACAAATCCTCTACTGTTCCTCAGAAGAAATAATTTGTTAATAACCAAAACAGTGAAACAGCTACTGGAGATGTTAGCCAGTTACATTTGCTGCTTCAAAGTAACCCAAGAAATGCTTGAGGTATCCTCCTCCTTGGCAGATCCCATTCTACAAGATTCCAGTTTCATACAACCACAACTGCAAAATAATTAAAATAAAAAAAAAAAAAAGCTGTAAAGAAAAGAGCAACAACCCATAAGATAGACACCAAGACAGACTAACTCTCCCATCTCCTGGCTCCCAGGAAAGACTTAGACCACAGTCTACTCCATGAAGTTGCACCTAAGATGGAGATGGGTTATCCCAGAAGAAGGGCTGTGCCAGGCCAGCATCAGAGGAGCTGTAGCAGCACAAACCATGACTGCTCACATGTGAACATATCCTGAACCAGGGCAGCATGTGACCCACTGGTGGATGATATCTCTGTGCTGCCTGGTACAAGATTAATGCTACCAGTGTACAACCTATGGCTTTTGCTGTAACTCATATTTAATTTTCTATGAAACTCTCTCGTCATATCCAGTAAAAACCGAATTCTCCTGTAAACTTTTCAGCAGCTCATCCAACCTCAAAGCAGTTTCCAGCTACAGGGACATCCTTCAGGCTTCAAACTACTGCTTTACAGAATAACTGCTGAAAGAAGGGTAGGGGTTCGGCTTCTGAGTTGCTTCAAGAATTTATAAAGAATTAGAAAACCAAACCTGAATTTCACACCATGTGAAAACATTCATTCTGTTTCCATCACTAAAAGCCTAGTCCTGGAACACTGACGCCTTTTGTACAAAACACAAAGTCACAAGAGCTTGCCACAGCTTCAGGATCAGCATACCCACTTGCTGGGGTGACAGCTGCCCCCTGTAGTACCTTGCAGTGCTCTGTACACTTGAGTTGTTCTTTTAGCCTTTGTGCTCTTTCCCAAGAACAATATTAAAAGCGCAATAATCAAGATAACTTGTTCTGCTAGTAGTGACACAAGCCTTTTTCTCTATTTGGCATTCATTTTGTCAACCTAATTAATTCGCATCTGTACAGCACTGTGAAAATAAAAAACACAACTGAAGTGCTAAGCATTATTATTAATATTAGCAGCAGCACCATTTTGCTCTATTGAATGCATTTTCCAACAGACTTGCTACAGAATAAAATAGTCAAGCCAGCTGAACTGGCATGCTATAAACTCAAAATGCACTTAAATCTTCTTCACCATATTTGATTACAGCAATCCAAATGGCTGAAACATCTGCATAGCTGTGCACTTTTTTTTTTGTCTATTGAAAAATGGAATCTCACATAGCATGATCTGTTCTACATTTGCCAGCAAGGTAGATATTGCTTTGCAGAACAATTTCAGGGTTGTTTATGAAAAGGATTCTGAGATACTACAATGCTGAAGACTACCTCTAATTTGCATATATCCAAATATACCATCAAGAGAAATAGCTTCATGAGCTCTTGTAATTACATCTTCCACATCTAGCACAAAAAAACCCCAAAACTACTTATGGTTAAAAGGCACAAACAGTTCTCAATAGGCATCTGATCCCTGTTGCCCTCAATTTAAAATATAGCCTTAACTTGTAAAGGCAAGAGCTTGTGGGACACATCTTTCTTCATTTCCATTTGGTAGCTGCTGTTTTTGGCAGTGGCAAGAAGATATCAAGCCTTAACTTTCTGAATTAGTTTCTATTGCAGAATCAATGACTTATCCCCCACGTTGGCTATCTGATGCTATCACGCATGCTAACTCAACATACGAGTCAGTAGCTACATTCAATTCAACACTCACCATAAGCATCTACCTTCACCTGGTAGCAGGAAAGTTTGCAGCCTCCTTTGTAGGCATTTTTGTCCCACCACTGCAGTCGGTATGTGCTCTGACTTGGTAGTAGAAAGCAGAACCCATGGTCTTGCAAGAGACTAGTCCCTCAAACTCCTACGTGTGTCACTGCTAGAAAAGGTATGAGTAGACAGCAGGGGTCTGAATTGACACCGTTTTGGGCACCTAAGGTTTGATCACAACTAAATAGTTTCTTTATTGTCCTGCAAGAATTCCCTGCTTACTGACTCCTATGTCATGGTGGCTATCGGCTAATTAAAACAAATGCAATTGAAGTTCAAGTTTGTACTTAACAGATCAGTCTCAGTGACAATGGTTCTGGCCAGACTGGTAGAAGCAGGTTTCATAGGAAGGAAATGATCATCATTTAATTCAGTAGAAGAGCACTAACATAAATTCAGACTACACTAAAATCAAGGGGGCTAAAATTAAAGCCCAGGTTGCAGGAGCTGCCTGATGTAACCAACAGCCAGGTAGGTACCCCAGCATCACCAGCAAATTAGGTCAAAGAAAGCCTAAATACTTAAGCATGAATCAGTTACTGGAGACAAGTCCAGGAACTGGGAAACTGGACAGCATTTTTTTCCTCTGTAGTGATCCATCAACTGTTTAAAACTTTCATACAGGTTATGTCCCAACACAAGCAACAGAAAAGGAGAGCAACTTTGAACTCCAAGGAGATGACAAAACCCAGTATTCAGTCCAAAATATTTTGTGGCTTTACTTCTCCTATGTACTTCACCTTCCCCTTCCAAATCCCCTGACAATGAGATAACAAATCCCCCTTCAGGATGCATAATAGCAGAAAAGAAAGATCTATGTAATTCCAAAGCTTTGCACTGCAGCGTGCAGCCGGTGCTAAACTGCTGATGAAGATCCGTCTGACAGCTTTCTGAATTCTGAAAATAATTTCAGAGAAGACCTACTAGGAGACTCATTCACAAAGCAAAGGCAGCTCTTTTATTTACAGGGTTCAAAGGAAGGACCCTATAATAGTGTAACTGAGTACTAATATTACAAAATTCCAGAAAATGAAGGGGGAAAACATGCCTAAGAAACAAAAAAACCCTCAGAAAATCACTTATTAGAACTCAAACCAAGAGAAGCTGGTCTTTGAATACAAGACCAGCATAATACATTTCAAATCTTCAGTCAAATGGTTGTGGGTTGTTTTTGTTTTTCATTTTTGCATATGAAAGCTCTTTGTAAGTTTTGCTATCATCAGTGTAAGCTTCAGATGCATTGACTTTGACTTAGTAAACAATAAATTAAAAATAATTGCATTTTCTACAGATGCGTAAAGATGCTTTTAAGGAGTTATTGCTACCTCCCCTAAACCACTTCAGGAGGGAACAGCCATCTAAAATTGGCAAAATTGTGGTTTTTTGCTATTGTGTTTTTGAAGAAAGAGCATTTTGTTGTTTGTGGTTTTTTTGTTGTTCTGAATGACTCTTGGGGAGAAAAGGAGGACAGAACAGAAAAGAAAGCTTAAAAGAGGAGGGGAGATTGCGAGATAAAGGGAGATTAGGTAGCAAAATATACTTAAAGAGCTCTCAAAAAGTATATGCTACTTCCTAATTCAGACATGAGGAATTAAACACATTTTTAGAGGTGCACTGTTTTGGAACAAGTAGAGAAAGTTTTGTACATTTCATCTTTTTCAAGTACAATACTTTGAAGATTACTGATTTTAGTTGCCTCCTATTTGTTTTCCAAAGAATTATTTTTTTCAATTCATTATTTAGTGTTTGGAAGAAGTACAAGAATGCTCTTCTCCAAATGAAAAGCACTTCAGTAATATTCCTTTCCAGCAAGTTGAACTTCTGGTCTCAAAACCACCCCCAAAAAGCCTAACATCCCAGCAGCCAAAACTCCAACACCTTCCCCCCCTTGAAGCAGCAGGAGCATGCTCATTGAGCTGCACAATGCTTTCCTCTGTGCCCTGTGAATTGTACCAGCTTTCTCCTCAACTAGATAAGCAACGCACCACTTGTGCAAGAGAACACGAAGGGAAGGGGCAAAATTTGGGGGGTCGGGTGGTAAGCAGTGGCAGTCAGCCCTTAAATGAGGTCTAGGAGAGGTGCAGCCAGGCTCCACCCCTTCCTGTCACACAGCTGAATTGCCTTTACCTGTGCTCCCAAGGCTGATTCAGTCCTTGCCTCAGGTGATCAATCAGTGGTTCAGGCCATGACTCAACAGTCCCCATACACTTAACCCCTTTTGCAGCATGAACCAATGATTGAGCTAGCTAGAAGGTGAGCCTTCCCTAATACAGAGGTCCGACACATCACGACATTTACACCATTGTCTGTCATGATGCAGGTTGACACAATTTAAGACAAGTGATAATTGGTGTATGGCGGAGGTTCATGCTCTTTCATGGGCCAGTGCTTGATGATGTCACTGGAAGCACGTAGTCATGTGGAGCATGTCCATCCTATGCTCCATCAGTCCCATGCATACCATCACTGGGCATCGCACATGATCTCACAGCAACACCGGAACTCTGATGGCATTTCATCCCTTGTGGTGATTCTAGAGGCTCACAGACTCAGAGTAATATAGATGTTTCAGTGGTACCAGGAGGGGAAGGTCTGCCCTCCAGGGCAAGATACAGGCCGTATTTCTATCCTGGGTCAACACTTCTGCTTGTACTGGGGCACGCCCCGGTCACCTGTACCGTATCCTTTGGCCAGATACGTGCAGCTGTACAACTATGTCAAGCTCCAAAGGAGGTGTCCTGATCTGCCACAGGGACATGATGGAGGTCCCTTTAGCAATGAAGATTGGAACATTAGCCACAATATCAGTAGGCCCTGTACCAATTACCAGAGGGACTACCAAGCCTCCCAGCTCCAACAATCTCCCCCAAGGTGCAAATAGGCCACACCACTTTGTTCCTACCTGCACCTTTCAAGGCCACTTTATTCTATGGGTACCTGGTTCAAAATTCTCAGGGGCAGGGAGCAGAAGATTATTTTCATTGCCAATCTAGGGTTTATACCTGATTATCAGTGCCTGTAATTTGGATTCTAAGTGGGGAGGCCCATGTTGTCTGCAGCATTTTCAGGGCACTGGGTCTGCCACCTCTAGGTCTTTCATTCAGGTCCCACAGGGTTTCATAGAATCTTTTCATCGACTCCTGCAGGGACTGGGAGCCTGTCTTCAGGGCAGCCTTAAGAACACCATCATAATGTTCAATGAGGCCTGCCCCCCGTTGGATTATATGGCAGATGGAATCACCATTCGATGTTATTTTCTTCTGCCCAGCGTTGTATCATCACACCTACAAAATGTGTCCCTTGGTTGCTCTTGATGACTTCAGGCGTTCTGTAGGCAGACATCAGCTTAGTAAGTGCCTTGATGGTATATGCCTGGTTTGCTCTTGATACTGGATACGCCTGCATCAGCCCACTTGTGGCATCAATGCAAGTCAGAGCATATCTCACCCCCTCAGACCAAGGGAGGGGCCCAGTGTAATCAACCTGCCATCACTGGAAAGGGCCATATCCTCTAACAAGGTGGGCTGTTGTTTTGATCAATAATCTCTACCTTGATCTCTACCTTTCAGCAACAGTCACAGTCTCAGCATGCCTGGATGATGTCAAGTAGCTGTATGGGCAGCCCCCACGCTTTAGCAGCTGCCCACATTGCCTTTTGTCCAGCATGCTGTAGCTTCTGATGTAACCAACTGGTGATATTCTCAGATGGTGAATTCTCAATCCATTGAATTTAGGCCCATGTGTCCACTTCATCATTTCTCAGTGACTGTAGGGGCTGGTGACCAGAAACACGGTAGACACATGCAGTCCTGTGTTTAACTGTATTCCATATGTCTAACCACATATCTCTGCCCCAGATTGGTCAGGTGTGGACAGTCATCCCACTGTGCAATCCAAAGAGCGAGCCCCCAGTACACAGCCCAATTATCTGTACAGATATTCAGGATACAATCACTGGGTTCCTTAGTTATAACCATCCACACGGCGCACAGTTCTGTCCATTGGCTGCTCTGACCACCCCCCTCGTCAAACCAGATTGTCTTGGTGGAGGGATGGCATGCTATTGCTCTCCACTTGCTCAGGTTGCCCTTGCTGGATCCATCTGTGTACCAGGCATTTTCAATAATAGGGTATTTCCCCTTTTGAATGGGACTCTTCTCTGGTGGAGCAACTAACGTTTCTCTTGGTGCATCACTGTGACACATCACTGGGCCTAGGATCTTCTGAAGTTCTTCTAATGGTGATGAAGACAGACTACTCCTCTGGCTGAGACAGACAACCCATGATGCCACGGTTTGCGCCTGAGCTACCCCGTCTTTGGAATTTGAGTCAGATCGTTTACCTAACCCTGAATCAGCAAGGTGGCCTTAACTACAATTTCAGCAATTTGAGTTATTGGATCTGCTGCCTGTAATGTGGAGTAGGCAGCCAATAAATATTTTTCAATCATACTGTATCTTTCTTCTGCTCCGTGCCAGACCTGAGACCAGAATCCAACAGGGGTCTGAACAGAACTCTGGAATTGCCACAGACCCCAGACAAAGCCATCCTGAGTAACATGAACAGCCAGTTCGGCTGGGAGGCTAGGAACAAATATACCAATGCCTGGGCTTCTTTAACTGCCAGTTTTGCCTGTTGGAAAGCATCCTGTCCCATTCTCTCCCAGTTCCATAGCCACCCCTTTTCTGTGAGTCTGTACAATAACCTCAGCAGCCACGCTAAATGAGGTATGAAAGGAACACCAGTATCCCAGTACACCTAAAAACTCCTGCAGCTGCTTAAGGTGTTATAGGGTTCAGGCATTCCCAGTCCCTACATATTACAGCACTGGGTAGCACTTCCGTCTTTCCTGACCCAACTACCCCCAGGAGTTTTAAGGACAAAACCAGACCTTGCACCTTCTGAGGATTTGTAGCCCATCCTCATTCTTGCAGATAGGTAGTTAATCTATCAGCCACATGTCCTACTGCCTCCAGTGAGTCAGATGTCAACAGAAGATCATCAATATAATTACGTAAGTTAACATTATCAGGTTTTCTCCAATTAGCCAGGTCACACACCACTAGAGTACAGCAATATGTTGGCAAGTGCATGTACCCCTGCGGCAGGACCTGAAAGGTCCACTGCCTGCCTGCCCACGTAAACGCAAACTGATCTTGCCATTCTTCAGCAATTGGAATACTAATTATTGGAATTTACTGATATTGCAGTATACTAATACTATTGTAATACTTGACCTGTGTTCCCATGGCTGACTCAGTCCTTGCCTCCAATGCTCAGTCAGTGGTTCAGGTCGTGACTCAACAGTTCCCATACACATGGTCCTTACCTGAGGGCTCACGTCAGCACAACATAAAGGCTAGTGTATGGTACTTCATGGTCAACCCCACACTGTAACTATTAAGCTTGTTTAATGTGTTTTCTTTCCTTGATATGACATCTTAAAGCCTAAGCAGAGTTCAAGAAGCTCATTTAATTTTAATGTATTTTATCCCTCTAACCAGAACAATTTTTTCTTCAATTACCTTTAGCAGAAATCTAATCTAGCAAGCAAGTACAGCAACAGAATATGTCATTACGAATGATTTTTACAATTTTGTTGTTGCTCTGATTTATTATAGTGTCAAGCTTTTTTTCTGACTTTGTTTCTTGATTGCACTTTTAGGAAAAAATATGTCTTAGAATTTGCAACAATTGCCAGCAACATGTACGTAAATATTAGGATGTAGAGAAATAGTTTCAATAGCCATTTAAACAGGATAAAACACCTGCTTAGGTTCTTAGCATAATGAACTCAGGCAGTTTACCACTGGTTTACAAAAATAACACAGCTCTCTACAAAACTATTACAGTGTATAACTGATACCCAGAATTTAAAGAGGGACAAATACTTTCTGGCAAGGTCATAAAAACAACTATTGTTGGAAATTTAGTCTTACATCACAGAATTATACACATAATCACCAAGCAATAAACAGTAAGTTGACAACAAATGCGGTTATTTTTTCCTCCCTTCTTTCTTTTCCCTTCTGTTAAGAGATTCAAGTATCTCTACACTTGCAAGTCTCACAGGACTCAGCAGACCCCAAGGGCACAACACTGAAGGACTTGTGTGCATCTCCAGCGCATTCCCCAGGGCCTCATGCAGCCCCACATACTACTTAGTGTGCACTGAACATTTTCTCCACCACTTTTCAGGCTCAGGGTAGATGAGTTAAGTCAGGCTCTTTCTAGCCTCCTACAACCAGCCTAGCCAACAAACAGGAATCTCTCTGGTAAGACCAAACACAAACATCACATTAAAACTAATATTGCAAGCAATATCATCTTTTCACTTGCAAAGTTCTGTGTAGATATACACATGCAGCTCTGAGAATATTCTCTGGCCTTTATTTCTGTTGTTTTACTTGCGCATAATTGGAATAAAACAACATATGGAATTACATTTCAGATCCAGAAGAAATACAGAATGCAAAAAAGTATGGTTATATTACTTGTTTCTGAGATGTAAGTAATGACACGTAAAAAAAACTCAAATTCCACCCCACAGCAAAAGTTACTTCACTTACTGCACGGAGCATACAGAAAGGAAGGGGAAGATGGTGACAGGAGCAGTTATTCAGAGGACTTGAGTGTGAAAAACAAAATTTTGACATAAAACTGCTGGTTAAGCACAGAGGGGATGCCTGCCAGCCTGAGCAGCCGGGCCAGAAGGCAGGCCCATGGGGCAGCTAGGTCTCAGCCTGGGGACCCCAGCACCTCACACCGGGGGCACACTGAGTATAAAAAGAAAAAAGCAAAAAACAACAACTATGTAGAAACTGAGAAATAAGTTACTACAAAATGAACCCCCCACCCCCGATAATCACAACGCCTCCAAAATTCACTGTTGCACAATCTCCACACACCCACAGGTGGCCGCCTCCATTTAGTGAAGGCGGGTTGCCAGAGCTGGCTGCTCCCTAAGATGGACGCCAGGGCCCAAGTGAGGCACAGCACAGAGCGGCTCAGAGGTCCCTCTGCTCCAGGCCCTTACAGCCAGCTTTCGTGCTCATCCAGCTGCATGCTGCTATGGTAAACAGCACTTGGAAGCCTCCTTCTCCAGCTAAACTACTCAAGCAATATAAAACAATGCAGACAGACCCCCTCCCCCCTAGTTATTATGGGTTATTTAGTTTTCCGGATATCAAAAGCCAATGAAGGTTAACACTGCACTGATCACTAAAGTAAGCACGCTGTACTAACAGTGAATTGCCAGTAAGGAGCATCTCAATTCAGTTAAAATATAATTATCATGTTTTGGTGGCTTTATCAAAGTCTTGGTATCACACAGAAGATCTCTGCTTTAAAAAATTGAGGGAAATGATTAATAAGATCAGCTGAGGTTTGAATTTTTTTTTTTTTTTAATGAAGAAATCCCTTAGATTTTATCAGGCTTAAAAAAAAAAAAATATCAAAGATGGAGTCCTATTTCAGAGGAGACTTTGTGGTTTTATTTTTAAAATTAATACTTACCAAAACATTACTTTAAGTTGTTGTCAGGAATTGTCTCCTTTTTCCCCCTCAAACCCCTAGAGGCAGTTTCCTAACATCCCCATTCAGTAAATAAGTTGTGTAAGTGGTGCCACGGTTTTCTGTGGAATATAAATATCTGACATTCAGGTGGCTTCCTTTATTAGTACCCAGGTAAATCAAGGTCATTTCACTCTGCAGTTGTCCATGAAACATTCATCACATGGGAGGAATATCACTAAGTTCGTATCAGCAGCTTTCCAGCAAAGGCAAAAAAAAAAAAAAAACAAACAATTAAAAAATGCATCTTAAGCACTTAAGCGTTTTTTTCTCCATTTGTCTATTCCCTAAGAAAAATGTGATTTAGAAATCACATTTCTTGACTAATTTGTTTTTCCTTAGATCAGATGAATACAAGGCACTTCAGGAAGTGCTCATGTGGATAGCAACTCCTCTGCAATCGGCCTTGACTTTCTGAAAGTTTGGAAGTTGAAACGGGAGAGAAAGGAAACAGAAAGCCAGGAGATAACACACCATTATCTCTTGTGGATTCAGGAAAGCCAAACCACAGTTTCTGCAGGAAACAGCTGAAGGAGGCACCTGGCTCCCAGAACAAGCTGAGCCCTTGCCCCACCACAGAGCAACAACTGCTGTAAAAGGCCCTTGTGCACGAGAATCAAAACAACGCCTGAACACTGCGCAAAATGAAATGATAAATCATTGTCCCTTGGTAGCCCGAAGTTTCCATTTCATAAACAGCTGAACACCCTGAGCATGGGATATCACACTCCCCAAGGTTCAAACAGGCAAAAGCAATTTAGCAGTTGTTCATATTCACTAAAGACTGTCTTTAAATGCTTCACAGTTATGCGTGATACCGTGATACATACACGGTTATGTGGGCTTATTAATCACACCGGCAGAGTGCCTTCATAGTGATTATTTTTAAGCCTTCACAGAGTAAAAAGCAACTACTCCAGTTTCCTAGAAACTGATAGGAAAACCTTAACAAATTGTAGACTGTATATTTCCACTGCTAGTCTGATGCTTCCTTGTAACTACTGAGCAGAAGAACAGCAGTTTGTGTGTAAACCAAAAGCCAACAGCCCTCTAAACCAGGGACTGCAGGCTTTCCCTTGCACAGACCTTGGAATATAGTGTATATCCTTTTGTAGCTAGAACTAATAATAGACCCAAGCTTCCAGTTACCCTTTGTTTAATCTCAGATGCTGCTCAGGGGATGGAAATTTCTATCCACTTTTGCAGCTCCTTCTCAGCTTCTCAAAAGGAAGCTCAGCATCTCCAATATTTACTGCCCTCAAGAGAGGCCTCTTGATGACTTCTGATCCTTCCGATTACATTACCCACTGTGCTCCCCACATACATGCAAGAATATCAGTTAAAGCCACATCTCTACTTTACAGCTCTAAGCGGGTATCACACAGAGATTGCCGTATGTTGGTCCTTTCTCCACAAACTCAGCTTAATGCACTGCATCTTTCCTTAAAACACATGGAATAAAGATAATGTAAAAGACATTTGGAGTTGTCTGATAGCAAAGCGGAAGCATTCAGCACCATTCTGCTTTGCACTATGTGTGAAATCAACATCACTCCAAATTACAGATTTCTTTAAGGGCAATTTGCTGAAATAAGGGGAGGAAGGTAGAGTTTGTCACATTTTCCATTGCTTTGTAAGTGCTCTTAAATAAATTTAAGATAGAGACTTCAAAATTCTGCAACATAGATTATGTTCTGAATTCTGTTAAAAAGAAGCAGGCAGAAGCAATGAACACAAAAAATTATCTGGACATTTCATCTTTGAAGAAGTGATCTGACCTTTGAGTAATGTTTCCCTCATAACAGTTTCAGCTATAGCTTTTAGCCACTGATGATGAGCCCTGACTTCTATGTTTCTTCTTAAAGAAAATGTTCCTATATATTTGAAACTGCTGCATAAAAACTACTAAGAAAAACAATATTTTGTTATTCATTTCCTGAGTAAACTAAGCCTTGGTGAACATAAACAGTGCAAACACACATTCTGCTGTGTTCTTCTAGTGTGTGCAGGTTTGATTTTTTTTTTTTTTTTTTGTAAATCTCAGCTGCACTACCAAGAATGGAAGGAAACCTCAAGTAGATTTACTCCAAAATGGTATTGAGAATTTGTAGCTTCAGAGAAGAGCAAAAGAAAACTTAACTGAGTACTAATATGATGTAGTATGATCCAACACACCACAGATTACATAATCAGGAAGTGGAGTTATGCACAGCATATGACAACTAGCAATCAGATCTACTCTGCATGCCTGGTGAAGTTTATTTTCACGAAAAGCTGGGATTAAAATTTACAGAGAAGCAGTTGCAGAACATCCCATCCATTTCTTGCTTTTAGCTAGACTGCAAGCAAGTCTGTTACAGTGATTTTTAATGGTGCGATTTGAACCTAACAGCCAACTGCCAGCTAAAATGAGAGGAGATTACCTTTTGGCAACTGCCCTCTCCATTTCCTAAACAGAATGACCTTCAACCAGAGCAGTAGTGAAAAATCACAGCAGTCTAATCTTAAATGAACCCTGTGGTGAAAGAGCAGTGGTTCATATTACAAGTAAAATACATAAATGCTTTGAGAATCACCATCAGATTAAATGCAAAATGCCACAGTGTTAAAAACAGTAGCTATTGCACAAAGAAATGCTGTAGAAAAAGCTTAACGTCAGGAGCAGGCTAATGGTCTTCTCCATTTCTTTCAGATCCATGATGATATTGTTTGTCTTCTTCACCTCCTCAATACAGATCATGTTCTACAGATTTTCATCTGCACAGAAACCGCATACGTAGGCTGCTACTTGAATCATTACTTGAGTTCCTTTACGATAGCTTCCCTCCTCCCTCCAGTGGCCACCTTCAGCTCTCCCATAACACAAACAACCCAACTCGAAGTAATTCACCTAACATTCTATTTCCAGCTCTCCTAAGAGTTTGTCACAGAAAACAGTTAAGCAAATTATCCTGATTGTTGTCTTGTTTTCAGTAATTGTTTCAGAACAGGAGAAATTTCTTTGATGTCTCTGCTCAGCTACCCCTCCAAAACAAGGCTCTTCCTCCCATTCCTCTGGTCTTTCCCTCACTCTGAGGTACCAGACTAAAGCTCTTCAGAGTTGCTCTGGGGGCACTTAATAATACTGATGACACTACCTCTTTCCAGAGGGGGTCACAAATCTGGCTAAGGTAGATTTGAAGCACATTGGACAGCCCTGCACAAAGCAGCATCAAGAGTGAAACAAATGGGAAAACGCTGGTGCAAGTCCTTTCAAAGAAAAACCGCAGCAAGGTGCGAACCTGTGCCCATCAAGCTGTTTTTGAGCATTACAAAACCAATGCTCTGTGTTTTGTTTCTGCATAGCAAGTAACAGAGCACAGCTACTTATCTCTGCACCATCAAGCATTTTTGACTTAATGGCATACCATCATCTACTTGGCACCTGATCAGATGCCATGCTGATTATACACTTGAGATGAAAGCTCCTTCTGTGAGACTGCTGATTTCTTTAATGCAGGTCACTGTATCATGGTCAGTTAACACACTGCTGCCTGTACTTCTGCAGGCACACGACCTTTCCGGCATTCATGCCCGGGTGCTGCTGAATGCTTGCAGAAAATCAAATTTGAATACTGCCAGAAAAGCATCAAATAGTAGGGAAGAGTTGCTATTTGATCCAGACAAAAGGGATATGTGAATTTAGGTGTCTCTCAGTCCCAGCTGGATTCAAAACAGCAACCTGGCATCAGACAAATCCTTTAGCTGAACATAATTGTGGCACTACAGGATTCACTTTGCACAAAGTTGTAGAACTGCATTATTTCTAGAAGAAAGGAGGAATGCAAACAACTTTGCATCTACATACTGATTTCTCCACAAAAATTACCTCTCAGTATTTATTTTCTTTGAAATAAATTACACATTTTTCTTTATTACAAAGGACTAAATCTTTGTATCCTCCCAGCTTCAGTTAAACTCCCGTGTGGCAACAGATAAAGGATGTTCAGAAATTAAAATGTGTGACTTGTATAAATACATAATGAAACAATTGGCAAAACATTACAAAAAATAATATCCCTACTGATGGAATAAAGAATTTGAAGTCCCTTTAATAACACTAAACATTTGGTCTCTACAGAAGAGCAAGATCCTAAGAAGCTTAAAAGCATTAAGAGAACAGAATAAACTACTGTTAACTTAATTTCCTTTAAAAAAGTTAATCCTGCAGCACCCGTTTATATTTTTCTGACTCAGAGGTACCACTATGATTCACTTTCATTCCCAGCTCCATTCCATTAAATGGGGTTTAGATGTGCCTATGAGACTGTTGATTTATCATTCCATAAATCCCGTATTTTTCATTTTTACAGATCAGTTCCTTTAAAATCTTTGTGAGATGATTCCGTGCTGGGAAAAGTCTATGTTTTTCTTCTTGGAACAGCAAAAGAAACCATATGGCTAAGCCTACCATAATTGTGCCAGAAAGCACTGGAGACTTTTTAAAGGCTATTTTTTTTTTTTAATTGTAAAAAAAAAAAAAAAAAAAAAAAGTCAAATTCAATTTCAGAGCTGTTGCTGAAAATATTAACTAGCTTTTCCAAAGACACTTCAACTGAGCAGTGATTTTGGCTTGAATTCTTTTGGCTCAGAAAGACCCACAACCTACCAAATGTCAATCTTTTTGCTTTTCACTGTCAGAAATCACAACTAGTGATCATGCACTTCATCATATCTCAAAGCAAGAAATAGTACAAGATGGATATCCAAATCCAGTGTGTGACAACAGGCTTCAAAGAGAGAAAATATTGTTCCTATTGTTAAATTCACTGCTGCTCTTCACTTTCAGTTCAGCTGGGATAAACATCTGATTTGTCCACAGCAGGAATTAGAAGCATAACCTAAACAACTTCACACTTGCTTCCTCTTACCTTACCCACATTGACTCAGAAATTCATCACATTTAAATACAAATTTAGAGTGTTCACAATAGCTTTTAAGAGATAACAAGAGATACCTGCAAATGTTGTGATGCCTTCTGGAAAAGAATAAAATATATTCAGAAGAACCATTTTTCTGAGAGTAACTCAGAAGTAATTACTCATTATCAACAAACAGGAGATACTACCAGATGCTAGATATGCTCCATCATCACAGAGATACGTCTAAATGTGTGACCATGACACGGGGGAGCTTCTCCCAAAGGAATTCTGACTGCATGGGAGTTTTGTAGGTTGGGGAGGCCTGTCATTTGAGCAGTTCTTAACTCCACAAACTCTGAGTGCCCTGATTAGATAGACAGCAAAACCCAAGAGCTTTGTTAACTATCCAGATATCAAGATCAATTGGATATATGAAAAAAGATGCTACAGTAAGGATGGTGAAGCATTAGAACAGACTGCCCAGTGAGGCTGTGGATGCTCCATCCCTCAACAGATTGAAGTTCAGGCTATAGCAGACTCTGAGCAATCCTATCTAGCCGTAGTTGTTTCTGTTCACTGCAAGGGAGATGGACTGGATGGCTTTTAAAGCTCCCTTCCAAATCAAACGATTCTATGAACTCAACACCTCACAAAGTAGACTGAAAGTTCATCATCACATAGATCTTCTTCCCATCCTGTGCAGAACAAGATGCCCTCCCGTATGCAAGCACAAATTGCTCCATTTTACTTGTAAAGCCACTGTGTGCATCTGAGCAATACATAGATTCTGAGTTCCTCCATGAATAACTCAGAAAAACAAGTCACAACAGAAACTTACACTTCCAGCAAGCCATATGAGAGTGTAAGGATCTAGGGTCATTAAAAATTGCTTGTTCAAGACAAGTGCAACAATGATTTAAAACACTGGATAGGATGATATAAACTACAACACATGATTTGTATCAGCAAGGCATCATTGCACACAGCATGCCGTTCAGCATGGTCCATTAGGAATCTCCCCTGAGGCTGCACAGGAGGCTGTGCATCTAGGGACAAACGCTCAGGAGATATTAAGGGCTCTCCCTGATGACAGAGTTGACTTAAGTCCATTTACATAGTAAGCACAGCATACTGGGATGCAATATTTCTGTCCCAACCTCAGGAGCAGCCAGGTAAAGCTGCTAATGCAGTTTCTTTGTGTGATAGTCCAGCTCCAAGGGGCAGCTCAAAGGCAAAGTAGGAGCACTTCACCATCCCCACAGCTCCCACAGATGACCTTTACTCTTCACCTGTAAGCACACCAGCACTGTGGAGCCACAGTTCTTCACTGCTTGCTGTGCACAACAACGGTATCCACTGCACTGAACTACGCGCAGTAAGTCCAAAGACTTCGAGTGAAGCTGTGCTGATACTTCCTGCTTCACAAGCCAGGGCATGTCCCTGAGGCTTACACCTAATTCATGAACACCTCACAATAGGCTGAGCAGGGCATCATCAAATCCCTGTATGACAAACCCTGGGACAAGCAGCAATAGCTCACATAGAACACACCATGCAGTAAAGTCAACATTTATTCTCTTAAACTTCAGAGCTGGATTTCAAAGGACGCCACTTCAACCAAATGCCCGTTTGCTAGCTTACACAGTTCTGCGAGGAAAAAGTATTTAGCAATATGTCTAGCTCTTATCTCATAAATTTACTTATCCCCATCCCCTTATCTTTCTGAAGAGGTCCTAAAACACAGATATTCCAGCAACATTTTTGCAAGTATGAGACAAAAAGGAAAGGAGAGAGGCTTATCATCCTGTAAGTAACACAGACTCTGGCTTTTGATTTTTATGCTTCTGCAACAGGTGCTAGAAAAAGCAAGAAAAGATTTTGATATGAAATATTTCAAAAGGTAGTGAGACAATCTAAACAAAAACCGGAAAAAGAGCAAAAATAATCTATACTCATAAATGATGGAAGACACTGAAAAAGAAAATCCTCATGCAGCAAGAGATATTGCTCTGTAATATCTGAAAAACGTAAAAATGCATTACTTCCTACACACATTCACACCATTAAAGAGTTTACTTTTCGTATTCCTTGGGATCTAACTAAAACACATTTTGGAAATATCCTTTTTCCTAACTCCTACAGTGGACCTCCCAGACTCTCCCATAACTAATTTCTAGCAATTTAGGACAGCTTCCTTCAAACCTGCCACTTGACCATAAGTATAAAAGAACATGCCATTAACTGCTCCCCAGTTCATCATCTTGCATTTTGTTGGGAGAAAAACTTACTGCAAGGAGATCAGAAGCTGCTGGTGCCTAGCCGGGTTCTGCACTGCCTGCATTCATCAATAGGGAAAATAAATGGATATTTCTGGGATGCAGAAACTTTGTCTTCCTATAATAAGCAGGATAATTAGAATTTTCTTGAAAAAATTTAGAAGTCAGAAATAAGTGAGGAGATCCAATTTAACTGCCAACCAACCTCTGACCAAGACCAGGACCTCCAAGTCTCAGTTCTAAGTATGGTTCCTTCAATTATTTTCTTCTTGGTTGGAAAACAAGTGAGGTTTAGCTCTGAGTCCTGCTTTTCCTCAAACAGTGCTGCAGGAGCACGGCAGAGGAAGCAGTGGATGCAAGTTTGCACACCCCCACAGTTGAAGACAGTGGGATTTACTTTTGTATTCTGCTCCTGAAGAGCTACCTGCAGACCAGAACCCTGTCTCCACCTCCTTACTCTCTGCCCATAGATTTGTGCACAGCCTCCTTCCTGGCTTTATTCCAGAAGTGTTATTTCACACCTCTCAGCATTGTGCCCTTGTAGCAACCAGAATGACTTCACAGGCTCACACTTGACAAAA
Source organism: Lagopus leucura (assembly GCF_019238085.1). NCBI lineage: Eukaryota > Metazoa > Chordata > Aves > Galliformes > Phasianidae > Lagopus > Lagopus leucura. Next base: position 12,689,179 of record NW_024962267.1, read on the forward strand.
GAAATCCTTGCTACAACTGAAGTTTCAGTTGCTTGCTGCAACTTCAGGGAAGCTGTAGGAACAGCATGCTTGCAAACTGGCAGCCTATCAGTTTTAAGTCCTGAGTTGTTTTTTTTTAAACTCACCTTTACTAATTTGCTTACAGTAGAGAACCTGAGATGACCACAGGGCAACCATAAGGGGTTTGAAAAACTCAGTTTACTTATGTTTAATATTTCATATCTGTTTAATCAGCTGTAGAGTTGTAACTTCATTGCCTCCTTGAGGAGTGAAAAAATTCCTGTCTCCTGAAGGTCACATAAAAGTTTAATATGGATACTTCCTGAGCACCCACCTGCCTTCATATCAATATTACAAACAGCCAGAATAGAGGAAAAGAGAATGTTGCCCTTGTTTCTGGTTTAAACATGACTTTATAAAGACAATAAGGCAATGATAGCACTGTCTAGGTTAAGAGTTTCTCGTTTTGCTTTCTGAACTGATATACCAGTTAAGCCATTGCATATTGAGGAAGATCATAAGAGCCCCTCATCCTGCCACCAAAAAACAGATTTTTTTTTAATTATCATACCATACATTTCCGCTAAGAACACATACAGCTGTAGGTTCAAGAAAAAACATGAATCCCTCAACTAACACTGAGATTCTTCATTTTCCTTATCCTAAAATGCAGGCTGTCAGAACATCAGCCTTCAAATTGTGCATGTTCAATTACTAACATTAAAAATCCCTAAACTCTCCCAACATACCAGTTCTAGTTCAGGACTCTTGCAGGACATGTTTTTTCTAGAAGGATTTTTGAATTTACATTTACACTGCAAGTTTCTCATTAATAGATAGTAGAACTAAGGTTTACCTCAAATTTGCCATCTTTCCTAGAACACTCATTTTCTCACAGCTCAACCTATTTTAAACAGCTCATAAAGAAAAAAAAAAAGCCCTTGCATCTTCCTGTGTAATAGATTCTTCTTATTCTTTATATCAAAGAACACCTAGATTCTTGAGCCCAAGAAATCTCAAATGAAGATAAAAAGTAGAAGTGCCCTTAGTGAACAACAACTATGAAATATTGTTTCTGAAGTAAGAAAGATTCACCAAGTAACACAGAAAATTTACCATTTTAAATCCTTAAGCCACTAATAAACTGTAAAATACTAATACAACATACATAAAGAAAAAAAAATACCTCTAGTTGGACAGAAGAACAAAGAGCCCATCCAGTCCACGTCATCAGAAAACACTCCTCTCCTTGAGTTCACTGTGGGTCTCATTTATAGCCTCTGAGCCCTCATCGTTTACATGCTGAGCATTCGCACCTGGTTCCCTCACTGGCAACTAGCAACAGTGGTCTGCCCACAGGTGCAGGTGATTTCTTGCTTCGTCTTTGTGTGTTTTTTAAAGAAGCATGAAGGCATTAATGAAGATATCTTCAGAATGAAGACAAATGAGAAGAAAGGTTAAAGCTGCTACGAGGAAATAGCAAACTCCGTGTGTGCTTGAGAACTAGCATAGAGAAGGATGAAATAATGGCAACATTCTAATCTTTTAAAAAGAGAAAATCAGAACTTCCACATTCATATGGAATCTTGTAGGAGTACATTAAACTATTAGCAGTAAAAAAAATTGCAAATGCTTTCTAGGAAAGTGCTTTAAAACAGTAAGAAAAAAAGAAATGAAGAGTTTCAATGAAGACTCAGGAAATTAAGAAAACATCATGGGAAAGAGTGCTTGTATAAAGTCAGGTTTTCCAAATCTTATTCCAGCAAAATCTGTTTGCAAACATAATATTCTTTGATAATTTTAGTGGTGGTCAGAACAGGTTCAAAGCTATGGAGGCAAAATTAACACGGCTGAAACCCACCCATTGGAAACTTCAGTTACTTGGCACTCGCCATCCTATGATTTTTGCTAAAGTTCATCTACATTTGCATCAGAATTTTTTATTTTTTTATTTTTATCTGAGCGTGACCCAATGCACAGCAATTCTTGCAGTTTCTGCTTCGTTTGAAGCTCTTGCCATTGGCAGTTTATCCAGGGCAGTCCTGGAGAGTGCTGGGCATGGTGCCATGGTTACTTGTCTACCATTCCTGGTTAAAGCATTTTAGGGTTTAAGTGACTGGAGTGGGTATTATATACCAGCATGTTTTTGAAGGCTCTACGCTTATTCAAGGGGTTTCAAGTTGTTAGGGGTTAACAAGTCTAAGACAGGCATGCATAAGGCCAGGACTCAATACACGTTAGCCTGTATCTAGCCTTTATGTCTAAGGCAGTTTCTTTTTAGGTGGTTGGGACAGAAAATAATCTGTGTTATACCCAATTTTAACTTGATTTTTTTTTCCCCCAGATTTTTATTCAACAGATATATTCCATTTTCTTGATGAAGGTACCTTTCTTTATCCTTACTCTAGAAATTCACTTACTCTTGGCACGCTTATGGAAGACTTTAGAATAAAAAATAAATGAAAAAAATACAGCATAACACAGTGTTTTGGAGTCATTTCAGCCGTTCTCCCAGCAACCCTGGGGTGCAGTCCCCAGGCTGAGGTGACACATTGCACCACAATAACATACTGAGAACTCTCAATTCTTGGAACAGAGCTTCCATCACATACTGACAATTTCATTTTGTTTTAGAGGCGACTCTGCTGCATCAGCCTCCAGCGAAGATAAAACTTATCAGCTCAGCATCAGCAAGCTGATAAAGAAGGGCACAGGACTATTCCGGCATGAGCCCAATACTGATGCTTGCTAAGCAGTGCAGTCAGGTTCTTCAGTGGCTGATGATTGCAAACAGAAACTTAATGGGGTGAATGTGAAGGAAGAATTAGAATAAATGCCATTGTTTCAAATGGAAAGCAAATGGCTAAACAGCTTGGGTGAAACACAAAATAGACAGAACAGAAAGGCTGTTCTGCAAAGGAAGGCTGGATTTCAAGTTGAGACTTCTTTGTCAGCTCAAATGATGACATCTCTGCATGACAGTAGGTCTTACAGGAAAAAGCACACATTCCGCTTACAGGATTTGATCTATTTCAGAAATATATTGTTTTCCGATCTCCTGAGAAAAACTTCTTTTAATCAAGCATTTCTGATTAGAGTAAGACACCCCAGTTGCTTCTACACATATACAAAACTTCACCCTGATATATTTTCAAGCTTTAGCAGGATAAGTGTAATCATTTATGAAAGCTTGCACAAGGTAATGGAGAAGGAAAGGATTTTATCCTTCCATGCTTAAATGGACTACAAGGGCTTGGAAGTGGCTTTCCATTGGTGGCAAGTGAACTGAACCACAAGAATACGACCTGCTGGAATCATAGCACATCAAGCAGTACAGCATTTACAGAAATTTAAGAGGAGAACTGGCACAAATGGCTCTGTACCTCCTACTGCAGGAGTCATTACTCACGGGACATCCTACTGGGAAAAGAATGAATTCAACAGACTGACTCCTGGAGCAGCCTGATCAGAAGAGCTGAGCTTCAAATACAAGTCTGCCAATATGCTAGCTAACCAGGGCTGGGCAGATTCCTACCATGTAAGGTGGCAGGGGGAATGAAGGTTCAGATTACTCAAGGAAGAACACAGGAGAAACCTGGACACCCTTGGTATGGGAGATGAGTGCAAGATTTTTCACCCTCGTGTGTCTCAGTGAGCATAACAGAAGAAATACAAGAGTTGGGGCATGGTGTTGGATTTGTGCAAGAGCCTGGAGCGGAGCTTGTGCCGTGGCTGCAGAGGATGAAGATGAAACACAACCTCACACCAACGAAGGGGCACATGGGTTCTGATGTATCTGGCCACAGCGCAGCTGGGACTAATAGGAAAGCTCTAACTAACAAAGTGTCTTCCCTACCATTTTTCTTCGAGTGGTCTTCTCGTAGAGAGTGTATGATGAATGTAAATAACTATGAGCCAAGAAAGGAACAGACCTTTGTTCAGTTTGAACGCTGTCCATAAAAATAGTGAGCCAAATTTTAGAATAAACGAATGCTTCAGTAGACTTCTTCATTCTTAGCCAAGAGAAAATATTTGGCTGCTCTATCTGGCAGTGAGAGTAAGGGCAGTGTCAGCTGCTGTCCAGATAAGGCAGCTACTAACAGACTTCATCATCAAACAGCACACTGAAATCTGTCCAGACATGCCTGGGTAGGCAACATTCATTAGACAGAAAAGGGGAATTTCTTTGCTGTAAGAGAGGAATGGAAAGCACATCATTTCTACACATCTGAAGGGAAACAGCTCTAGGCTGACTGCGTTCTCATCTCCAAATGCAGTGGCAGGGATGCTGGCCTGTTTTGGCAGTACTGAGGACTGTTTGATGACTGTAAATATCTGCCAGTCCTTTGGTGTCAATATGCGTGAGTAGCTAACTGACAACATCTAGAATAAAACAGAACGTGTTATGTACTTGCCATGTTTTAAAGTGGATTAGAAAATATTTGGGAAACCAAATATGAATCAAGAGACTGAAGTCAAGCCTGGTGCTTGTTAATTTCAATTTTAATACCATTTGACACCTTGAAACAAAGGTGAAACTGCATTCAAGTCACTTCTAATTTTATTTCTATTTTTTTGCCACTTATTTGCATCTAAATAAAACTAGGGATATGTGTCCACATATCTGAGGGGGAAATGACTGCTTTTACATACTGATGCCCGGCATAAGTAATATATAGGCATTCATTTTAATGGCCAAGTTTGTGCAGCTAAATTCCTCACATTCAGCATCAACTGTACGATAACCCTTTTGACAAATGAGTAAAGAGGCAAGGTGCTGCTGAGCAGAAAATGCATTACTGCATTGCACAGATCTAGGGCATGTAGATGAGTGAGGATTAATAGTTGCAATTAGAAATGTGAGAGCAGACTGTAGATTGTGAAAATAATTAGCACATTCTGAAAAGAATTTTCAACCCTACAAAAATGTTTTAGTGCAGGATACGTTTCAAATGGAAACAATAAAAGAAACTCAGCTATGCTCTTCTTGTAATGATACATTTGGGATTGTTAGGACAGAATTTGAAAGCTTGCTGGCTCCTTAACAAAGATGGCTCAATGTTCTCAGGCAGCCAAACAGCACAGCCCAGGCCTCCATTTGTCAGGAGCACTTGGTTTTAGCACAGACTCCACAGAATTAGACTTGCAGCAAGGTGGAGAAGTTGGCAAAGTGAGCAGTTCAGAGACAGCCAAATGTACAGGCCATGCTGAAGCAGCCTGGCAAGAAGCAGTGCTGCCAGAGGCTGAACTGCACGTAGTGGAGCTGCATGTATCCCTGCTGGGGTGCTACCACAGCCCTTGTGCTGCTGTTCTTTACCAATCAGCCACTCTGCGGTGCGCTGTCTCTGGGACTGAAATAACTAAAACACCATTAGAAAGATCATGAATCATGCTTGCTCAGCAGCAGAAAACAAGACTAACACATCTTTCTTCTCTCTGTTTGAAGTCAATAAGTGCCTGGAGTTTGCAGTCCCTTAAGAAACTGCAGTTCAGTTTGTCTTTCCAGAAAGCTGCCCTCTCATGGCTCTCCTTTCACAGTTTCCAGAAGACTGAAATATTAAAGCAATCCTGAAAAATTCAGTTAGGAGCATCTGGGCTGGGCTTCAAATAACTTTACTGGTAAAACCATGACTCATTGTCAGTGCTTTCATTCAGATAAACCTTGCTTTTGGCCAGAAGACTGCATCTCCTCCAGCTACAGAGGAAGAAGGGATGCCTTTGCAAAGTTTGCAACCCCATAACTCAGTGATGAGTAAAAAATTCTGGCAGGAGAGAACCGTGTAATGATCAAGAGTAACGAAACAGTAACAATACATCTCCAATCAATAAGAATGTTCTCTTTGTGGGAACATATTCCTCATTTGATATAGATCACGTAGTTTGTGCAGAAGAGGGGAGTTAACAGTTTTCAGTCCGGTGCAGGAGAAAGACTAAATGATAATGTGAAATTACTTAGAACACTTGATCTCAGAGATCAAAAGAGTGTGTGTTTTTTGTAAGTACAACTTTAAAAATTGTATTATCCCACTATAATTCCCATTGTCGCTGTCAGTGTTAAAGGTCTAAGTGCCAAATATAGCTAACACAGATGTGCCAAAGGGCTACAATTAAATCACTGCTCTCATCTTCTGGTACCAATCAGCTTTTTCTTCTCTTGAAGAACAGACACATGCTGTTTTATACAGACTCTGATTGACTGGTTGATATGAAAACATGATGTGGCGGGAGCTGGTGAAAAATGTTCATTATTCTTGCTGTTTGGAACTACAATAGAAGTGAGTAATTGCTTCTGATTGGGGCAGCCCCTCTCATGCTAGCTGATGAGTATGGCACTGGCACAGACATTGTGTGACACAGGATGGTAACTCATTCATAAGATCTCCACACAAATTGAAGCAACTTCAATTACTTTAAATACAAAACCTTGCTTTGAATCATTATTTTTTCCTTTACCTGGTCCATAGATGTCATTTCGACATCCTTGACAGACTTCAAAGGAGCCTTAGTCCAATACTACGGCTCAGAAAATTGAACAAGAGAGAGGCAGAACAGGTTTTTTGTCACTTTTAGATAACAGAGCCAAAATAACCCCCCGCTGAAGCGTTCTTATCCATCAGACTTGGTACATAATGCGGGAAACTCACAGAATAGCAGCACTGTAGGAGACAGAAGGGACCTCAGGAGATCACTGTGTCCAGCACCCTCCTGAAGAAGGCTCCCTACAGCAGGTTGCACAGGTAAGTGTCCAGACAGGTCTTGAGTATCTCCAGAGAAGGAAACTCCACAACTTCTCTGGGTAGCCTGTTTAGTGTTCTGTCACTCTGACAGCAAAGAAGTTCTTCCTTGTGTTAGTATGGAACTTTCTGCATTCCAGTTTCTGCCCACTGCTCCTTGTTTTATTGCTCCACATCACCAAAAAGAGTCAGCCCCCATCAACTTGACTCCCACACTCTAGGAGAAACCTGTCTTTTTTGGGGAGTTCAGAACTGGTCACAGTATTCCAGGGAGGAGCAGAAGGAGAGGAACACGTCCCTTGACCTGCTGGCCACGCTCATTTTAATGCATCCCAGGATAGCACTGGCCTTCTTGGCCACAAGGGCATGCTGTTGTTCACCAGAACACAAAATCCTTATCTGCAGAGCTCCCCTCCAGCAGGTCAAACCCTATCCTGTACTGAAACATGAGATTATTCCTTCCCAGTGCAGGACTCTACACTTGGCTTTTCTGAACCCCATGAAGTTCCTCTGTGCCCAACTCTCTAGGCTGTCCAGATTTCACTGAATGGCAGCACAGCCTCCTGGTGTGTCAGCAGCTCCTCCCAGCTTTGTATGATCAGCAGACTTGCTGATGGTGGACTCTAGCCCCTCACCCAGACCATCAATGAAAATATAAAACAAGATCAGACCCAGCAGTGACTCCTGGGGAATACCACTACCTGCAGTCTTCCAACTGATGACAACTCTCTGAGTTCTGCCAGTCAGCCAATTCTCAATCTAACTAACTCATTGTCTACTCATCCCAGACTTTCTAAGCTTCATTAATGCTAGAATAAACACTTCCTGAGCCTAAATACATTGTACCAAAAACTAAACTGATGCTTCGATCAGGTGAGGAAGAAACTTCTATCTGAAAAAAAGATCCTCCTCAAATACCTCTGTGCTCTGATGAGACAGAAACAACCTTACCCTTGTCCTTCTGATCTACAGTCTTTGTGGTCTCTGAGGTCTTGGCAAACCTGTCCTGCTTCTGCATTGCTCTCAAAAAAAACCAGAATACTTTGGTAGAAAACTGAGTTAGTCCAAGGAAAAAAGGCATCTACATCAAAATACTACATACTGCTTGGAAAATAGTAGGAAAACACATTACTGTTGAAGCAAATGGAGACTATGGACTCTTTGGAACGGAACACTTGTTCCGGAGGGAAGGGAGTAATCAATTTAATTATGGTTCCCAAGCACAAAATGATATTGCACCCAAATTCATTCTTTGAAAATAGTTGGGACTTTTAGTTACTTTTAGAATTAACATCTCAAAGAGCAGATGCTGCGAAAAATGAATGGATGGTAATTTGGTCTGAATACAAAGGCTCTTATTTCCAGTGCAGATGCATTGGTGCCATAATGCCTGCGCTCAGAACACTTGTGGGACTGCAGCAGATACTGAAGTGGGTGATTTCTGTGCCCCAAGGGCAGAATTCACTCGCCATATATACCCAGGCAGGGCTACTGAGAGCAAACACTGGGTGCTTTTTCTGAACTAAGTGAAAGACTGAAAAATTACAACATTGGCAACCCATCCCTTTTCACCATGAAGCATGAAGAAAAAACATGCAAATCAAATAGTTTGAGTGCACACAGTTTTTTGTTGCAAGCGCTCAACTTTCTTTTCTTAAACAAAAATAACAAACTTTTCTTCAGCAAACCACTCAGAACAAATGCCAGAATCAAATTATGAACTTTTGTCTTTTGTAAAGTGATAAAAAAAAAAATCCAGCTTATAATGGTCATTTGACAACTGGTGGTTCCCATAAAGGCTTATTTAGTAGCATGTTGCAATGACAGAACTGCATTAAATTTCTCAGTAGATAATCATAGTTTTACATTAGTTTAAAATATTGCTGTGCTCTTTAGTGGTCTTTGCATGTTTAACTGCAATTTTTTTTTGTGTTGACTTATTTTTAATCTATTTTTATTTGTTGGTGGGGACTGCCAAAGTTTGTGTAGATATTTAAGCCCAAGACGGCGCCTTAGCTTAGCCATCTGTGAAAACAAAAACCTGGTAAAAATATAGCTTTGAATAAATGAAGCACTGAGGGAATTTCATACTCGATATAAATAATTGCAGCTATAGCTTGTTGCTATGCGGTTAAGGAAAACGTCTCTTATCCTTGTTGAAGAGACACTTCTCTAAAGGGTTTCACTTTTAAACATGAAGACAATGAAACATTAATATTTTTCCATCTTCCATTTTAAGTATGCATGTGAGATAGATGCCTTGCTGTCTGTTTTGATAGAAACAAATGTAAAGGCTCTGGAGAGGCAGTAGGTGATGCTCACTGTGCACAGAGCCTCAGCCAAAGGCCAGCAGGACTCAGCATCCATATGCATTATGGAAGGACCGAGCATGAGATCTTTCTCTTTCAGGTGGGTAAAGGAGAGCTGAAAGTTGTCAGCTTTGAGAAGGCGGCACGTGCTTCTGGAGTATGCAGGGAAACTCACTTTAAAATGAACGCATGGAAAATACACCACGTGAAGTCACGGAGAAGAATAGAAAAGAAAAAGAATTCAGCAGCAGTTCCCTTCCATTTTCCCCCTTTCACATCTTCAAAATGTGCAAATTTTGTTGCAGGTTTGTACTTGTACAGGAGGACTGGCTCAAGAATTTTGCCTCGCACAATTCACCATGACTGATTATTTAACCACGATGCCGAACCAGGAGTTCCAGCTCCAGTTAAAGAAAGCCCACGATGCCGGTGCTTTCTGGGCCTATTACTGCACTGGACACGGTTCCCAGAAATTCCAGACTCAATTTTCAGGCAATCAAAGTTGCCTTGTGACAGCCACCCTAAAGCACAGAGCTGGGAACACCATGCAGTGTTGCTGCAGGAGGGCCAGCCAGCAGCACTCATGCCAGGGGCTGTACAAGGTTGCTGTACATACCCCAAATCAGGGGAAACAGATGCCACAAAACAGGGAAAATGCTTGAATGATACTGTGCCACATGCCACTTCCATTTTAGGCCTGAGGATGACGATCACCTGTGTGATAAAAACATATATAAATGCAAGCATTATTATATACCCCTCACTAATGCATTTCTTGGAGTAACTTTCAGCCCCAATTTCTCCATTTCAAGCCCCCAGAGACCTTTTCACCTCATTGCTTTGGACTGATGCAGGTCCATAGCTCTCAGGGGGGTCAGAACTCCCTGCCTGCACACATTGGGAGCATATGTCACTGCACATGTGTGTATATTTGTGGAGAAAATAGCAAAACCCAGAAGGTTTCTTCAGACCCAGGGAAAGCTCAACATTTTTTGCCTTCTGTTTGTCATGTTTTCCTTAAAAAAAAAAAACGTTGGACTTTCTTGGCTGAAAGCTGTCATCCCCATTGAAAAGCTGATTATACAGTGGAAGTAAATAATAAAAGCATGATTCTGCCTGGCTGCCTAGGCTAAATTCATGAAAAACTCAGTTTGTGCTCAATAATTTCCTCATGAATAGCAGTGTTTTCTTAAGGAAATAGTCACAATTTGCCTTGGAACGAATTAGTGAAGATATAATCTGTCTTCACATTGAAGATGTCAAATTTACATGCAAATAATCGTGGCATGAAAACCGGTGGCGTTGCACAGCTTTAATGATGGTTTGCAGGAAAAACACCAAGCAAACAAACACCTGCTCTGCAGCTTCCGTGGGTTGCCAGCGTATTATTATTGGTTCTGACCTTCTAATTGCCTCTTTATTTCTGCTCCCGGCTGCACGGTGAATAACAGGAGTGCTCTTTCAACTCCTACGTGTCCCCCCCGCGTTCCCCACTTCATCTCATCTCCCTCAGAAAACAAATAAACTACCAATTTAATGACTAACTAGCTTGTGCTCTCAGAAGAGTTTCCTGAGCTTTTGTAAAAACGGTGAGCTTTGAACATTTTTCAAATGGAAATCAGTATTTTTGTCTCTCCGTCTCTTAACTTTCTGTACATGCCGGCAAGGAGCATTTTAATTAGCGCTCTGCCTGCCGCGATTCTGCAGCCTCCCGCCTTTGAAGGGGCTGCTCTCGGGGCGGTGAGCTGCTGGCCGAGCACCGGGATCTGTTTGGCTGCAGATGGGAAGCGGGGGGAGATGCCCGCGGCCAGCAGCAAACCCTGAGGAAGGCTCCGAGCCCTGCTACAGCCCTCCTGAGCATCGCCTGCACAGGGGCACTTCTCTGCTGAGATTTTGGGAAGTGCTGCCAGGAAACAAACGGCACAACTGCAATTATGCGGCTGGGGTGGGGAAGGGTCAGGGGCTGACCCCATGGTGGCAGCGGGTTGAGAGCTCGGGGGCAGCTGCAGTGACTACCAACATCCAGGCGATGTCATCCTTGTCCCGCACAGAAGCAGGCACGAGCTAATTTGTCAGACACACCAGAAAGGCTGAGATGTGGCCTCATCGTGCCTCGCTTTATTTCCTCAAAGCCGTGCTGTGGTAGCACGGCCACCTCTTCTGTCCCTGCTGGCGTTCCCAGCCCGGCCCCAGCTTGTCCCTCTGCTCTGTCTGCAGGCAGCGCATCCCCACACACCCCTTGTGCCACCAGCAGAGGTAGCAGAGACAAAGATCTGCATCACTGCTAACACTAAGCAACTATGGATATTTCACATCCATGCTTTCCGAAGAGAAACTACCGAGCTTTGCTCATTATCCTGAAAGGCTCAAGCAAAAAAAGCCACAGTTGGGCCCACTTAAATTCTGATCTGGTATTTAAGGAGCCAATAACAAATACTATGAAACCATGGCCTGAATGAAAGCACCTGCCACAATGCAATTCCTGTAACATAGTTATAATTTTCACCTCAAATACTGTAAATTCATAGAATACATGTTATTGGTAGAGCATGAGCTTGGTATTGCTTTTTGTCTGCCTGCAGCTAGGCTTGATGTTCAGCTCTCCAGTGTTTGCAACAGATATAAACCCTCAGTGATATTTGCTGGCAGGGAGGAGGCTTCATTTTCTGAGGAGTTAACTAACACAGCTTTACTGTCAGAGCCCATGTGCCATGAAGAACTAAAAGTTCCATCCCAAGCCATTCAGGCACGTGTCCTTCCTCAGTGCCTAGAAATCCCTCTCTTGTCCACATTTCAAGACAACTGTCTGCAACTTTTGCCCTAGATTAGGCAACATGGACATGAAGTTTAGCCTTGCAGCAACCCCTCCAAATCAGAGGCATGCTCTCTCATTGCACAGGCACTGCAGAGAGGCAGATAAAGCAGGCAAGCCCAGGAAGCACGGCCTAGCTGAGCCACGTAAACATGTCTTTTATTAATAGCTGTTTATTAAAGCAGATTACAAAACACTTTTCAAAGTTTGGATGAATGACTATCCTAGCCATTAACTACCTCGAAAATACTTAGATCAAAGTTTTATTAAGGCAGATAGCGCTACCTGAAAATGCCCACTTTTGAAGTCTGTGACAGTCAAGCTCCTTATTTAGACAAGTGATTTGACATTCTTGCATGAGCGAACATTAAAGATTTTGCCTTCTTAACCTCCTAATCCTGCTGCATAAATCATTTACAACCAATTCTGTTCTACGTGTCTTTTTGGTGTTATTGGATTCTTATCTTTCATTCCAGTCTAGGTTTCTGATTTAATATATTAAAAACTTCAGCTCAGTTTTGCTTTCCTTATTAAGATACAAAAGAAATTGAAGCTTATAAAGTGCTGAAAGGGAAGGACAATATATAATATTTTTTAAAGCAAATGAAAAAAGTTTTAGTTTAAAAAGAAGGAAGATTATGAAATAGTCTCATGTGGCACCCCTTTCTGATTGCCATACAAATGCAGATAATTACTTTGTACAAGTACAAAGTGTGCTGTCCCTTAGCTGCCATTGAGGTCAAGCCCTGCAGCCTGAGTCTGCCAGTGGGCTCGCCAGCAAGTTCTGCTTCTCCAGCCTGAACTTGGAAATGTTCTCCATGGGGACCTGCTGATGGAATCAGTCTGAAAGGACAAAGATGCTTGAACACAACACCCTTCTCTACTATCCCATCTTGTCTTCTCCTTCAAGCACTTACCTTATAGCTAGGTGAAAACATAAAAGCAAGGCACAATCCACCAGCAAAAGAAGCAAACAAACCAAAACAAAAAGGCCACCCTAAATATTTACACCAATAATTGCAAGCATATATATAAATATAAATTAGTGTGGTTTGTGTCTCAGGAATGCCCTCTGTTACGGTTTCTTATGACAAAGAAGGGCTGACAGCTGGAGGGTTCAAAAGTTAAGGGAGAACTCAGAGGAGCAGCTGGTTCTGCGAGGTTTGTATTCAGAGCCATTGCTCCATTCCCTGTATCAGCATGACAGACTAACAACTACCAAGCTAGCTTACGAAAGGCAGCTCTGATCCTTCATGTGCATCCAAGATGCCTAAGGGTTGGGTGAACCTGCAACAACAGCAGAATCATACTGCAAATTAAATATTCACCCTGTACAGAATTAGATGCTTGGGTCACTACAGGACACAGAAAGAGAGGTGATCAAAAATGCATATTTTTTGAACAGAGATGAAAGGTAGAGCATAGAGAGATTTTAACCCATTGTAAATGAAATCAATCTGCTTTAAATAAAAAGATCTCGTTCATGCCTGAATTGTATTTGCAAACAAATGAACTTGAAAATCAAGTAGTCTCCATGTCTCAGGGAGGTAGTTTTAAAACAAACTTTCTATACGTACATTTCATACCATTATGCCTGCTACCTGACTTGGCCACCCCACTCTCACAGATCCTGGCAGCAGCTTTCCATCTGCTAAGTAAGAGAGGGCAAACTCATATTTCATTTTCTGTTTGTCTGCCTTGAGTGTATAAACCAGACACAAACTGTAAATGAAACAGCACGCAGTGGCTTTGTCTTAGATATAGGTACTTAGCTGAAAGTGAATTTTATTCAGGTTGAAGGGAATGAGATGTTAATGGTCATTTGGGCAGTGACATCTATCACCACAGAGCCCTGACCAAGGTACAGTGTGGGAGAAGATGGCAGCTGGGTTCTTCTGGAAGGAGATCAGAGCGCTGCATCACTGTGCTAGCCACTGCACTAGGATCCAGCCACCCCATGAAGTGCTCTTCTAAGATGTTATGTGAAGAAGTTCATGGAATGGATAGCACTCTGACAAACCTTCAATGGAGCTTTTCAGGTTACTCTACTTATTTTCAGATTCGGAACTTCACCAACCAACCAAAAAAACCCCACAAACTTGGAGCACAGCTGGGTGACTCTCGTCTCTGACAGCTTCATAGAGCATGGCCCCTCTGCACAGGCTGCAGAGGACAGCTGTGTCCAGGGCTTCAGGTTTCCCAGAATGGATGAGCCCTGAAAGCCAGCTGCGATCCCCTCCAAAACATGGGGCTCTACCAGCTTCACAGTGCTTCTGGCCCACAGTGGTGAAATCCTGACAGATCTGACTACTGTTGTGCTGTAATTAATACCTGCTTCAGATGCCAGTTATTGCAGATGCCCTTCTGCAGAAAAAAACAGAATTTTTTCCCCCTATTTATTTTTCTGCAAGTTCCCTGACCTGGAAACCTGACATTTTCTGGTTCACACTTATGCACATTTCAGCTTTTCTTGAATCCTATTTCGGATATGTACTGACAGCAAAATGGCTCAGAAAATAGAGTCTGCACCCACCCAGAGGAAATGCGAACATCACAACCTTGTGAGAATGCTCGACCTCAGTTATTTCTCCTTTACTACCTACATTCATTTTTTCCAGCATCCATTCAAAGTGACTGCTTTTCTACACAACATTTTCTATATGCTGCCCAGCTGCACGACTGCTCTCTCAGTACAGCAAATTAAAACATTTGTCCTGCTGCAACATTCACACACAGAAACCTGCATTGGCTTTTCCTTGCTTCTTGAAAGAAAATGGCAAAAAAAAATCAGGAGGAATGTATTCTACAAGTTGACAAGCTTGCTTCTGTTTTGAGCATTGTAGAAACTGCCAAAGTGTGCTGGATTTATGTGAGAATAATACCTGTGTACTGCTGCCAAGGTCAATCAGCCCTGTGCACTGGGCTGGCAAGTAGAAGTTCATTACATAAGCAATGGCCATCAGCAGTCAACTTTAAATTTGGTACGCTTTTCTCTCCCCTCCCTTCCTCACCCCAAATGTTAAAGGAAAAACATACTAATCTTGTTCTGCTGTAAGCTCTTTTTCCTCACTTGTTTGTTTTCTACATCTCTTCCAGCTCAAGATGCTCACATTTCTGGCTATGAGGATAAGAGTCAGTGTTCAATGAAGGCATGATGGTTTTCTCAGCTTCTTCTCAGAGCACTGGGATTTCATCTCATTGATGGCATGGAGATGCCAATAAAAAAGCTCATGAAAATAAGCAATTTGTTTTTTAAGTTTGGTTATCACAAATTAAATCTCCAATTTCATCACGTACGTCTGTCAGATGCTGAAAACTGGTATTTCATGTTCTAACTGAGTGTAGCCATTGTTATCATTGATATCACCACTGCTTGAGACAGGTTGATCACCTGACATTATGTGCCTTCAAAAGGAAAGCAGGTGTGGTAAGCCCACTTACTTTTCCAGGGGAGCCCTCAGGGCTGAAATGCAGCTCCTGCACCTCAGGGGGTGCCTGAAGGCTGCTCAGTGTCCTTAGGACTTCACAACAAGTCCAGCAAATGTTTCTGAACTATGAATTTCTCCTCCCTGGAGATGGGAAGTTGCAAGCAAATAGCAGAGCTAGTGAAAAAGTGGTTAATGGGAGTTTTAGCAGAAGAACAGCAGAACATAGGAATAAGCCCCCGCCATTTTTTACATTATCTGAGAGCTGTTCAGCCATGGATTGTCTGTAATAATTAGCATGAGAATATCTCCTTGATGACATTCATACTGCATAAAAGGGTCTGCACTTCCTCCATCAAAGTGCATATTTATGAACTGAATCTCCAAAAGACGGAGCCTTTGATAGTATTATTTTAATATTTTCCACATGTGATTTAGGAGTTTAAACTTCAAGAAGCCCCAGTAATAAAAAAAAGGCTATCACATTTCTGCTAGTCAGCTCGGTTTCCAGTAAACACAAACACATATACGAAAGTCACTGTTTAAATATGAAAGTGATAGAATGTACAAGATAGAAAGGCATGAATAAATTTACTTTTGATCTTTAATGATCCTGTGAACAGTGACTAGAAAAGCCCGGCCTTGAATGCTTAAACCATTATTTGGCATATGATTTTCTCATTTCCTGACTATTCCTTGACTGTGGTGACAGTCTATTCTGAGTTTCAATAAAACCTCTTTTCCATGTAAGTCCGTGTGGGCATATGCTTCTCTCCCTTTGTTACTAAATCCCTGATTATTACAATTCCTCATAATTTAAGCCTGATTCAGAATGAGATGCATGAAGAGCAAGTCCGCAGCTCTCACCTCTTTGTTAGAAGTTGTAAGTTGGGACTGCAGCCTCCAGCCCATCTTGAGGGTGTAGCTCACTTCTGGCAGCATTAGATTTGGGGAAAGGCAGGTTCTGCTCAGGTGAACCCTGGAGATTTTTTCAACAAAGCCTACTCAAAGCCAGCAGGCTGGTATCTTGATCTCCTTACTACCATCCGAACATTACTCCTGATCTTTTCTTTCAGCACCTACACCAAGATTGTGTCTGAAAGTTTAATATCTTAATTTCTGAAAGATAGGTGATAGTTGTTTTATGAAATGCTTATAGAGAAAGTATTCCATTTGGTTGCAATTCTTGGGGGAAAAAATAGAGCAAACATGCTAATTACCACAGCTCACTCTGAAAGATTTTGTTTCTCACTATTTTTTATGGCTGCTAATACAAAATTTGGAAATCGAGGTCAAACCAGAAGGATTCATTTGTGTGTTTTACAATCTCTCTGGGAATAGAAAAGGAACTTTCAGAGTGAAACTCAAAGCAATGTTTTTTCCCACCATGTGCCACAGGCTAAAATCTTCCTATAAGCTTCCACACAGTTACATTTAAATTGTCAGCATTACATAATTACAATTCCTGTAGTTAGCCCATTTTTTCTTTTGTTAAAAAGCCCACAGTTTTAAGTTGCATAAGTTCAAAATTTATAGTATTTAGACAAATCCTTTGGCATTTGGCATGCATCTCAAATGATCCATTTCTATTATACCTTATATCTTTCAGTATTTAACAACAAGTAATTTGTATTTCTTTCATGAATACATGTATTGGTACATTTTATGCATAAAAAAAATAATGAGTACTGCATTTTTCCTCTTCTCAGGTGTGATATTGATCTGGGTGGATAAAGAGGCGAAATCTTACTCAAGAAAATAACTAATATTCACTAAACAAATAATTATTGAAGGCATCTCCTTTTTTTCTGAAAACTATACCAAAAATATAGTGACTTCTATTTGTGTTTTTAGATTGGGGAGGGTTACAGACAGCAGTTTCATGGTTCAGCTTACAAATATTTTTGAGATGTTTTGCGAGGAATGATTCTTTTGTCCTGGTATGCCACAGCAGCTGACAAAAGATTTGGAAAAAAACCCTCTGTACTCTGCACCCACAGCTGTTTGGATCACCTTCCTACAAAACACGTAGTTCAAGTATGATGTCTCTTACATAATAAGAAAAATAAATTTATAAACTACACTTAAGATGAACTTCACAGAATTTGGTTCAGAGCCATACTCAAACACAATACTCTATTTTCATGTACCTATTTTGAGGAACACTGAGAGTTTCAAACACTGCACTACAGTCCTGCCGTTACTCCACCATTCCATGAAACATGACACTGTTATCTAGGAATTACTCTTACCTCACCTTTCGCACCATAACTGCTTGATTGCAATTCTTCTGGGGACTGTGGAAGGGAACCATTCACAGACGTAGAAGAGCTTCACTTTTTGTTTTTCATTCTGAAGCAAAACAAAAACAAATGGGTGGAATCAGACAAAGAGATAACAAGAAAATCTTGATCTGTTCATCGCACACATAAACACTGTGAAATGTTTTTCCTGATTGGAAAACGACAAAACAATTTAGAACATGCAGAAGTGGTCGAGTACTTTCAGAAGATGTTAATTCACAGAATCACAGAATGGCCCAGGTTGGAAGGGACCTCAAGGATCATGAATCTCCAACCGCCCTGCCACATGCAGGGCCACCAACCTCCACGTTTAATGCTAAACCAGGCTGCCCAGGGCCCATCTAACCTGGCCTTGAACACCTCCAAGGACAGGACAATTCATCACAAGTAGAAATACCCATCAGAGCAGACGCACTAGTTTTGAAGGATGGTTTTTGTCTTGGAACTGAGACAAAACTTCTGATCATTTTGCTTCTACAAGGAAACTTGAATCTAAATCTCCCAGGTGAGCATCTTAGCTATTGTCTAATCTGAGATGGCGGAGATTTTACAAAAGAGCTTCCCAGGGCTTTTATTGCATCCTGACTTTGCACAGGACATCTTTCAGATGCTTGAGAAAGTCTCTGCGACATGAAAGGATGCTCCCATAGAGTGGAGCCATGCTGCAGCCCCTGCCCCTCTTGGTGCAACACTGCTGAGAAGCAGGGACTAGCAGGCAGCCTTGGGCTTGTTGGACTGTGGGAGTGGAAAGCCACATATGCGAAAGATGGAATGTATGTCCTATTACTGTTAGCATTGATTTAGAAATCACAGTTATTTTATTCATTGTTCATGTTCATAATTCAGCTCCCTATTTTAAAGCATGAAAGGAAGTGCACCCAACTTTTTCCTTTGTGGTTTGACAGCACTTCTATTGAGCAGCTTTGCCAGGAAAATCACTGGTTGCTCAGTTTCCCCTTCTGTGGTTTTGGATGCCACAATACAAGGGGAAAGTGAAAACCTAGAAAAAGGCAAGGGAAACACCAACAAAATCTAAGAGTGACTGCTAATGTGCCTGAAGTGGCTGTGGGATTCCTTAGGACCTCATCTGTCTCTGTGCTGAGATACGTTGTCACTTGGAAATCCCTCCTGCAAGCCAACAGATATTCTCCTGCACCTTGGCAGCCATCAACAAAGATCCTCAGCTGAACAGATCCTGCCTCCAGGCATCTTTTTTTCTGATTCTCAGGAAATGCCCTGGCCCTCTTCTCAGATTATTGTCAGTTGTGTAGACTCAGACTTGCTATTTCCCGCCTATGATACTGTTGCCTGTTCTTTCTATTTGCCAAGCCTTTATTTTGTACTTACTTCACTCACATTTTCCTCCAATTATAGAACCATTCTACCTGACAATACTGCTAGCTCACTTTCTCCCTCTTTGTAATCTCACATGAATGCTCCCCATATTAAGAAGAATCTATTTTTACAGGTCTTTTACTCTGTGCTGTTTCTCATTTCTTTCTGTTGTGTATTCTGGTCAAGGGAAAACAAACAAAGAGGCAGAGTTTATTACTTATGCTGCAAAATGTCCTATTCAGTGAAAAGCACACCTTAAGAATAAAAATGCCAAAAATTTGTGCCTTGACTGGGGAGCAGTATTTGAACTCACAGTATTGGAGTGTTTTGCATAGCTTGCATGGTCCAACCTAACAAGACAGTAGTGAACTATTAAAGTGCATCCAGTTGTACAAGTTCTTGTTTTCAAAATTTACATCCACATATTTGCTGATGTACAGCAAACTTCCTAACAGCTTTCAGCATCTCACAGCTATTTCCCTTTGGTGTGTAGGTTCCCAAGAAGGCAGAGAAAAGACTGCTCCCAGGAGCTCCTCCACAAGAGTCTTTTTCTGGCATAAGTATTATATAACAATTTAATAATCTCAACAGTGGGATTATTTGGCAATGCACTGCAAGACTATTCTTCCAGTCAAGATCAGTCCAATGTATATTGCTACACTGGTGTAACACACTAAGGGCTGTGACATGGAGTATATTACTCTCTGTTTGCTGTTAGCCGCCTTCTGCATGAATGCCAGACCATAAAAACCAAGCGAGCACAAAAGCTACATTTTGCCCACCCTTTAAGCTGTTGCTGGCTGGCTTGTGACCAGCAGCCAGATTGCAACTGTGGCCAGTGAGCCATCCGCTGTGCTCGCCATTCCGCACCCAGCGCCCCATGCTGCACCTGCTGCCTGTGGCCTCATTTTTCAGCTACTTGGAAAACATGGGGGAAATAAATGCTCCTGGAAGACGTATTTTTCTTGGTTAGTCTAAATTTATGTTACAGACTTTTCTGTATTCCTTTGGTAAGTAATTTGGAATTGCCTGTAGTAAGACAGCACTGTCAAGACTGAACCTCAGGTCCGAAATATTCCAGGTTGTATCCCTGTATGGGTTTGCTAGGATGGAAATAGCACTAAGCATGTTAAATCTTCCTGTTTCCTCCACCCACCTGGTATGTGTTCTTACACGCACACTGCAGTCCGGTCTTGGTGCATTATTTCAAACCTTGGGAGAAGATGTGCTACCTAGCTTATGTGTCGGTCTCTCCCTCCCTTACCAAAGTAACAGATGACACCATTTAACTGCTAGAGCACACGATTCATCATTCTTTGCAACACCACAGGTGTACTGGCTGTGCCATATGGCAACTTCTTATACTTGAGCAGCCCCTTCTCACATGCTCACAGTAAAGAACGTTTATTAACCTGGAGCTGATGTCACATGCTGATGTGCTTAAGGCAGGTCAAGTTCTCTAAGCTTCTCCCCACCTGTCGCTTTGGAAGTCATGTTTTAGCCTTGGCTGATGATCAGCTGTCAGCAGTTTATGGTCTACATATGTCAAGCATCTAGCTTTCATCAGATTCAGGAATAAAATTCTAAATAAAAATTAGTGGCAAAAATAAGACTTTTCCATATTGACTCCAGCATTCTCTGATGCTAGTTCTTAATGCAGAAACATTTGCTTTAGTGATTCCCAAACCAGGTAGGAGCCAGCTCCACCCTGACTTACTTTGTGCCCTCCCTGCTGATGCAGGTCCCAGAGCAGAAGTACTCCTCACAACAAGCACACTGACTGCAACCAGACAGCAGCACTGCAGAGATGATAAGGACAGTGCTTTCACCAGCACTTTGTTTCTCTGCAGCTCCTATTCCAGGATTTCTTGAGGGCTTGAAAAAGAAACTTTCAGCACCTGAAGGAAAGCTCATCCTAGCAGATTTCTTCTCTGCTTCTGTAAGCTTGAGGAATTCAGACTGGCATTAGAACAGGCATTAGAAAAAGCTGCAGAACAGTGAGCTCCTCCACAGCTCTTTCTCTGCCACAGTTAATCAGAAAGAAATCCTGTTTTACTTGCAGCATTCAAATTTTTTGAAGGTTTTATGTTTCTTTATGCACTGGAAATAAGTAAAGGAGATCCACATATTCTTTTTTTTTTCTTCTTTTTTTCTTCCCAGTAGTCCATTGTCCATCTCTTTAAAATAAAATTGGGCAATAACAGTCATTTATTGTCTTAATATAACATATCCTCATGAATTAGGCAGCAGTCTTTTCTCTGGCTTAGGCACTGATCATAATTCTACCAAAGAATCAAGCAAGGGATAATTGCTAAAAACCAGAAGAGATTAGAAACAAACACTACTTTTCCAGTTTCCGTCAAGTCTCTACACTAACTGATATTTCCCCTTGTGCCTCTGAGGCCTACTGGAATTTTAATTTTTATTTCCACTTTTATAGTTCGGTGGACACATGCTTCTACATCTTTAAAGCTATTTGAAGTCCAGATATTAAATGTGAATAATTGCCTCCGGGGTTCAGTATACAGTGAAATAAAATCTGACAATGCATGTCTTCTGGTGATGTTCACACCTGCATCTATGGCAGACACATAAAGTGATGAAAATTAACTTTCCTCTGGAGTAGAAGTGCAAAGTCTACAACGCTTCAGTATCATGGCTTGCATTGGTTTTTCTCATTGATATACATGGGATATTTGGACAGCAGGGGGACAGGAGTGGAAGAATAGATGAAATCTGAGTGCTTTTCAGTCCCTTATCTGCTTGAGACATCTCACCAAGTGAAAAAAAAAGAGAAAAGGATGTCTGAGCATCTTATCACAAAGCCTCTTAGAGGGGCAATGGGAAGACAGAAGCTCACTGATCTCCATCATTCAAAAGCCTAAGCCTGTGTTATCTCCTGAAATGATTAACAAAAAAGTGCAGCATCTCTTCCCTGAAGCTCCTTTAGCCTCTTCCAGGCTCAGCACTGCTCACTGGGGAGATGCAACACTTGCACTTGGGAGGAAGTGCACCTGAGAAGCTTGCTCTTTCTTTGTGGACAGTCTGTGCTGCAGAAAAAAAAACAGTAATGAAATGAAGTGCATAAGTCATGTTCTGAATTATTCATGCCCTTGTGTGAACATAGCTAAGACCTGTGGGAATTACATGATAGATTCTGTGCCAAAATGGAAAAAAAAAAAAAAAAAAAAGTATATTTTAATGAAATATAAATATTAGATGGAATTTTACATGGAAATACTCTGGGGTCTTACACAACATTTCCAGGGAAGAAAAATGCGTATTTTGAAATCTCTTGAGGTGCCAGCTCATTAATTAGCATGAATATGGAAGATATATGCTTAGATGCATCAGTCAAGCAATTATTGAGGAACTATAATTTGAGTGTATAGTCTGGCAATGATAAGTTATTTTTATGCTCATTTATATTCACTTCATTGACATTTTGTTTAGCAAGATCTAAACAGGTACAAGCAAAAGCTGTTGGTGCCAAGAAGACTTGCTTTGGTGAGCAGCTTCAGTTCTTGACTAAAAGTCAAGAAGAAGCAAATTGCTCCTGAAGGTCACTGAGAAGTCTTGTTGGGATTGTGAATTGTCTATGACCTGCTGATCCATCACTGTCACCCAACACTCCCTGCCAATATGATCCAGGCGGGGATTTCCCTTTACTTTTCTCGTTCCTTGCCTGCTGCTCACCCAACCTCTGTACACCGGGGGGGGCTGTGAGAAAAAAGGTGCTGAGGATGAAAGTGGTGCTGCTATGAGAAGACAGCTGCTTTTCCTTAACATTTATTCCTTGCAGGACTGGAAAATCATGACTTCTTTCATGTTCTGGTACCCATTCCTGCTTTCAGAAAGTGGAGATGGTGTGGCTGGTCTGACTCTTTTATCATGATTTGTTTGCTACGCATGCTCCAGTTTCCATTTAAAGTGTTATTTCTTATATGACTGCATCTGAAGGACATTTGTTACAATAATTTCCTTGCATAAAATAAGCTCATTCCCTAAAAGGACCTCTCAGACACCAATCTCTGTAAAACGAGTGTAGGATGAAGGGGGCCTTCCACTCCCATTCCCATCAAGATCAGATGCTCAGATCTTCAAATATGTGACAGTGCCTACATTTCAGTGCTGATCAAGTGTGCTGTAGGTTCTATCCCATCTGAAGTGATTTTCAGAATTTTACATAATATCCTTCAAAGTAATGCTGCTAAGCAAAGTGTAGGAATATGCATTCCTCAGAGCTCTTAATGTCTTTAGCATTTAATTTCACTTACGACATGGAAAATGAAGAAATTTGGGAGCTTCAAAGGCACCTTTTGAATCCAAAACCTTCTTGGAAGCAGTCTTTTTCTTGCTGCTTTGCCATAAGAACTGAAATGATTCCTTCCATTGACTTTTCATTTAGTCCATGCATTTTTCCACTCATTTGTTGCAGACCAATTTCATTATCTCCCTTTTTCTTTGATACTGACGAGTGGGGATCAAAAAGAGAGGTGTCACCCAAGACAGAATCAAGCAAAGGTTATGAATCCTTTGCATGGCATCATTAGCCTCATGCATCACAGTCAAAAAAGGATCATCACTATTCCCTGAAACAAAGCTAGCAAATAGAGCTTAATTTTATCTGTAGTCAGATATTTATTTTGAAAGTACCTGAAAGCTTGATAGCATGAATGTAAAATAATAGAGTAAGGTCTGGCAATGTGGTGAACAGAAACACAAGAAAAAGGAATCTTTCCCCTCCTCTTTTCAGGAATATTCTTTTCTCCGATATGGACTGATTTGGGTATCTGTATTTGGTGATGTTTTCAGTGCAGCATTTGATTTATAAATGTCTTGTAAGCAAGAAATGCAATTCAGACTATAAGGAATTTCACCACAGCCGCAGAATGCACCACGTTGTTCACATACAAGAAACCCAGCTACTCACACATCTCTGATACATTTGCAACATGATTAAAGCCTCATAATGACCTTCATCAGGCCCAGCATGTAAGGCAATGCAAACAACATCCAACTCGATTAACATTTTCCCTCTGAAAGTAAACTTTCAGATGTATTGCTTTTGGACTGTTTTAGCTGTATGCTAAATATTGTAATGCCTTATTCTCATTTACCCTTCACATATTGAGGTGAAAACTCTGACCTAGTGCATTCTAATTACTTGGATTATTAGCTTCACATTATGTCAGTAATGGTATGATAGCCAACATAATTACTAAGACTTGAAAAATTATACTTCGCTGTACTATTTCATGAATTTTGAGATGGTTCTTTCTTCTTATTAACTTTCTTATTTAATGGGTTGACCAGATTTTTCATCTACCTAAGACCACTGATCAAACTGATAATTTTGGATTGCAGTACAATTGAGAAATCACCCCTTAAAATGGCGAGATAAGTACTTTTATAACAGAAAATATAGAATTTTCTTTCTCTCTATGTTTGTCATTGACAGACCAGTGTAGTTATGCAGTTACTGCGTGCTCTTCAGACAGCTTTTTTAACTTGCAAATCTATGTGATAATAAGATGTTTTTTTCTCAAGGAAATTATTTTTTCCCTTTTATTCTTTTCTTAAAAAAAAAAAAAAAGGACTATTTTGATTATTTTGATTTTCTCTAAAATACTATTTTACTTGTTTTTGAGTAAAAGACTCAAAACTTTTTTTCATTTTCTGTAGACTTTTTCGTTTTCTAGAAGAATACAGAACTTCAACATCTATTCACTGTTTAAGTGAAACATTACTTTCAGGCAAAAGTCAGTAGGATAGGCTGTTTTCCTCCTGTTCAGGCTAAAAGTTGAGACTGATTCCAAAAGCTGTTCTGACCTGAAATATTTTTTCATAACAGTATGAAGACATAGAAGAGGCAGTTCTTTAAAAAAAAAAAAAAGAATAAAGACCTCTGCTGAAGGGATGGGAAGACTGCAGTCACACATCACCTCTTATGTGGTTGTCCTCTCTGATAAGGGATGCAGCAGCAAGGAGATTTTCTGAAGCCACCAAGAGTGGGATGCAAGAAACAGCTGCTCTTCCCACCTTGGAGTTGACTGAACATGCCTGATCACCTTGGGTCAACTCCTTTACATAAGGATGCATCTCTTTTTTATGCAGAAGTGCATCCTGCAAAACCCTGAGAGATGAGCATGTTCAACCCCATCTGCCCTGGGACCTGTTACGCTGCCTGCTCCAGAGGCTTTTTCCCCTTTGTGGGTGAGATTCATCCATGCTCCCTTTCCAGCACCCCACAAGGGCTGAAGTCCCAGCCTGTCCCACCGATGTCCGCGTGTCCCTGCCAGGAGGCAGCTCTGAGATGCTTCAAACTTCCTTGTGTATGAAACATTTGTGCTCAGATCACAGAAGCAGAGGCTGAGTGCATAAGTATCAGTTAGTTGTTTTTAGCTATTTTCAGTGAAACCATCTTAGAAGCAACTGGATTGGATTAATAAGCAAACTAGCTCATTTGGAAGCTCAGACAGAATAACCTGGCTTCTGGAAAATGAACCTGTACTTTTGCTGTGCCGTGACAGCTGGAAGAGCTTTGCGTTGTCTTTATTCAACATATCAGTCATAAGCTTTCCCTGTCGGGGAATCCATGAGTGTCTTAGGCTTATTTAGTTGGAGAAGAAATTGAGCTGACTCCTCACTGTTGTTCTTTTTGTTGTTGTTGCTGTTTCTTTTTTATTCTCTCTTTTTTTTTTCTGTGCTGGAGAAGAGAATACATCTTGTTCTTTTGCAGGTGTCAGGAGAAACTCTCACAGGACGTCAAGGCTCACTGTAGGAAATTCACAGAAGGGTCAAGTTCCTTTGGAGCTCGACCACCTGATTGAGGTCAGAGTGGAGCAGTGCATCACAACCATTAACAAAGTCCATTTTCCTCTGCAGCTGCACAATCAAACCTGTCTCCAAATTTCACAACAGTGTCTCTAAGACTTGAGAAGTCAGCGTTAAAAATGGCCAGTGATTATTTAAAAAATAATATGAAATTACTTTTTAAATGGAGCAGAAAGTAGTGTTAAATGTATTCTTCCTGCACAGTTTTGATGCGGCGCTACTTAATTCTGTTGTGCATGGTGCAATCAGTTTAATAGTTCTGTTTTTCTCTGACCTCTCTGCACAAGGAACATTATTATAAAAGGAAATATATAAAAAAAGCTCCTAAAGGTAATAATAGAGACAAAAACGGCAGGAGGCAGGGCTCGAGTGTAAGGTATAAATGTTGGTGCAGACCTACTTGGCTTGACGCTTGCCTGCCTGAGTGAGCAGGGCAGAGCTCTTGCTGCATCAGGGCTCAGTGGAAGCACTGAAGCTACAGCCCTGGATGTAAAAGAGAGGGAGGTGAAGGCAAAGAATGTTCAGTTCCCAGGTAAATTTGCCCAGTCTCTGGCTGCACTGAAACACTCTTTCATTCGCAGGTGAATTTAATAGACGGGATGTTGAATGCAGAATTATTTCCCAGAGTGGTATATGGGGATTAGGCAGAGCTGCCTAGAGCCAGAACAATAGGTTGTTTTTCTGGTAATTTCTAGTTTAAGACATGATTAAGTGCACCTGACATTTTAGGTAATCTTATATATTCGAATTAATATGAAACTCAAACTGTTTCTGGAGTCCTTTCTTCATTAGCATATGCCTGCGTTATTGTACGTGTTGTATAATACATAACTATGTACCTTGTGGTTTCTTTACAATTTAAGCAAGAGAAGCTTTTAAATTAGCTATTAAATTACCATTTAGAGATCTGATCATCTTCTAATTTCCGTATGAAGTCCTCCACAGGGGATAAATCTAGTTTAAATGTTCTCTTTTCCCTGTGATTTTATACTCTAGCTGCAAGATGATATAACATTCCTACATTTCCAGCTGAAATACATTTACTGCATGAAAGGTTTTAGCTCAGATTTGTCAGAGATGTCTGTATTTCAGCGGTAAATGTATCCAGAATTATGAAGAAAAACATGATCTCTGTTTTTGTTCAGTACTTCCACCTTATCTATCGGTGTGATATCTGAATATCTGAGTAATTTAGTACATTCAGAAATGACGTTTTAAATATTTGAAAGCAAGTTGTCTCCCTGACTCCCCATATTTGCTAGCTGATTGGAAATTTCTCATTTGATTTCTTGTGACTTTTGGGGCAAATACTTGCTAACAAGTGGCTGCTCTTCTGGGCAGCAAACTTGCAAGAACTTTCAGGAGCTGGAGCCTGAGTGCATTTTGTTTCTGTTCTGCAAATGGGTCTTGTTGAGTGCTGGCACCTTGCTTACCATCCTCACACAGCTCTGCTGAGCTGGTGCTGCCACAGCCCAGGAGTGGCACACTGTAGTTACTTCTGGATGGGTATTTCTTCAGGAGACATATCTGGGAAAAGCAGAGCTCGGGGATAATCCCACAGAGATCAGGATAGTAGCAAGGTACACTCAGGCATCATTATCCCTCCCATGCCTTCTTGGGTCTTCCTTCAACTACTGCCCTTTCCAGCTGACCCCACCACAGCAGATCAAAGCTTCTTGACAGCCGTCTGCAGGGCTCAGAAATATTTGTCTGCATTTGTTGTTTTTCCTCACTCAACATTATTGCACAAAATGTCTGTTGTGACCAATACTGTCATGCCATTCTGTTTGCCTGTGCTGCTGAGGACAGGTAGTCTGTTCCCATGTAAGCTACAGGAAGATCTGAAGAACAAAAACGAGGCCAGTTCTAATATATATATAGCCCAGTTCTAAGCTATTTTATGAGTTATGCTCTTAATCAATGCTAATTGTGTTCTACTTCCTTCTGTAAAATACATTTCAGTAATGTTTTGATGATGGAGTGTAAGGTAGTCATTCTGTGGTTCCTTTTCCATTATAAAATGAATATAAATAGAAAATACAACAAAATAGAAATGGCTTGGATTTTAATATTTAAAGTAGTAATAGAAAAATCAGAAATACTTTATCTGAAGCCAGACTCTAAACTTGTGTCTTTCTTTTACAGCCTTATTGGGTACATTTAGTGCAAATAGGTATTTCTATTGCTCCTAAACTTTTGAGTCTCTAAATGCAAACTCAATGTGCAAGTTTATAAATACTTTTTTTCTGGCTCCTATGTGTTTTCAGAACTTAATTCTCATCCTGGTGAATGAGCTATGCTCTGATACCTGTGTTGGTTTAGCAGAACTATCTCAAGCGAAAAGATAAAGTCGTAATTTCTATACGCCTTTCTGTTGAGTATAAAACAGTATTCAAAACTGCTGGAACATAATTCTTTTCAAACACGATTCCTTTCCCTGGTTTTACAGCTCTGTGCTAACTTGACCATTCACCACAGGCTTGTGGTCTATTCTTTTTTTTTATTCCAGCCTCACAAAGCCAGAGTTCCAAAGACTGTGAGCTGCATACCATTGCTAGGGTAGAATGATAAAGATACCTTTGTCTATCTTTATAATGAACTAAATCTATTCCTGGGCAGAGTTAGAGTGTTTTTTTCCAATAAGTCCTCGCTATTGCAATTTGCCTGTGCATATGTAACCCTGAGGGATAACATTAATTTTGCTTTGATACAGACTATAGCAGACTAATTGTTTGTGCCTCTTCAGGTTTCCACAGATAGGGACATCACTACATTTGCTGTCAAAGACAAGCATGTGCCTGCCTAAGAAAAGTATTTACTTCTCAAGATTTCCTTTCCTTCTTCTTTACTTCTACTTTCCTCTAATGCTCCCAGAAGTTATTGCTATTGGGTGCTAATTTAATAAAAATGCAGGAGACTGACTGAAATCATAACCACCAAAGCTATTCAATTGTTTTTCTTGTAACAACTCTGATTGAAATTCTGGTCACAGGAAAGTTGAAAGCAAATTTTTCTTGGCTTCTATGGGGGACTGGAATTTCGTCTCGAGTGAATATTATTTTTGATTTAGACACAAATATCTTATAACAGTTCCTGATTCACAAGTCTCGTCTAGCATAGTACTGCATTAAGCAAGCAAAGAAACTATAATCTAAAGGATATTGCCAAGTGTATGCTGAAAATATATTCATTTCAGGTGCTGTATGCTAAATACAAATCTCTTTACCTGGCATGTGATGTCTACCAGGAGATAATGTTATCAGTTACGTCTTGCGTGCTGTAGAGATCATTACTTTCAAGGTAGAGGAGCAAAGGAAACAGAAAGGTAACTGGAATGAAAGCAATAGTGATAGAGAATAAAAACTGTGCTAGGGAAGGCCGTGAAAGCATTGTAGTTATACTTCAGAATACTTGAAAGCTTTTTTAACGCATTCATCTCTATGAGCAGGATCCTTTCTGAACAAGTCTTCAAACAAAATATATGCAAATAAAACCCAATTTTATTTCTTGCACTCTGCATTTTCCTATGCCTTTATGTGAGAAAAAGACCATAGTGCTCAAGCTGAGAATATCTACAGCTTAATCACTAGTTAGCGCTCAGTATTTCAGGAAACCAGTACTACAAATTTGAAATCCATGATTTCCTTGTAGTGGGAAGTGCAATCGTAACGCTGCTTAAAGAAGGACACAAAGCAAGCTAACGTAGATATGTGTATATGTTTATGTGCATGTGTCTACTGGCCTATTTATGCATTTAGAGAACATGGAGGAGAGGAGGTGTAGATTTTTTCCCTGTTCTAAGCAATTATCTACTCTATCAATACTTATGTATTTCAGCACTTGCTTTTTGCTCCTCATTAATGAAGACCTTTAATATACATGTTTATTTTTAAATAGTCACAAATTATCCATGAAATGTTAAATAGGATAATGAACTCATTAGGCAGTAATCACATAACATAGTCCAAGCATGAAAGCAGACTATTCACAAATATTTCCAGAGAGATCTCAAGAAATGTGGAATGATTTGAGGAAAGGAGGAAGAGCGGTGGCTAGGGCAGATGCACAGTGCTTGGGGGATAGCAGTACATTTCATCATTCCCCAGCAGACATCTCAGGTGCTGCTGCTGAAAGATCGTGCCTCTCTCTGTATCATTAGAAGAGTGATAAAACATCTCGGTGGGAAGGGAGGACAGCAAGCACACGATGGGGCTTGGGGGATGCTAGGGGACACATCTAATGAAGGCCATTAACGCATTACAGTCGGATTTCCATGGAGCAAAAGAAAAGTCATTAGTCTTTTTGTGTCAGCTGGCAGAGAGATCATGGAACAAAGTCATTTTTCCTCCAGGAATTCGAATTCGGGCAAACAAGAGAAACTGAATTTCTTTTGTCACTTATTCACTACAGACAAGGAGAGGAACTTGCAGTTATAGATTCAGTTGCCTATTTGAGAATACAGTTAGAATACTTGCTTTTGGAGTTAGGCACACTGATTTAGGTTAAAACCACTTCAGCTAAAGTCAGGGTAAACACTTCTTCTTTTTAAAGTAAATCATTGTTTGTTTGTTAACTTAAATTTTGAATCCATAAGTGGACCACGGAGAAAAATCTTAGGTCAAATTGAATGTATTGTTTGACATATAACCTTTAGTATTATTACAATGTTGGTGACCAGTATTGACAGTAAATGTGATTTATTCCAATTAAAGCAATTGATTAAATGATGTCGAAATTTAGTCTGTGCATTCCTATTGACAGAAAGTGTTTGTTTCACCAAAAATAAGATCCCATCCTCCTTGCAGACACTCACTGTGCCACTAGCAAAGTTTTTTAATCCTTGCTTCCTCTGCAAAACTCATCAAGATTTTACTTGGCAATTCACTTTTTTACTTGGCAATCTTTGAGAAGAAAACCACTGTTTTGAACAATTGTAAAATTTAAAAGAATGATTTTATCAACTGACCACTTCACAGCCATCCAAAAAAATCCAGTAGAGGTCAGTGCAGTTGTTGTACCCTGCACTTAGCATTATACAGTGGGTTTGAAGTGTTGTGAACCCAAATCTCAATATGCAAAACATAATGCATGTATGGAGTATGAAAGAGCATCAACAGCCAGCAGAAATATTCCTAATACAGAGAATTTCCACGTTCCCTGTCACACTGCATTGTGGCAGTGAGATGCAAATGTACAATGGTTACACAAATACTCATCCTTGTTTGGCCTAAGAGGACATTCATATCTCAGATAACATTAAAAAGTCTGCTCCTTCCTCCTGAGGATCAGAGCACTTTCTGGCACATACCCAACCAACTGCAGCATTAAAGATGCTTTTTCTTTTTTATGATTCCCAGTGTCAAACAGAGTGAAAAAAATTATCAGTTATGGTAAGCAGTGTTAATAACAATGTATTTATATTCATAAAACACAGATTGGAGAATAACATGTAAACTCTTAGTATATTTAAAATTAGGATTTAATTGAAAATGTTAAGGAACTTGAGTTCGATAAATTCTGTAACTAGAAAGGAAAAAAAAGAAAAAAGAAAAAGCATAGTAATTCTCACAAACTCTTCTTCCCATTGTTGCTTTTTTACTTTGTAAAAGTCACCGTAAACACGAATCAAAAAGAATAGGAAAAGAGATGCATTTTACGACTGGCACTTCTCCAGGGGTGACATTAAAGAGTTGTTCCTCTATTCTGAAACTCACTAATAAAAACATTTCAAAAAAGAATTTCACTTCATTAAAGAATCCTTTGATTCAAATGATTTCATAATTCTCTCATCATGCTTTAAACCTGCTTTAACATGTCAAACAAGGACTCATCAGTGTATAAATTAACGAGGAATACAACACTAGGAAAGTCAGCGGTCAATTTTTCTTGTTTTTGCCAGGGGTAGAGGACCTACATCACCAGAAACCTATTTTTCTTAGCCTTGTGTTCTGAGATAGGTATACCTGAATGGTTATACAACTAAGAGCAGTCATGAATCTCTATTAGATTGTTTGGGCTCCAAAATCAAAAGAAAAACAGGAAAATTATTCTTCCTTTTTGAGCCAGAAAATCTAAATCTAAATCAGTTACAGCTGAGTTACCCACTTTACTATTTATCAAATAGCATTGTACTTCTAAATAATAATGAGCCATGCAAACTCAGACTGTAAGAAAGCTCTTTATATTTCATTAGCAGATAGTTTGGTTTATTTGTCTTTTGTTCAAGACAAGAAAATGGTGCTTTTCTCATACTCAGAGCATGTGGCTGTCCAGGTTTTCACTTTGATTTAGTTTGCTCTGCCAAAGTTAATAAATAAATTAATAAATGAATTAATGAATAATTTTCTCATGTAAATTTCATTGCAAGTGTTTAAGACATACCAAGCATACCCCGGAAAGTCGGAAAATGTTTTACATTGGTTCTTTACACAAACTTGAAAAAAAAAACACTTCAATGGCTCGTATTAATCGTCCTTTATCTAATGTAAATTCACTAAAAAGAGGATGAAATAATAATTTCTTCTAAGCAACTTGTCTCAGCATTTCTTACTTTCTAAAACCCAAAATGAGCCTATTCATAATGGAACTCAAAAATCTGGTGATACAGTCTTGCAGATGGCAAATTATTTGTCCTTTGCGGATTGTCTAACCCAATAGTTACAGGAAAGAGCCAACCACAAAGATTAAGACTGTATTTCTTAGGCATTTTCTCTCTTCTTTTTTCTCCTCAAGGAATCAATGCAGCTCTTCAAATGTATTGAACAACTGTGAAAATAGCAGTGGCCACAAAAAATTAAAACACGCTGCCTAGAATCAGACTTATTTTCCTCAACCTCTTTTTCACTATGAAAGTGCTATCAGATGGCAATGCTATCAAATGTAAGTTCGAACAGTTTAAAATGACCTCAGTTACTCAATCTGTTCCCTCAAAATGATAAAAACTATTCCTTTCCATCTCGCCATCTTTCATTATTGTTGAACTTGAGCTGAATGCAGTAAATACAACTCTTTAATGAATGGCATACAGATTATTATCGCAGCTGAGATAATATTTGCTGGCGTGGTTGTGTCATTTAAAACAAAAGAATGGGCTGCAACTGCTGCAGCACTTGCAAGGGAAAGGATCACAGCCAGCCTTCCCATCTTATTCTCCATATGTTCCTGTAAATGGGCTGCCTTATCTTGTAAGTGCACTTATTTGTGTGCACAGACTGCTGTTGGCCACTCCCTTTGTCACCCCCTTTGCCACTGCAGAGGTGCAGTCTCTGACTCCAGATCTCTTCCAGCATCCTGAAGAAATTCTTCAAGAGACGGTAAGGAGACTAGCGAGATGTCTTCATTAAGAAGTAGAAAAAATGTCACATCTGTCACACTTCCATTCTCTTTCCTCCCCAAATCTTGCCCATATCAGTGATCAGCTCCCAGTCCCTGCTCTCAGCTTACTCTTGTCAACAAGAAAACATCTGCATTTCCCTTCCCAAGTCAGATAATAGCTCTGTCTGACATCGTCTCTAAAATTGACTAGGAAGTGAGATTATAGAGGCATCATTTAAATGATTGTTTCATGCAACAGATAGGTTATAATTTCTGAAAAGAGGTTGCCCTCAGACAGTCCAGTCTTTGGTGCAGTGGATTTAAAACAAAAATAGACTGATTAACGAATGTCTAATTTTGCTCAAGAAAGAAAGTGGGAGGAGGAAATTACAATCAACCCTAAAAGGAATCTTAAACTATCTGGAATAAAATGATTTTGAATGAGAGACTCAAACCGATAAACATACTGAAAAGGGCAGAGAGCAGAGCTCTGTCTCTTATGGAAAGATGATTTGATTGGGGGGGATAAAGACTGGAAGCTGTTTCAGTTCACTTAAGTATTGCATGCTTCAGGGGTTTCAAAATACAAGTGTGAACCTAAGAATATAATCCTTTACGAGACATACATGAGCGTATGAAATTATCTTGATGGGAGATTCAGGGTCTGAAAAGGCAGCACTTCATCTCAGTTCTGCATCCATTCGGTGGCAAACTGAACAAGAATATTTGGATTAGTTTTCCCATTTGTATCTCTGTAGTAAGGCTTGTGTCAGAGCTTACTTTGTAAAACTAGCATTTGAAAGAGTTTTATTACCACAACATAAAAGTTTTTGCAGGCTTATATTTAGTTCATCCATCCTCTGTATGAAAGAAGACTGTATTTCATAATTTTGGAAGAGACAAAATTGACTTCATTTGAGGCTATGGATATTAATATTAAATAATTGGACATTTACAGGGTTTGGAGATTGCCTTCGTGCTGTAAATATTGACTTAATAAATGAATTTGTGCAACATTTAAACTACTAGCATGGTCTAAATCAATGTTGATATAAATTAAACTGACCAATATTTATATTACTATTAGCTCTGAATTCCAGCATTATTCAATCAACAAATATGGTAGTAATTTGTGACAAGTGGCTCAATCACAGAGATGGTAACTATTGTACTACACATGCTGAGGCATATTTACAAACTAGTCTATTATCAGTCAGTTGCTTGGTTAGGGCAAATTGGCAAAATATTTCTAACACCTGCTACAGGGTGGCAACATGGACAGCTCTGCCACACCGGACAGGTAAATGCTTTTACTCAATGCCATTCAGAAAGGTATTGCAAACACAGTGAAAATCCAAAACATTGAAATTCTGACTAAAATTGTAACAAAACAAAACAAAAAAAACCCCACCACTAACAAAACAACAACAAAAGTATATGCATTTTTTCAATTTATGTGAAAAATGAGACTGGAAACAGCTATTTTGGATACAGCCTGAAAATAGGTCAGAGGAAGCCCTGCATAAAAAGCGTGCAATGACTTCTTAGTTATCCATTAGTCATTCATTTCATTTTCAAGTCTACTTTCAGAAAATTCCTCCCTTCCCCCATCCAAGATACCTCTTTAAGAAGGTAGGCATTAATTTAAACATATACCACTCCATTATGCTAATTAAGTTCCAAAATGTAATTTTTCTTAGAAGGAGATATTCACAATTGTTGACCATTGCAAAGTGTTACCAAATCCCTCATGTAATCAATCTGAAATAATGAAAAAAGTATCTGCCAAAATTAGGAACTGGAGGCAAAATATACTTTAAATGTGCAGAATAGAGAGCGAAGACATTATTTCCGTGATTTATTTGCTCTGCAGAGGTACCTATGAGTACCACGACAGTCCTTGCCCCAAGCATGAACAATTACAGGGCTATTAATGCAAAATATATCTAGTACATGACTCAGGTCGTGTCTGTGTGTAGAGAGAGCAGTAAACTGGGGTGTAGAGCTGAACACCTCTCAAGACTCTCTCTGAGCCACAAGGAACAGCAATACAATCCCCCCACATCCCATTCCCAGAACGCAGCCCTGGGTTGTGCACAAGAACAAAATTTGGGCCTTTATCTGTCCAGCATTTTCTAAAGCTAATATCAAACCGTTGTCAAGTCTCTCTGATGAGATAGATTACACTTTCTTCATCTGTAAGACACATATTCTTTTATTTATCAAACAACCACCACTTGCATTCCCACTTTTTAATTTCCCATTTGACATTGGGCCACCATACTCCTGACCATTTCTTTTCTGGAATGAACTTTCATAACTTCCATTACCTTGCCAAGAAAGGAAATTCTTTCCCTTCAAATCTTCTGCAGGTCATATTCACCCGTTTTTTCAACTACATTCATATAATCTCTGTCGTTCACTGGCAAGCATAACAGCTTGTGAGTTTATTGGTCACATAGTTTGGTCTAAGGGTGGCAGAAAAACAAATGTGGAAACCATTTGCACAATTTAATACATGGCACATTCAGTACTGCGTTCAATGACAAGCAGTGGGTTTTAACACTCAGCAGAGAGAAAGATGCCAAAAACAGGTTTGGTGGTTTGGGGCACTGTGAGGGACAGCAGGCAGTTTGTTCCAGTCCCAGATCTGTGATGGGAAGTGCTTATATCTGGTAAGTCCCTTACAGAAGGGGCAGGGGAGCTGGAAATAGATGATCTTTAATGACCCTTCCAACCTAAGTTATTCTATGATTCTATGATTCAAAACCATTGGTGAGTCACCTTAGTCACACAGCCAGTTGGAAACCTCAAGATATTTAGAAATTCACTGAAACATTTTGTATGGACTCCCACAGCTCCTACCAAAGCATTGCACTGCTGGTAGTATCCAGCTAATGCTGTGGGACGTGCTTACTATCTGTTTAGCTTCCATCTGTAAAAATGTCCTGATTCACCCTTCCAGGAGGACATCTTGTTATGTGTAGTTTAGTGCAAGAGCTTCAAGTCTTGGTTAATAACTCCTGTTTTTGTCTCCTCTACTGGCTATGGGTCTGAGCCTGATAGGAATGATTTTCAAAGAGATGCTTCTGTCATCCCAGCCACATACCCTGCCTGCTGAAAGCACTGCAATTGAATTAGAGTTGCTATTTTCAACTCTTTGCAAATCCATCCTTTCTGAATTAGATCCTTTTCTCTGTAAATCATTTTCTAATAAGAACTTAAAATTTACTTCAGGATTTAAAGTATTTAGTTGTTGTTCTTCCTTCTCGCTAACACGCCATAATCAGACTTTCATATTTTAAAAAAAGGATGTTATAATGCTTTTCTATAACTGAGCTTTATCTATCTATAGCTTGAATGTCAACAGTAATCAAGAGTTGAAATTCTCACATTGGGATAAACAACAGATTCACTCTGTGTACCTTAGCCTTGATTTTTTTTTTCCTTTCTCTTTATGTCATACTTAACTGAAGTTTATCACCTTTGCTATGAACAGTCAGACACACTCATTGCTGTTTTTCTCATTGTCCATAATTTTAGCTTTTTTTTTTTTTTTAGCTTTTCCTCTAAGGGACTCTCCTACATAGATTACTTGTTTCTCTTTCAGTGGTCAAGATATTCATTTACCCAGCAAGCTAGTGGGAGCTGTTTAAATATGTGTGTGCACTGGACAGCAATCAGAGCACCTTTTCCAGAGCAGTTTTAAAAAGCACTGAGAACAGTATGCCCTCGCCTAAACCTTTCAGAGTTCACCCAAGGTGATAAATTTCAATAGTATACAATATTTTTTGAGCAAAGGACAGAAGCAAAACCTGAAGTAAGATATGGATTGGAATATTTAGTTATTGGTCTGTCTAAAATCACTGCATATTTCATGGATACTGAAATCAGTAAAACTCAGTGTGATTAAAAGCACAATTTATACAAAGATTTACCTGGTATTTTGCTGTTTCCTACACCTCATAGTACAAGCTTCAGAAAAGCATCTCCATAGTTACAGTGCACAGGAATAGTCCTGATACCTTAACATCATTTTCATTCATGTTAAATTCCTCAGAAATCTGGAAAAGTCAAGATTAGGCTTCCCTCCCCTGAGCAGAAATTTTATGGAAAAGATTTTTGTATGTTTTGCATATAAAGAAATAGTTCATCTGATTTGCATTCACAGGCTTATGAAAAACTCAGAATTCATAAAAATGCAATTGCACAAAGGTGTGATAAAAAAATATATAACTTCCATATTACTGCTGCCTTAAGTTTCTTGATTAGCTACTGCCTTCACTTGGAATATCTTCAGTCATTTTCCAGGGTAAACACGGTATTTCCAGACAGAAGGCTGGCCTTTCTTATTATGTATGTGCTGATGCAAACAGAATGCAATTAATTAAAAACAAAAAAACAAAACAAGGGAAAAAAAAGACACATACCCTTCCTTCTGATGCCACACCTTTGGACAAGGTGATAATATTTGACAATAATCATCAAAGGAACAGTTTGCTAATTAATGTGTTCTCTATTGCAAAGGGGAATGTCTGCAGACAGCGTCACTCACAGGCAGCAGTACTGTGTGGGCAGTATTTCTGGAGCTTGGAGAGAGAGTTTCCAGATAAAATATAAGACACCAAGAGTAGTGGGTAAAGCAGCTCCTGTCAGCCAGCATATCAACTAACGTACTGTGGCCCACACCAACAGAAAGTGGAATAAAGGAGCTGGGGCTGAATGAGATGGTCCAGGAGGCACGTAGTGGGAACAGTGCTGCCTTGTCTCCCAGCTGAAGGACGAGTGAGAATATAAAGTACCTTAATAGAGACTTGCCGAAACACATCTTTCTAAATGGCAACATGAAAGCTCACCTTGATTGGAAATCAATATATCACTGTTTTAGATGAAGCACAGTCAATTACTGAACAAACAGAGCACTTTTTGGAATGTAGGGGACTGCGCTTAAGGGAAATGATCATGCAATAATATTGTAATCTAAGATTGTATAATGTTTAATGTTTGATAAAATTATTAGTTGACAGGTCAAACTACCAGGCAGCAAATATTTTAAGTAGTGAACAAGGACACATAAGGTAAGAAGGAAACAGTGACATTTGTAGCTCATAAAAGCTGAGGAAGAGCTTGTAGCTCCTACAAACTCCATCATATCCAGCACAGTGTCGGTGTATCGGGACATATCGGACCTGACAGTCTTCACCTGCTGTAGGGCCTTGATTCACCTAGATGACTTCTCTGCTCCCTCAGAAAACCAGCTCGTGTAAGTGCATTCATGAATTGATCATGGCCCACGCTAATTGCACAGCTGCCCATGTTAGTCCAGGCGGGAGGCTGCTCTGAACTTTCTGCTAGCCAGGAAAACATGCATCTAATTCTGTGCATTAAATGTGTTTGTGGCTGGCCTCCCACCTGCACTGCCTGTCACCCAAGAAGTTACTGCCAGCACTTGGTATTTTTATTTCTCAGAGAAGAATTGCATCTCTTAGCAAACTAAACTCCTCACTACCAAGCTGAAGCCCTTGTCTCTAGGAAATCCTTGAGAAGCATTCCAGATGACCTCCAACAGTCTTGCTCAGTACAACTTGTATTTTCAGCTCTCTATTGACAAAAATCTTGCCAAGCCTATCCCATAGCTAACTTGTGTCCTTTCAAAGCCTCATCCACTAAGGCACAGGCTGCTGCAGCCGGCCTATCCTGTCTTCTGGTCTGCCACCAGTGTGCCTTCTGCTCCCAGCACCACATCGTCCTCCATGCCAGCTCACACAGTGATTTTTAATCTCATCTCAATTGCACGACATTCACACTTGTCCACCTGATTATATATACATATTTCTTCCAGGCTCCAGTTGTTTCTGATAAACACATTTTGGCTTTGTTTCTAGTAGGAAAACCAAACCACTTGTAAGGCATGCAATGCACAGATGAGTTGTGCCAAGCTGTAGTATGATTTATAGATAAGATCATTCAGCTCTATCAGTGCCTGCTGAGATGGCTCTACAGTATGTGGTGGCCTGTTTTAAAACCTTCCCTCACCCGCTGGATATGCCAAACTTTTTTAACCTATAGATTCCAGGAGTGAATGACAGAAAATACAGAATTGATAAAGTTTGGTACTAAAATTAATGATCCATTATAGTGACATCATTACCTCTTTTATCTGCCTTCTCCAAAATGCATTTGGGCAAAGACTTCTGGCATCATTCAGGGCATGTGGAAAGCTTGGAGTAATGAGAAGGGGCAATAAGAAAGCACACAAAAAAGATTACACCTCTGTCCACCAAGTTCATTCTCTCTGACAGACGATGCAAATTCAGAAATACTATTTGCTGTTAAATGCAAGTATTTAATAACCCCTTAAGGTGTCAGCTTTGAAAAAAAAATAGTTTAATTAAAAGCAATTAAAAGCACAGACACCGTCTGGAAAATGTCTTTTAAGTTTACTTTGAATTAGCTAACTGACCACAACACCTGTGAGTGACATTGGCCCATGGGGACATAGCAGATACTACAGGTTGGTATCTTTCTGACAGACAGCCCCACTGGAGAGGTCTGCACTCTAGGAAAGAGAACAGTTGCCTTGTACTTCTAGCCAATCTAAAAATCTGGCCTTCCTTCCTGTAATATAAAGCAGTAAAATAAACTTGTAAGGTCGTTGTATTTTGAAATTTTCTAGTTAGTGATTGCTAAGAGTATTTTCAGAGATCATTACTTTATGCTGCATGAACAGCAGAAAGAAAAATTATCCTAGTATGTTTTTAAAGTGTTACCCTCACTTTTCTGATCAGACATCATTATTCTGATGTATTTCCGTACATCCTAAGAACTGACCGGGTTCTACTGAAAATTCATTGGACAAATTATTTACTATATCCTGGTACAATGCAGTAAGCAAAGAAACAATTTAGTTACTGGATATTGTTAGATGAATCTTGCTCAGGATAGCTTATTCATTACTGCCACCTTGACATTTTTCCTTCCTGTGCTCAGTTATCTCTATCCTGCCTTCCTTTAACGTCTCACGATGCACTGGACACTCAATAATACCCCACCGTATGCCACCCTTGCTTTTTTTCCTTACTTTCCCTTTTTTTTCTCTCTTTTTTTTTTTTTTTAATCTTTATTTTGTCTCTGTGGTGTTGTTTAGCTTCTTCTGCTCTCCCTTCTCCCTGAAGCTTCTCTCAAAATCCTATTTGGCTGATACAGCATCCTTTCTCACTGACCTCTTCTTGTCTACCTACTGTAGCCACATTCTACCTTACCAGGCCTCCTAATGCCACCAGGACACAACATCTGCAGGTGCATCCTAGAGATTAAACTGGATGCCCCCTAAACTCCTACCTGAGCCGTAGCAGTGGCTGCAAAGACAGAGCGAGTTCACTTGCTCAGTCAGCAGCCAGCCCAGCCTAGCATGCAGTCCTCCTCAGAGACCAATGTGCAGCCCGAGAATAAAAATATGCGTGGGTAAGAATAAAAGTATCCACATTATATATGGTGTACTGAAACTGTCAGGCCAACAAAGACCTATATTTCAGGCCAGATTCTCGTTCATTCTGTATTTTAATTTTTATGTTCAGAATTAAACAAATAGGTACAGAATATGGTTTAATACTTAGTCTCCATATCTTGCTCCCTTGATTTTCTGATCTCTTCTATCTGACTGTTCACCTGCTCTTTGGCCTTATGGCAGCCACCAAAGACTCCACTGAGAGGCCACAAGGCTTTTCAACATACAATGCAATCTTTTTGCACTGCATTCATTTTTACCAATGCATTCTTCCTTTTCTGCCTTTATTTAAACTCCCTGAGCATGCGCTTTGACAGTCAGTTTTTCTCTATGTTCATTTGTGTGTTGTTTTTTTTTTTTTCTGGAGCTATTACAGCAGCTTATGCCTGGGACTTGCTATCAGTGACATGTATAACAATTAAGTTGTTTTTCTATGCTCTGGTATGACAGTAGGCATAGCTGCCTTTCTCCCCAGAGGAGATCACTGGTCCTTCCTTTAATTTATGTATGCATGATCTGTTTGAAGAATAATGATAGAATAGACCTGACAGTAGAATTTCTGAGAAACGCCAGGATTTCAATTCCAGTTCCTTGTATAGTTTTTCCTTTGTATTTTTTAATGTTAAACCCATGCAGAGCATCACTGAAACAAGAATATGACTTATTATTTGTATGAATGAATCCCCATAAATCTCTGCACCAAGGCTGAGATCTCTCTAAACTAGGCAATAACTTTGCATAGGGAGGACTTGCCTATGCCTTAAGGTATTTTTAATGAAAATGCATTATAGAAAAAGAGTGAGAGGAACAAAATATTACTGTTCCCATTGCATGCCTCTTTGGGCGAGGAAAAGACCAAGGAGTAGGAGAAATCACAAATGTGTTGGGGTGGCAGATGTAGGACCTGCCCCAGCACCCTAAGGGCAAGCTCAGTGTCCACTCTGCCAAGATAGTCCCTCTACAGATGCACAACGTGTCAGTAGGAGGCCATAGCTTTTTAGTGACATGGGGAAGCATCTCAAGGAAAAATGCCTTCCCTCCACAGTTTGTAAACTGTGGGGAAAATGCTGTGGAAGGCTGTAAATCCCAAGC
This sequence comes from Lagopus leucura, assembly GCF_019238085.1. Classification (NCBI taxonomy): domain Eukaryota; kingdom Metazoa; phylum Chordata; class Aves; order Galliformes; family Phasianidae; genus Lagopus; species Lagopus leucura. The sequence continues at coordinate 12,730,847 of NW_024962267.1, forward strand.
AGACCTACTGCTTAACAAGTGTTGTGTAGGTTCATAACATTAGGATTGCTGTAGAGCACAAGATCAAATACATTTGAGGTGAGATCTCATGGAAAACAGCAGTCTGAACATAGGAATTGCAGCATATGAAAAAATGGTAACAGCCACCAATCCTCTCCTAAAACAAGCCCTTCCTCAGACACCTCAATACATGCGATCAATCCCACGGTCCTAACATTGATGTTCTCAAAGCAAATCATCAGCTCTCTGGCATCTCCATTCTGCTTGACATCCTGCAAGACAATGAACTGCTGTGACAAATTACTGGCATCAGAAATCCCATCAAGGAATATTGTGACAAATAGAAACTCTGCAATTACTTCTTTCATAGCCCTCGACACCTTGTCTGCAAGTAGCATCAATCAGACCATTTGAGATAGGATCAGACAGTCTCTAAAACCCCTTTGCACTTTCCAGATGTGCTACTAGTTACATGCTGTACTTATGGGGAAGTGTTACTATTTTTAATGCAGATCTTTTAATCTAGAATGATGTTTCTTTTTTTTTTTTTTTCTTCTGTTTTGTAGTTGCAGCCTCTTTTGTCAGGAGAAAATCAGAAAGGCTCTGAGGTGCATCCTTTCAACAAGAAAAAAAGCCCAAAGGGTAGCCTCGAGTAATTCTTCTGAACAATAAAAACAATACTTCATCATCAATTATTATATGTCCTTTATACCCAGAATGCTTTCATACTATTCTTGACAGTATTCCTAAACCAGGCTGAATTATAAAAAGCAATGCAAAATGCTCAAGAAATAATACTGAGTAAAATGCGCAGGTTTTAAGTCTGGTGCAATTCCTGTACCTGGTGCTAAATGTGTTCCAGGGAAATTTTAGAAGAAATAAGCTCAGTACATATCATATTTGAGAAATTCATTACAATAATGCATTAATACTTCAACTGATTGCTCTAGATACTTGCTTTTGGAATTTTAGAACATTTCATGCTTCATAGTAAAGAGCATCCTGCAAAAATAACTGGTGAGTTGCTAATACTCTCTGTATCAAGTACAGAAAATCACCGTGTGTGAAAAACAATGTGGGCTTACTTCATGTTTTCACGCTTCATTTCCAGTGAGCTGAAACCACTTCAGACATCTCAGTCCCAACAGGGAGCTGGGACATGCACAGAGTAACTGTACAGCCCTGACGAGAAAAACAATTTGATGGAAACAAGGGATCTGGTACCCTTATGTGTTGACTTCCTGAACATCCATATTTGTGACTGTACAGCATGTATATTAAAGAACTAGAACATAATGGGTTATAAAAGCAGGTAGGAAATTAGCCTTCTCACTAACGAGAACACACAGAAAGCTTAGCATAATCATACAGTAAAGTCAGATCTGTGTTGCTCAGGGCCATCTAACAAAATGGAAATAAATAAAGATTAATGATTTTAGAGTAAAAGTTCATGACATCTTCTCAAACCTCTATCACAGGCTTGTGGTTAAGCTCATTTATGTTCCTGTGGTCCTAAATCATTATAAATTGTTGGCATTCAATGAGAAACTACTGGTATCATGAAGGGATTTGTGCTATCTGATGGGAAAGAATCCATTGATTTTTCAACCTGCAACAGCTGTTTCAAAATTGGAGAAATTCCTTAATGTGCTAAAATGCCACAGATGACCAGTAATGATTCAACAAATAATACTTTGTTCATTCAGTAACAGTACTCAGCCTAAGATACTGAGGAACAAAACAAGTCAGTGATTTAATGGAGTGTAACTTTTGCATTCTTAGTATGCAAAAGTAATTTCCTAGAGAAGAGATCAGGCAGAAAAGGATATGGCAGAATCACGGGATCCCTAATTTTGCTAGCAAAATGAGACATTTTTGAACACTAGGGGTCTTCAAAACTAAAGAAACTGAATCAGAAGCTGTTAGAAGATGATCCCATTCACAGAGTCACTGAAGCTAGAAGGATGATTCTAGAGCTAAGGGAATAACTTGGTACTTGGTAGTATTGGAGATCTTTATCCTTCTTATGAGCTTTGAGAAAAGCATGAAAACCCAGTAACCTCTCTAAGGGTTTATAAGAAAATAACTGGAGTGTATCTGAAACAATTCAAATCTCTTGGATTTACACGGCTTGACTGTCAAAAGCTTAAAAATATTTATTGACACTGGCAAATCTGATGATATCTTGGCCTCTTATTACAATATGATTTTTGCTTCTCAGACAGATGAAATTAAGAGCTAGAGGAAAGCAGTAGACCAGAAAAGGAAAGCCAAATGATCTGAAAATGATTGGTATAAAATGACAAAGCAGGTAGGTAAGACAAGGATGGGTAGTAATACATTACACTACAATATCTGCTACTCTTGTCGGCTCTCTACTTGCATGCTGTTGTGTCCTAGCACCACATTTGTAATTTTACTGCAATTCCAGGTGAAGGTGGAAAGAAAGCACTTGGATCCTTTTGGATATAGAGGCAGTGCATTTTCCAGCCCTCCAGAAGGTAGTTGTTATTGGTTAATATAGATTATAGGACTCTCTGTGCTGTTCGAAATACAGCATTTTATCTTAGAATCATAGAATCTTGCTGATAACGTTACCTGTCCATGCAATAAAGGATGGAGATTAGCCCTCTTCTTGCTGTTAATATATTTGTAGAAACATTTTTAATCATCTGATGAATTTGGCTTGAGCTAAAACTGACTTAAAACTTTTGCTTTCTGATGTATACTCTCTGGAGAACTAGAGGGACAAGAAAACTAACAGTATGTTTATAATAAACTGTAATGAGAATAGGCTCTTTAGTAAATGCATCTATTTGGGTAACCTAACAGTATTTCGTTGCTTACCTTACAAGTAAAATCATTACTGCTCACATAAATTATTACTCTGTCTTATGCATAACTGATGTTATCACTAATTTACCTGGAGTCTCCTTTAAAACTAGGGTTCTTTTATCATATTATACTGATATCTGATAAATTAAACAGTCGGTGGGGGTTAAAGGAGTAAAGAGAAGGCTGTTGAAAAAATTGCCCTCCTCTGGTGTGCTGGATCCTACCTGGCACCCAGCATAAAATTTCTGCTAATCTAGGAGGTGGCCATCCAGTTATGAGAAGGCCACACAACTTGACCCACTCTAACAGCAAGGCAAAGGCAGCAATGGGAAAGACCTACAAGATGGGATGCTTTTTGAAAGCAATATAATTATAAGACAATATGGTAGAGCAATCAAAATGTGCACACCTCATGGTTTTCACAACTAAGCAAACTCAACCTTAAGAAAATATTTGGACTTTCAGTACTTCACAAGAAACATGAAAGATGGCAGATATCAGCTAAAGGAACAAGCTCTTTTGTTCAAAAGCATAGGAAAAAATTCCCTCTCCCGTGCTGCTGGGAGCACTTGAAAATGTATTTATAACTCTTTGCATCCCTACTTCGTGCTGATGTAAATTGATAGAACTCCACTGCAGAAGTGAAGGTCTGTCCTTCCTCTGTACAGACACATTTTTGAATGCTGCCAACAAGAAAATAATCTCAATTTGCTTTACTGTAGAGTTTGACAGTCACAAGTATTAAGAGGCAACCAAAGATGATAAACAAGCTCTGTGTATGTGAGGTGAACTTCTCCAGTCCTTCAAGCTTCTCCTCATGACATTTTAGTTCTCTTCATACTCCTGCCTCTGGTCCACCTTTCATCCTGTCCTCATTATCTGTTTCTATCCCATACCTTAAGGCTTAACCTAAAGTCCACTGAAGTGAAATATAAAACCTCATTCCAGGCAACATGCCACAGATCAGGCCTATAGGGACTAGTCGCTGTAGATACTGAGCATGTCTGTGAGCTGCTGAGTGCCTCGAGGTCTCAGTAACATCAACAAGCCTCACAGGACCAAGCCCAAAACTAAGAAGAACCAGAACTAACAGGAGCCCAAGATAACTTGCAAATTTTGGGTTTCAGAAGTTATGGCATACTTATCTTTCAGGCTGAGCAGTTACTGCATTGAAATTTGGAGGCCCTAACAGATTATTTCACAGAAGCTTTTTAGGCTCATCTCAAATTTTAATTTGAGTTATCCTAATAGGATTTTTCTTCAGCCCTCCTGAGGTCTGCTAAGCAAAAAGAGAAAAAAAAAGATAAAAGGTTGATTCAGGTTCATGTTCTTTTGTGACTGCTCCTACTGTGCACAATAAACTGACATGCTGCTTTTAATTAGCATTTAGTTAACTGCTCTTATTTTTTTGTGCAGAAACTACGCAGCGACTCCAGTGAACACAGAGGTGCTACGCTAAGGGCAAGCGTGGGTGTGGGAGGGAGTTTGGGTGGAATTACTTGAAAAGCAACCGTTCAGATTCTGAATTTAGCAGAGTACCAGTTCTGAGACTGAGTCTGATTTAAAACCGTGTGTACAACAACAATGAAACTTGAACAGAAAGGTAATTATTATTCATAATTCATCTTAGGTAACCAACATCAAATCACAATAAAACATAATGGGACTCTACCTGGTATAGCAGTAGCACAACCTAAACCTGAGCACAACAGTCAATTCACAAAATCATGACAAATAACGTCTTCCATGATAAAAACACTACATCTGCATAGATGGCAAAGATTTCAACCATACAAATTTTGCAAATATTGCTCCTACCATTTCCATTTGCCCTCATTTCTTCCTGATTGAGATCTATCTGATTACAGTTCCAGTGCTTTATTTCAGCAAGAATACAGGCCCAAGCTTTTGAAAATCAGACAGATGGTTTCAGAACATCAGCCTACCACAGTCTCTACTTCTTCTTCCATCGCTACTCAGCACCAGAAATCTTACTAGGACACGAGCCAATCAGCAGTCTGGAATGACAAGAATTCTCTATTGTGAGAATTATTACCACAATGAGAAAGCTCTGCTTCTTGGAAAATTAAAGATCATCTTGGCTGATGTGTTGGCTGAATTTGTTAAGAGTGTAATATGTCTCTTCTAAAGATATGCCTCACCACATACACAGACTTGTAAAATGACCTCCTGCATGTGAGGCATGTGTGCCTCTTCCTCCACCTAAGGAAAAAAATACAGCTTTTAACTTTTCTTTCCCGAGTTAGGTTTTGAACACAATACTGATGGCCATCCTCATTTGTCCCACTTCTTATGCCTGGTCAGTCTTCTTTAGACAGGAGACCAAAACCAAGGGTTGAATTAATTAGAAGCTATTGGAATTTACCCTATACTCTATTTTTATTGTCACAGAATACTCAAACACACAGAGTTCTCTCTGAAAGAATGTTTAGGAAGTTTTCAAAGATAGAAACAATGCATTTATGCTTTTCAACTCCAATTGGACACCAGGAAATTTCCACTGCTATTTCATTATTTACACTGTTGTAGAGACTCCTGTCATGGTCCAGGAGCCCATGTACTTCATGTATGTGCCCTTTGGCTTCACACACTGAAGTAAGAATAAGAAGGACCTGCTACGTAGGCTTAACAGTCGAATTAGCTGTGTTCTTGTACTGACCTACATTCAAGCTATTGCTGCAAGCCCAGGAGAGTAGCCTGATTCTGGTACATAGCCTGAGATGCTGTTTACGTGTTTGGACATCTCTTCACTCAATGAAGAAATACATCTACAGAGACACAAAATGTCGCCCACTGGAATACAACACAGCTACAGAGGGGGAGCTGTTTTCTAGAGAGCTCTTGGGAGAACAGAAATAACTGTCTGACAATGGGGATGTGTAGGTGCTGGTGAACTCTGCTTTGACTCTTCTGCACTGATATTGTTAACCTTCTCACAAGGCACTGCACTGAGATCCTGGTAATACTGAATCTGTTGAGGATAGCTTGTCACATGTGAGGAATTGTGAGCAATAATCTTTTTTTTAACATGCCTTGTAAAATTTTGTCATTTTTGAGTACAGAAAGGTTGCTGGAATGTCACTTGGCATTACCAGGCTATCACAGGATATCACTTTGTTATCATTAGTTTATTTGAATTATTTTCACAAAGGAAACATTAATGCAAAATGGGCAAGAAATAGACGCACTGTTGCAGAATAGTAAAAATCATACTTCATAATACTAATCCTGTGAGCGTTTGGCAGATAATAAACAGATGATATATTGATCTCTAAAATCACATGCATATTATGAGCATAATTCTCACTCTAATGCAGAGTTGTAGAATTTTACAGGCTCATCAACTTGCAAGGTTTCACCTGGAACATAAAAACAATTGCTAAAAGCACAATAAATTCTACATCTAGCCATCTGCTTACCCTCCTGACCTTTCAGATCTTATAAAAACTCAAGTTCATAATTTTTTAACTCTATGAACACATATATATATATATTTTTTTAAATACAGTATATTCAGATTACTTGATCTTTTCCATGCAATAAAAAAGATCCATTCCATTTGATAATATTTGGTGGCAACAGCCCCCACCCCCTTTTTTTTCCTCCTTTGAAAGGGCTCGTAATGCTATCACTAATGGAACTGAGAAGAACTGCCACTTGTTTCGCCTTGTGGTAAACATTTATTTTGAGTCATGCCCTTGTATTGGTTCACCTACCAATCCCTACTGCAAACTGAATCCAGCAACTGCTTTGGAAAGAGATTAAGTAACACCATTATCTGTTTCCTACATTAATCTCTGGTATTGTAAATATTTTTTCTTTGGTTTCCTGAAAGTAATAAAGGTGAAGGTTTCTGATTTCTTTGCACTGAACTAATTTATGTTCGCCTGAAATCAGTATTTCTTTTGCACCTTTTTTTTTTTTTTTTGTTCTTTTTAAACAATTAGGAATGTAAAACCTATCCGTATGAAGTTTTAATACAATGAAGGACTGACATAGTACAGTATGGCCAAAAGCCCATACATTGTATGTCACATTTCTGAAAAGCAGGTTAACATGTTAATACTAATAAATAAGCTACTGCAGGAATACTTCCTTGACCTGATTTGAGTAGGAAGAAAAAAATGTATAAAATATCTATAAAAGAAAATTTTGAAGGACTTGCAGGTATCAGAGGATACAAGTGTAGCTCGGAGACAACAATGGACAGAAAGACAACAACGGAAAACCAAGGAACATCTTAGAAACAGGCAGAGGGCAAAAGCCAACTCAGGGCAAGAGTGGCAGATCAATATTCACTGTGTGAGATACATCAGAAGGACGAACCCAGTCAGGGTAAAACAGATTAGCTGTATAATGACTCATCTGTGGAGAAAGTAATATTCCATACTAAATATTCCTCCAAAATCTCTAGCAACCTCAGGTAAGGATTACTATATCTTGCCTGACATTTACACAAAAACAAACAACTGCAGTCTCTCACAGTAAAGCACTGAAAGCACTGGTTGAGATACACACAGTCAGAGGATGGAATATTAATCTTTTCTCCAAAAATGATCCCCTACATTTGTCTTAGTTTCTTTTCCTAGTACTAAGTGTAACAACATTAAGCATATTTCTCATGGAGGTTAACATTCATGAATACAGGCAAGGTGAAAACACTTTTAATTTCTATTCACTTTAAATAGATTCTACAGTTTCCTCATCAACAAAAGATTTTACATTTATCCTCATCACCAAATAACTAAAGAAAATTATATCCTCATGCAATTTTAAGGCTGATTTGATTTTCAGGGCAATGAAAATGTCTCAGATTAACATTACATATTATCTCCTGCCCCCAAATCATTTGGACTCTCACTATTTTCTCCAGATTCCCAATAAAATAAAATCTATGCAGCACACCTATACAGTTGTTTACTTTAATAACTCTTCAACTTAGTGGTCACTTTTTAAAAGGCATAGCTTTGAGAGGTGTGAAACTCCTACAAATATCATGAGGACAGTAGATTATTGAAAAGAAATCCAAATTGCTGTCTCAGCTGAGGGAAAGATCTTTTCCCATTCTCAGAGATAACAACCAGCAAATCAGCACACATGTGCTCTGAACGAGCTGCGGCAATTTGTCCAGCTAAATAAACTGGGAATGCCAGGAGGAGATAGGCTTCCTGCAAGAAGAAGATTGTCAAGCAGTAATGAGAGAACTGGAGCAAACTGGTTAAAATTGGCAGTGGGAGGCAATTAGGGGGACATAAAGCACTAATACACAGATAGAATGATTTTTAAAACCAGGTTCTGCTCACAAAAATTTGTTTCTTAAATAAATAAATAAATATAGTACATAAGTTCATATCTTTTTTTTATTTGTGATCTGTCTTTGAAAATAGTTTGAAATAAAAGGTGTGAGTCGTGTTTCAGAGAAACAATAGGAGAATATCTGTCTTTGTATCACACTAACGTGCAGGAAGGATTGAATAAGCATCTGCTCACGGGAGCCATGTAGTTAGCATCTGTATCAGGAGAATGAGCTCTCATCAAATTATAATACTTGACATATTCAATGAATGTAGCCTGCTGTTCAGACTGACAAGAATAAGAAATTTTTTGCTAACATATCTGTCAGTTGCACTAGGCTGGCAGAGCACTAAATACAATCCATTCTGCGAGTAAGCGTGCATGCTGCCAGGAGCCCTTCCAACACTGGAGAGGATTGGCACTGGCAACAGTGGGGAAGAGCACTGAAGAGAATCACTATTAATACTTCAGAGGAAGAAAGAATGGGTTAAATTAACATCATTTCCCATTCTCATTACAGTCAGCAAAACAAAAGATGAACCAATGCAATGTTGTTTCTTCTCATTACAGTCTCTGTCACAAAGCTGAGGTATCAGGCTGCAGCTTACAGCCATCTCAGCGCAATGTGCTGTCAGTTCTCGTGGCCCTTTCATTTTTTATTACTGTAATTGGCAATTTCACTACTTCTTCACAGTAAAAGCGGTTGGAAACGGTATTAGTTGACACATTTCACATGGCACCTGGCCAAGTCAGCAACAACAAGATTATAGAAATACTTAAGTATGTATTGGTCAGGCCAGGTACAAATAGAACCAGCAAACACTTTGTGTTTGAACTGCCCCACTGTTCACTTGTTGCCAAAGAGCACAACCCTCCTGCAGCTTGAGATGCAGTGATTTAGCATTGGCTGAGATCAGGCCTTTGCAAGAACATCACCATTACAAAAATGCCACTATTTGTCCTTTGTAGCAAAGTTCACAACATTAGAATACATTTGATTTTCTTTTCCCCGAAAAACAAGCTTAAACAAAGCAGGTGCAATATACTTTCTTGTGATTCTTTTGTGCATAAACTAAACAGACAGCAATTGCAGAGTGATGTAGAAACTCATCCTTACAGTAAAATTGCAACATGGAGGGAAGAAAGCCTGATCAAAGCCAACTTGTAACCTGCATTTCAGAACTCACAGCTTCCTGCAAATGCCAAGAGTTTTCCAACGTGGCTAATTCATAGCAGAGTCATACAAAACATGGCTCTTTTCCAACTGCTTCTCTCCATTAGCAAAATACAAGCAGCTACTCCTAGACAGACCCAGATCCGAGAGAAGCCCTCCAGAGCAACACAGGAAAACCCAAAACAGATCAGTGGCAGTGAACCTCATATCACAGTCTTCTTGCTAATGCAGTTTGGAAAGCACAAGTAGTCCGAGAAATTAATAAGCAACTTAAATATCAGCAGTGGTTGCCATAGCAAGTATAATAATCATAAGTAGCAAGCAGGTCACCGTGCTCTTGATCTGATCATTAACGACAACAATTTCATCTAGTAATTCTGAAAGACATGGAAAATTGTGTCCTTAAAGAAATGTCATTAAAAATTTGGCAAGGAGGTTTTTGAAACTGAGAAGAATGGATACTAATGGTGCAGTAATTAAGTAAATCAGACACAATGACAGCTAAAGGGAAAATGACATGCTTAAATGGGTAGAAAACGAAACAAATTTCAAGTTATGATTACCCACATTTTTAATTGTTCCACTTTTCATTTATTCACCTGTGGGGAATGGATAGCAATGTGAAAGGTATTTAATGGCATGATGAGAAACTAATCTATCTCATCTCTTCCTTCACAGTATATAAGACTCCAAAATGATTTCAAACATTTTTTTCCAATAAAGAAGAACCTTTATTCAGGATGCTAAAACACAGAAAGACAGATTGTAGATTCTATTATCTCTCTAGTGGGAAAAATCCTGTGCTGTGACCAAACTAAGTCTGCCTAATTGGGGTCATGATTTGGACAGTGACAGAATGGGTAGCTGAGTAGAAAATGATCTCACTGACACAGTGTTAGTGGTCCATTAGCACCACAGCCTACAGCAGGATGAGTTCGGTCTAACAAGAGAATACAAGTTCGGTGTTTGATGGGCTCCTTTATAACTACTTTGAACATGCCTCACTCACTCTTCCTCATAGGCAGAGTCCCTTTTGTTCCCAGGGACGAACCATACCTTTATGGATGCATTAAGCAAGGGAAACATGCTTCACAGAAAGCAGGGATGCTACAAATGGCACAAAATAAGATTTCAGTTGCCTCTGTGTTAAATCCTTCGTATCTAAAGTGTGTGTTCTGACATCAAGCAAACTTGAAAGAAACATGCTCTACTTGTGCCTTCATTCATTTGGCAAATGCTTTTCAGCCTTGATAGTTCACCTCCCACTTGAATCACTCCTGTTCCTCTGTACTGCTATCAGGTTTCCTCAGTAGAAGGGTATTTTAAACACAGAAAGACAGAGAATCAAAACTGCTACTCAAAGAGAATATAGTTGATTAAATGCAGTGAAATAGTAGCTTGTTGTGTTGTGAATAAACGCACTATTATAGCCTCATACTCAAAATAAAAAATATCTTAACATACTTATATGTTTACTCCATGTTGGCTTAACTATATTTTCTACCTTCTTAGGTTTAGTCTTCAGTAACTAACAAGTTATACATTGGAATTCTTCCTGTAATGCACTCACTGTATATAACACAATCTTGAAGATATGATACAACTTCTGTCTGACTTTGAGAAATTTTGTCCTTAAGGGAGAGGGGAAAATGAGAAGAATGGAACAGAGGAAATCTGAATGATCTTTTTCATTTGATCTGATTTTTGTCATAATTGAGAATCTCTGTGAAAATCAATACAAGTTGTTACTACACCATAACATAGATTTAGAAAAAAAAAAAGAAAGAAAAATAAAAGCCAAACAAAGCCGTGTGTAATTTAATCTTCAATATACAATCTACTTAACAGTCTTCTTCAAAGTCTACAGGAGAAAAGTCAACTTGTTGTACAACTTCCTTTGTGATTTGTGTTCCCTGTTGTAATCCCTAACCAAGGTTCCAAGTAGAATGTTTGATCCTATTTGATGCATGTGCCCTCCAGAGAGACCAACACATTGCAATAGTAATTCCAGTAAGACTTCTCTATGATGAAATACACCAGATCTCCTTACCTCCTTCTCCCATTGTAAATGAAGACCAAATCTGCTAGGAGATGGGCTGAAGTTCTCTTCTGATTCTAAAGCCATATCAGTTTGCAAGGCAGTTGTGCAGTACTTTGTCCTCCTGTCATACTATACACATCAAAACATCCTCCACTCAAACACAGCTCAGAACATGTGAATTTTACCCAGAAAGTTGGCATGCTTGTAGAGATTTTTGAATTTTCACCACTTTCGGCTTATGAAAGGATTAATAAAAAATAGAGTATTGACAGGGTAGACTGTTAGAGTAATGGATCCAATAGAAATGAGTTAGTGTTTGTGGAGCTAACAGTAGATGAGTACAGAGTAATAGGACAATCCTATTAATGCTCATGGAATACCTCTACATCGCTTATAATGGCATTTATCCCAAAGGGCAGCAGCAAACTTACTGCACATAAAGAGCCCATGATCAGTAATCTGTTTCACCGCACGAAATGATAGCTTGCTTCTCCTTCTCTATTAACATTTCAAATGGTGCTTGCTCTCTAAGACAAGAAATGTCAAAAACCAAAGGGAACTCTCAAATTTAAGGTCATGGCTAGGAAAAGATCAAGATGTGTTAATGACATAATTATAAGAGAAAATGGAGTACTACTGTCTCCTTGCCAAAACACTTGGCACTACTTGCGCATGTCTGTGCATGCAGTAACTCAGCTCCCTGAAGAAAACAGCCTGGTGTTCCTTCAGATGGGTGAAATGTCAGTACAGAGACAAACATTCTCCTTTTCTTAAATACATCCATCCCACCTGGATTATTTTTCATGCACTCGCCCAGTAATTCAAGTGAAAATATTGTAAGAAAAATACCTTAACAAGACACTTTGCCTTTTTTGTTGTGTGTTGTCCCTAAATTGACTGGATGGTTGCACTCAGAGTTGCAGTCAATGACACAATGACCTGGACAGGATTGAGAGGGAGGCCAATGCCAATGTCATGAAGTTCAACAAGGCCAAGTGCAAGTCCCTGCGCCTGGGTCAGGGCGATGCCAAGCACAGATACAGGTTGGGTGGAGAATGGCTTGAGAACAGCCCTAAGGAGAAGGATTTGTGCGTGCTGTTCAAAGAAAGAGTCAACACGAGACAGCAATGTGCGCTTTTAGCCCAAAAGCCAACCACATCCTGGGCTGCATCAAGAAAAGGGTGACCAGCAGGTCAACAGGGTGATTCTGCCCCTCCCTGGAATTCAAGGGCAGTCAACCTGGTCTAGTGGGAGGTGTCCCTGCATATAGCAGAGGAATTAGAACTAGATAATCTTAAAGGTCCCTTCCAACCTAAACATTCTATGATTCTATGAATTTGCTTTCATTTCTTTGCACCTTTCTTTCCTCTCATTATTCCCCATGCCCATTTTCTTCTAACTCAAAATTTAAATTAAAAAAAAAAGTGAAAATTGTTTGACTTACAGAAAGAAAAAATACGAATCCTGTGGATAAGATGTTCCACTGTTGCTACCATTGTTTCCAATGCATTGATACTGATATTCAGCTCTGTTTCCTGGTAGCAATTCAGCAATTTGCGTGGATGAGCTGATGGATATGTTCTTCATTTTGTGATGTGACAGCTATGCATGCCCATCCAAGGATGTGGCTTGTCTTTCATTGCTGTGGACACTGCCAAAATGTATCACCTACTGCATCACTGTATTCACATCCACTTCTTGCCTCCATAAGTGTTCAGCAAGTGACAATGAATGTCAATGGGTGCCATTTTTTCCACATGGAGGAATTCAGTTCCACACCTATTCTTCATACATGCTTCCATGCCAGACGCCATTTTGTCAGGCTACCCCTCTGCTGTCATCTGTCACACAGCAACAAAATGGGATATTGGTGGGAAGCTTCAATCTCTACTATATCTACTGTATCTACACAACCAAGATCCATCTGTGATGTTGTGGCCCAATATAATACAAGAGGAGGCATTACTTTTGGAGCAACCCTCATAATACAGAAGTTAAAGAAGATAAAAGATTTAAAGCAATGGGTGCTTAGGCAAACGAGTCATGGATAGAGAATTACCATTATATTATCCCACTTTAAAAAAACCATTGCCCGTAGAATGTGAATGTATCTGTGAGTCTGGATCAGAATGTGTTCACTTTTGATTTTATGAATATTTAAGTCAAAGGTAATATCCTAAAGGTACCACTTAGTATCTACTCAAGGTACTATCACAGAATCACAGAATGGCCCAGGTTGGAAGGGACCTCAAGGATCATGAATCTCCAACCCCCCTGTCACACGCAAGGCCACCAACCTCCCCATTCAATACTAGACCAGGCTGCCCAGGGCCCCATCCAACCTGGCCTTGAACACCTCTAGGGACAGGGCACCCACGACCTCTCTGGGCAGCCTGTTCCAGCACCTCACCACTCTCTCTGCAAAACACTTCCCCCTGACACCCAACCGAAACCTTCCCTCCCTCAACTTAAAACCATTTCCCCTTGTCCTACTGTTATCTACCCTTTCAAAGAGTTGATTCCCCTCCTGTTTGTAGGCTCCCTTTCGGTACTGACAGGCTGCAAGTACTATAACTAGTACTCTGTGAGTTTTTGATTTGTGGAAGAGTTGTCAAAGGGAACAAGAGACTTCTAATCTGCTTCAAATCTTGGATCTGTCAGTCCTTGTTCAAAGGCTATGGGATAAAATAAACACGCTCTTTGTAGATGATACAGTGACCGAGCTAAACTCCAGAACAAAAAGCAGCAGAGATGAGCACTGTGAATTAGGGTGTGACAAATAATACAAGCAACAGACTGGAGATTAAACTACCTCTAGTTTATAGGTCCAAAAAGAAAAAGCTTGCTTGACACTTCATGCCTCACAAAGTTGCACCATCTTTAATGGCCAGCTGTAATTAACTTTATTCTGAAAGAAATATTTTTTACTCTCAGTTGACTGCATATTCTTATTTCCTCTTAGCTTCAGAAACAGTTCAACTGATCATATGGTTACTCACTTTCAGAAAATGAAATTCAGTTACCACATTTATTCATATTCACCTATTGCACAGTGCAGGAACCTGTACTGTGAGAAGCTATTTCCTACTGACCAGTGTCACTTACCAGTGACATCCTTTGCTTCACTTCAAAGACATGATTTCCATCCTTTGGTTTCAGAACAGTCTCATCATTTCCTACAGCAAGCATGCTACAAAGCACTTGTTGAGTATCTTAAGACAATGCACTAAAGCTCACATTTGCTCTAGTCAGGTTTACTTAGTAATGTTCTTATGTATTACCTTTAAAGGCTTTTTTCATGCTCTTCACAGTGTGCTGCAAAAAGTTCCTTGCACTGCTGTAATAACTTGGGTTCTTCTGACTTGCCTGAGGAACTCAGAGCAGTTCTTTTTCAACATGTGCAGCTAGACACAGAAACTACGCCCTTGATTTCTGTTTGTCTAGAGAACCACTTTTAGATTACATATATCTGCTGAAGAAACAATCTGATCACTAATTTGCATTTGCAGTGAGGTTAATAACCACCAAAATGCTCAGATCCTTTCTGTTGCTATAGAGAACAAGAACAAATATTCAATCTTTCCTTATTTAAAAACAAATGCAGATCATTTTGGAGTGTGTTACTTGGCCTCTAATTCACTGTTATTATTTCAGATTGGAAATCGGAACATCAAAAGATAGAGATTAACTGAGGGTATATAATGTAGATTTGAAGGGCAAACCCACCTATCCCATGTCTGCAGACTCTACAAGTCAAAGGACAGATGTGCCTTGTAAATCAGTGATGCTTAGACAGTAATTCTTTGGGGTACACAGTCAAAAGTACCTCTACATCACAGCTGTAGTAATGGATGCTTCTATGACAGCCTGAAACAATACCAACATTTTCCCAGAACAGTCCATTATTCAAGTTCATTTTAGTTGGCAGAAAACCTTGAGAACACCTCCATGGCTGTGTGACTAAGCTCCATGTTCACTGGCATGCTCTCCCTTCCAATTGTTCATAACTGTTTCACACAGGTTTTTTTGGGGCTGGATACTTCACTTCTCTATTTGGTGCTGAAGCCAGTGATTTGTCAAAATTCAGACCCTGCAGGGAGTCCCACAGGAAAAGAAACATTTTGCCATGAGGTTTTCAGTAGAAACTTTTTAAGAATAACCAAGACGAGTTTGTCATCAACGTAAAGCTGAAGACTGATTTCAAGAATTCAAGCTCCCAATTTCTGATTCAAGAAATCGTTGTTAGAGAAATTATTTCACTTTCTCTCCTTTACAATTCTAATTTTATTATACCAGTGCTACACGTGGCTTGGAAATGGATGGCAGTGACCAATTAAAACCAAAGAAAACAGGATGTTAGATTTTTACAAATTTATAATCTCTGGACTATAATGATGCCCTCATAGAGCTGCAGCACACCTTGACTATTGTCCAAAATCTTCATGGACTGTTTTAGCAGGGATTAAACTGGTATCACTCATCCTGCATATATCTGCAAGTGTTATAGCATTAGCTTCACTTCCCTTCTCTTTGGAAAACATCCCCTCCCTCCTGATGGAGACTACTTGGAACATACTTAGTACTGTCTTTGTTTTTGCTCCCCAGTTCCCACAGAAAGTCATCAAGTAATTTATAAATATATATATTAGGTCCTCTGGGACAAAACAGGGCAGGCAGCCTTTTCTGTCACCATCAAATTAAGATGTTAATTAATGTTTATCGCTTCTTGCTATCAGAACGCCAACAGATTAATTAAGGAAAAAACCTCGAACAGAAAGGATGGATTATTCTGAGTGTCTTCTTTCCCAGATGTGCCCACTTACACTGTCAGCTTTTCCAGACAATGTGTTAAGACAGTGAGGATGACTAGTAACTGGTTTTCACTGCACTGAGAGCAGGGAAAAGAAATATTACAGGTAGAAAAGTCTCTCTTGAACAACAAATGAACCAATTTGTTCCCCCCCAGTAACTGTAGTAATTTAGTACAGCTTTGCAAATCTGTGTCATTGCTGCTACGAATTGGTTATTTTAAATGGATCCTCACTTTTCTTCACATGAGGCATTGCAAATTGACTGAAAGTAATTCTAGGTCAGGTACGCCAATTTTTGGTTGAAAGTTACAATTATTTTTTCCAACTTCTACCTATCTTCACATTGCCTTTGTTCAATTTAAAGTGAGTCAACTTATATAATAATTCACATGGGAAGGGGTATCATACAGCATTTTGAGAGCACATACACAATAGGTCAGATTCCTATTAGATACCAATACTTTTATTGTGGTTCTTTGGATCTCAGCTTCTGCATTTGTAGAACCTGGATAACCTTTCAACAATCTGACCTTTCTATGAGCCACGCTTTCTCCAGATGCGAAAACTGAATATAATCCCACTTTATTCAGTATTAATAAACTGTAAACAACATCCCTGCCCATTCTTGGCCAAGTGCCTAAATTAAATAGGTCTCTTAATGTATCTATCTGTACTATAGAGCTATTTAAAAGCAATATACCAAGTGTGATGATGATAAAAGGACCCTTTTTCATTTACTTGTTTTTAAGCTCCAGATATTACCAGTGAATATTTTCCTTAGCATGAGCTGTTGCCAATACAAGCCTTTATATTTACAATAAAAAACTATCTAGCTTTCAAAGGAATTACTATTTTCTGAAGAAAGACTGTGAACTCTTTCTTTAGATGCTAAAGTTCTAGGGAAGTATTTATCAAGGCAGGGCTTATTTCCACACACTGGTGAATAATAATAGTGGACAACCGACACAGTGCAAATTTTTGCCGGCGCTGATTCTACAGGTGCCATCACTTTTGCAAAGGATCAATTATTATTTACACAGCTGCCTATAGAATTATTTCAGGTTTATTTTCCATTATCTGTGTAACAGATATTGTAAGGAAAATTGCCAAGCTTGTATCTTGCTGTATCAGGGAGAAAGAAAGGACCCCAAAAGTTAAGAATTACCATCAGTAGCTGGCTGAAGAGTAACCAGTGATGCCCTTGTTCTTTAAAGTTGCTGATTTTTCAGTTCTTCTAAATTTTAGATGTCTTAACAGAAGAACACCACCACCATACACCAATCTCTCGTCCGACAATTTAAGTTCTGGAGAACAATATCATTTCAACTTCTGTGTTAGTAGCAGAGAATCTTTTTTGAAGCTCCAGAAGAAATTCACTTTCTAAAAGTGGACCTTCAGTCACTGTTCATAAGCTTTGGATTTTCAGATGACAGCTTGGTAAGCCCTGAGACAGCACGTGAAGCACGCTGAAAATAGCCAAGTGCACACTGCAGATAGCCAAAATCTCTTCCTACAGTGCAGTCACGTTGAGTAATGAAACACTTATTTGCATTTTTACCCAATAAAAACCCATACAAATATAGGTGCTGATAATGTAACATTATTTATGGATAACAGCTGTCATATTTCCCAGCTGTTTCCTTGTTGCCTGCTGTAACATATGTTAATTTAAACTCTCACCAAATGTCATGGTTTGTTTGTAGCGCTCCAGCTGCAGCCTGGCACATTTTTTCTTCAGGTTTCCATTGGCGCTGGAAACGATTACACAGGCAGCCCATAACAACATAAACAAATCTTGTGTGGCTGCTGAGCTGTTCTCGTTTACTTGGATAAGTGAGAATCTGCTAGAAGAAACTAAAAATGGAGATGAACCATCTTATTTATCTTCATTTTCTGAGGTATTTTGGATGTTGTTAGTAAATAAACTGCAGGGGACACTGGAGTCAAAGGAATCTTCAAGGAAAAATGCATCATGCAGAACATTTATTATTTCCTCAACAATCATAAATTAAAACAAGTTAAACTCACATCACTACGTAAATCATATTCCCAATGGGAACTCAGGTGAGATTCTCACTTTGCAATGACAATGTCAAAAATATTGACTTAAGGGAGCAGGACTGGGTCTTGTGCGACTTTATAAGCAGTGAAAGGTTCTCATGTAAGATGAAGACAAAAAAAAACAGTGAAAAATAAATATCACAGTCTGTGCACAACTTTCTCTGCAATACAGGAAACAAACAAACAAACAAACAAACAAATATAGTGCAATGAATTGTCTAAATTAGAAAACTGAAGGTGGAGGAAAAAAAAGAAAAAAGAGAGAGAGTAGGATTGACAGGAGTAGTCAGACATGTTGACTTTTTTTCTCACGGGAAACCTAGGATCAGAACAAATCCCATCCACAGGCTGAATACAAAGGCTAATGCCAATGGAAGGCTTGGATTTACTGTACAGAAGCCTGTGCCATTTCTGCTCTGCTTGTTGCCTCTTCCTCTTCCACCTGTGCTGCCATCCATTTCCAGAGGTGATATGTAAAGGTCAGCCCTAGCAGGCAGAACAACTTTTATTTGCTTCTCACTATAGGATAAGGATCAATACCAAGAAATGGAATTGACACTTGTGTAAGCGTACAAATGATAAGATTATGCCAGCAAACACAATACAAATATTGATCAATTTAAATATGAGAGTAAATGGAAGAGAACAAAACATCAGCTGTGGTGACAAACTGACAGAGAAGCTGGCAACAAATAAAGTGAATATCAAGATAGAAAATCATTTTTTTCCTTACTATTCATTTTTCCTTAAGATCACACTGCATGACCTCCCTGCCTTTTCATCCTCCTTTCAAATCATATTTTAAATTTCCTACAGAAAAATTTCTCTGCACAAGCAATGTGATGATTTAACAAATAACTTAATGCTTCAGATGATTATGATGTAGCAGCTCTGTAGGATAGCGGAGAAAGAGAAATCCTGTGTCAATCTTATGTCAATTATACCAGAATTGAGAAATTTTCTTTAACAAACAAGATAATCGAAGACAGTTGTTGTCTATTGTTAGAAATTGTGTCCCAACTGTCACATGAATGTGTTGAGTTATGATTTGCCACAACCTGGCATTATGTATTATAGTCCATACTTTTAGAATGGAGAAAGCTGCTCTAGGTAGAAAAAGTTTCACTTCCACGGGGACATAACTTATCCACGTGGCTTTGTGCCTCTGATATGGTCTCATAGATCTGTCCGTCGGACCAGCTTCGACAAACAGCATAGGCCTGTGCTGTCTTCAGGGTCCAAATTGAAATGTCCCCACTCTCTAACTTCATACTGGGACATTTCTCCACTTTAAAACATTCAGCTTATCTAAATTTTAAATAAAACCTTATATTTCCTTCTGTAAGATTGTATGCCCTGAATAATTCACCACTTAGCAATAGAGAGGGGGGCCAACATCTCTCCTCTTGTACAAGAGCATTTCTACTGCTATTGGACTCCTTTAAAGTTAAAACCTTCCTTTGGCACAGTACACAGAGACCAGAGCACTTCCCTTCTCAGCAGCACTTCTGTCAGAAGTTGCTGCTTTAGAGAAGACTTCTAGCTTGTTGATATTCTGCCAACTGATACAAACATTCAGTTTCACCCAATTGAATGAGACTTCTTTAGTACAGGATCATTTAACAATTTTTTTTTTTTTTGAAAAGCTTGTTTTCACCATTTAAATGCAACAGCTTATCTCTAATACAGTTACCATATCTCTAATATTGACTTAATACCCAAGCACAATGATTAGAGAAATGGATATTATTGGGCAATGATTCCACAAAACGATGGTCCCAAAAAGAAAGATACAGCAACAAAACCAATCAAAACCAAGCAGTTCTACATTGTGGCACAGAGTCACGTGGTAAAGCACAACCAAATTTCTCTGCAAGGACAATACACAAATTTCCTGGAAGCATGGAGATCTTTTCTGACAACCTTGGCTCTTCTGGTATGTGTAGCAGTAGAAGTGGAATGAATACAGAAGGCTTTGAATTAAATACACTGTACTGAGCTTTACTGCGGTGAAAAAGAAAATAAAACACTTGGTAGCTGTTGAGAGTTTATCTTCATCACTTTCAGAAGCACAGCTCTAGATGGCTTGATGTTAAGATGTGGCCTGCATGAAACAAAGAGGTGATCCTTAATCACCCTTTCCTCAGGTGACTACGAGCTGCATTTGAAGAATAGGCTGAAGCTATGAACTCTCTCTACTTCACCCACGCTCAAACTGTAACATACAAATTTTCCATTAGTTAAATCAACTATTCAAGAAGTATTTGAAGATTCCTCTCTTCTAGGTGTTAGGGCTTCCAAGGCAAATCCACAAAACAGGAAGATGCTACTTCCAATTTCATGTACATTTATTTCAGCTTTAATGTTGAGCTTTACGGTTTCTAGATTCATGTTTGCAAAAAAAGTATTACAGGTACAAGGACAAACAGGATGCTCCAATGCTCCACTCAAAACTATAATCTTCCTAAAGACACAGTTAGTTTAAGCTGAATCCAAGCATTTCATTTACTCCCAGATAGCACCCTTTACCAAAAACAGGTAAAGAGGTGATAATTTGTTGATATTCTCAGAAGTGAAATAAAAATGAAGTTTCAAAAAAAAAAACCACAAAACTAAACTTTTCTTTGGGTCATATCCATTACAGAGGATTTAATCTGTGCTACCTTCATGGAACAAACTAAGATTTCATGTTTCTACTGAGTGCAGTGCACTCACCTGCCAAGATCATCATTCTGAAGAGGCAGAAGTAACACTCATCGTTACACAGACCAGACAACCACAATGCTTGTTTCTCATCTAATTAGTTCCCCAGCAGTGTACCTCTTTTCCCAGAGCCCAGATTCAGCACGTGTGTGAGCAACACAACAAATGAGACTAGGGAGGTTCAAGCGACTTCACAATCACACAAAAACACAAAATTTAGGGGTTGGAAGGGATCTCTGAATATAGTTTAGTCCAACCCACTGCTAAGGCAAGTCCCGTTGAGTACATTGCACACGAAAGCATAAGCAAACAAACTGCTGTGATACGAGCACTTGATATAAAAATCATGCCTGATATAGAAATGGTCACCAATTTGCATTGCATTCAAACTAGAACAGGCAACAACGTGTCTCTCTCAAAGATTCAGAAAATGTAAACAGTTCACAGAAGACAGATTATTGTGGAGAAAGAGAACGTGCAATTTTTATTTTCACAAAAATATCACCATTAGAAAGGAAAATCACTGAATGATGGAGAGTGATGGAGGCCCAGGCTGGTGCTCAAATACATGTAGCCACTGTAAAGTCACTGTAAAGTCATCGACCGAGTGGTTGTGACATGAGCGAGAGATGGCTGTGACCTCAATGACCCTCATCTATCAATTCCAGTGCTGGCCAAGACCAGTGTCTACTCGTGCCTGGACTCCAGTTTAGCGTGTCTGCGAGACTTGGATCACGGAACGAGGATTTGGTTGCATTGTGCTGTGTGACTGCTGGTAGCAGTTCCTGGTGCCCATCCTACAGCATCACCAGTATTTCCCCAGTTCTGCCTGGCTCAGGCAGCTGGGGCTCACAGCAGCAGAGGTGAGAATACATTGCCCCAAGGTGACCGATGGGGAGAAGGGGGTGGGGAGGTTCGCTGTTGAGGGACTGGGGCATCACTGCTGCCTGCCTTGGAAACAGAGTGACCACAGCCTCTCTCTCTCTCTTGCAGTTTGTGACACCTTCTGCCCGCTGCAGCACCAGTAAGGAGAGCAGCTTCCTGTCCTTGGCTCTCCCCAGCCCACCGCACAGCCAGAGGCCATGGAGGTGCCATTAGAATGGACCTGCCCCATCTGCAGCCACATTCAGGACAATGTGGCCTATGTGACACCTTGTCACCACCAGCTATGGTACAGCTGTGCGCTCTGGTGGGCAAAGAAGCAGCAGGAATGTGTCATCTGCGGGCACAAGATCAGAACCATCCGATACTCAGAGAGGTCAGACGATGATTATCTGAGTGCCCTGCCCTGCAGCACACAGCACGCTCCGGTTATGGCCTGCAGGGCAAGCAGGAGCCTGCAGAGCCGGTGCTGCTGCCTGCTGAGCACAGCTTTCCTCCTGAGATCTGGGCTGCCTTTTTCCAACAACACCCGGGAGATCTCGGCCCGTTTCAGTGGCTCCATCAAGAGATCAGGGGGATCTCCGCTGACAGGTGGTGGGAGGTGCTCACAAGAACGGGCATCATTAGGAACTTCCTGTGCAGGTACGGGCTCCACGAGGCCGTCCTGCTGCGGGAGCTGCAGCCAAGTCTCAGAGGCCTCACGGTGCGCTTCGTGAGGAGGCTCCTTATCGTCACAGCAGACCTGTGCAGTCCAGAGATCCGCCGGCAGCGGGACCACGGGGACACCGGTGTCGCAGGAGGGCGGGAGAACGGCCTCGCGGCCGCCCCGAGCCCCACCGCCTCCCAGCGGAGGCCTCCCGCCTGCGGCCCGGGCCGCTCCACCGGCTCCGCAGGTCCCAGCGACCTTTGCGGGGGTCCCGGGAACCTCGCCGCCGCCGCGCCCTCAGAGAAGGAGCCGGGGCAGGCTGCAGCGGCGGGCCCCTGCACCCGGGGCAGGCACCGTTCCCGTGGGGGGCGCCGCCCACGGGTCTCGCCCCTGCCCCGCAAGTGGCGGCCCCGGCGCTAGGCTGGCACCGCACCTCCGGGCAGGGAATGGCTCAGGCGGACTGGGAGGAGAACATCGACCTCTCGGTCTGCTTCTGAGAGAAAATGAATAAATAAACAGACAAAAGTATTTGCCTTGTCGATAATATTTGGGGTTGCCATCCCTACTCATGATGGTTTGTCCCTTTTCTGGTCCTGAGAAAGACACACTCACCCTGCCGTCTGCTCTGGCATTTAGTTTTGGTAAGCACTGGCTATCAATGCTCACAGCCCAGCACCACTTGGATACAAAGTTGGTTTATTTTTTAAAAGTTCAGCTGGAGTGGAGCATTATAATATGACTTGTTGTCAAGATAGACATTTCCAGTTGGAAGTGCCTTTTGCCAAAGAACCTGAAGTCTTGCTCCTGCACCTAAGAGCAGCCCCAAGCACAACACCTGTGCTCCCTGCATCTCTCAAGTCTGTCACTGCCGAAGCTGCCTCTTGAAATAGCAAAGCGTTTTTAAGGCACCAAGCCTGCCTCTAAATTACTGTGATGAATACCTGCCAAAATCTGTAATAAAAAAGGCTAAACTAGACTTTTCATCATGGAAACCGAGGTGTTGGGTCAGTGCTTCACTGAGCAAGGTAGTCTTTTTCTGCTTTTGTGACCACTGTCAAATTATCCCAACAGTTTGAAGCCACGTCATTTACAGGAGATTCATCCTCCTTGTTGTACCCCTTCCTCACGTGTGGTAACTGTGAGTGCAGCCCTGTTCTGCTGGAGCTCTCACCTGTGTTCAAATCTTTTCCCTTCTCCGCAGGAGCCCATTTCATTCAAAGATTTTTGTTTGTTTTTAAAATAAATCATGAAAGTCATGAAGAGGGATCACAGAGATACAGGGTAAAGATGCAAAATCGTTTTAAAATATTAAAATAGCCATACTGTCTCAGTTCTGAGAGTCTTTTTAGAAACAGCGCTTCAATAACAGGTATACAAGAGTGAATAATGACACTTCCCATCCTGTAACATCTACAGGCACTTCATGTGGGTATCTCTGTGCCAAGAAAGTGTTCCTGTGCTAGAAAACCACAGCCACCCATTCCCCAGTCAATCAGTGACTGGAAAGGTTCTTTTAACAGCCACCATACTACATGGCAGGGAGCTCCATGTGGGATTTCACAGTGAAGGAAAATCTCTTATCCTGGTCTAGGAAAGAACGAGCACCAGCATTCTTGCACGGCTAAACAGGGACCTGATTGGGGTTGATAAAGGATGGCAAAAGAAAGGCTAAGAAATGAGAAACCTGAAGTTAAAATAAGTAGCATAACAGTAATAACAATCAGCATGTATTAGGGGAAATATGTGCTCTCCAAGGTATAAACTGAATAAGAAAACTTGCTACACAGCCTGCACTACACAGCTAACAAGTACCTGGCACAGAACATCAGAACGCTTCTGCAGAAGGTGTAAATACACACTTGTGGGTCCAAACTGCAATATGTTTATCTTTCAGCTTTCTTCACAAGAACACCTTCTCTAAGAGCGAGAAATGCTGTCATTTTCAAATTACAACTTGCCATAAACAAATAAGTTTCAGAACCTATACTTCAGCCCATTTTTCCAGAAAATCCTTGTCTTGACGATATCATTTAATAAACCTAACAACACCCAGAAGGAACTTAGCATTTTCCTTACTCTTCCTAAATTATTTGAGTTTGAAGAACTTTAATATTCATGAATCTTGACTAGGGGTTGTAAACAGTTAAACGAGAAATTGCTGACAAGACATCCTAATCAACTAATCTCACAAGAAAGCAAGAAATGATGCACAGATACAGGATAAAAGCAAAACTGCATGGTAGTGATGCTGTGTTCTCCTTGAGAAGAACATTCTCAGCCATTCTCCTTGTGCCATTCGGTGGGGAGTGAGCCTGAAGCAGCTGGGCACGCAGAGCTGATCCTGATCCCACACCAGCTGCTTGCCCATGGCCAACTCCACAAGCACAGTACATTAGGCAACAGCGGGACTGTTGTCTGAAATTCAACCCTACATTAAACTACGACTCAAGATTATATTTTCTTACTAAACAGAGGTCACAACCACTTGATACTTTCTTTATAGCTGTTAGGATAGTCCAGCTACATTTTGAATGGAGATCAGCAACTTATGTTAGCCCTGAAGTCAGAAGGAGGAGGACAACTGCATCTGGCATCCAGCAAGTTATGATATGTGGGAGTATCATAGAATCATAGAATGGCTTGGGCTGGAAGGGACCCCAAGGATCATCGAGTTCCAGTCCCCTGCCACAGGCAGGGCCATCAACCTCCAGATCTGGTACTTGACCAGTTTGCCCAGGGCCCCATCCAACATGGCCTTGAATACCTTCAGGGATGGAAGATCCACAGCCTCTCTGGGTAGCCTGTTCCAGCACTTCACCCCTCTCTCTGTGAAGAACTTCCCCCTGACGTCCAATCTAAACCTTCTCTCCTTGAGCTTAAAACCATTCCCCCTTGTCCTATTATTATCCTTGTAAAAAGCTGATTCCCCTCCTTTTTATAATCCCCTTTTTAATACTGAAAGGCTGCAATGAGATCTCCTTGCAGCCTTCTCTTCTCTAGGCTGAACAAACCCAGCTCCCTCAGCCTGTCTTCATTGGGGAGCTGCTCCAGCTCTCTCATTGCCAGACTGGCAGGGTAAGGCAGGTAAATTCAGTTTTGATTTCCTAACTGGTGCCCATTGGGATACAGGTGGAAATCATAATCCACTGACTCATAAGAAAATACAGGATAACTTAGATATGAGAAATAATTAAAAGGATAACATGCTCAAATGGATAAGGAAAATAATATAAAAGCTGTTCCAGGCTCCAGAGGCAACTCAGTCTTTTACTCATATAGGGAAAGACACCTCAAACGCTTAGGCAAATATACCATTACTGGCTGTAAAATTAACTGCATTGCTAAGAACCCTGTGCACAACTCTGCTTTCAAGGTTTCCTAGAGAAAATGTCCTCCCAGCTGTTGTTCCCAACAGCACTCCAATTAAAATGCATAGAATAAAGAGTTAAACGCTGAAGCAGTGATTCATATTCCTTTGTAATTAATTATGCTAAACTGTTTGGTTATTTCTGAAACTCGGTCCCCTAGTTTAGCAGCACATTATGACTATTTATTCCAGGATTCTTTTGTGTTTTTTCTTTTAGCACACTGTGTAAAACAGAGAGCTTTTGAGGACGAACTATGTAGCTCTCTGCAGAAAATGCTCTTTAAAATCTTCTTCTCAGGGACACTGAACACATTTATTATCCTGGAAAAATTCAGATCCAGCATCTGTTGTCCTATGTGCTTTACTGCCTAATGATGAGTGTGCCTGTGGGATTTCTTTACAGCGTGGCATTCTGGATTTTTGTTGTTGTTTATTTCACTCACAAAGAAAATAGGAGGTTTGAAAAACATTATTAATATTTGAATGGAACAACTTATGAGTTTTTGACAACTTACTGATTAATTCAGGTGGTTTCCAAATTGCCCTCCTTAAAAGAATTGCAGTATTAAAAAAGATTACGGAAGAGAAGAAAAAATGAACAAAGGTAAAATATATTGTGTATATATGCATACATACATGCATACATATATATATACACAGACATATGCATATGTATGTATATATAAACTTATTAGGTAGTTTGACTGCTTTGGAACAAGAGCTCTGGCCTATTTCCTGAAGCATCTTATCTTTCTAGCTCTCATCTAGGAAAAGATAAGAATAAATCCACAGAAGAAACAGATGGAATTACTAGTATCTGGAATTAATATGGTTACGTACAAAGCAGAAAAATGCATTTTTCTTGTACCTCTAGAAAGTAACAAAGCTTCTTTTGAAAATGGACAGCTTGGCACCAGAAAAACTACCTGTGCCAGCATTTAGTCGTATCAAAATTAAGCTTATCAGCCATGAGTTGCCTTTCAGGGTCCCTTCAACACTCAAACAGTTCAGCAGTTCTTCTCAATGATTTTTTCTGATAATAATAGCAAACTTAACTTATTCTTGAAACTAATTCCTTACTACAAAGTGGTTGATCATATGCTCAGTAAATACTCAGACTACTAATTATCTTTAAAACATGAAGATAATTAGTATGTGTAGTAGTATTTGGTTCTTCAAAAAGAAACAAACCATCAGAAGAAAAAGAAATCAGTGTGATGGCTGTCAGAAGTACAACATACACAACCAATAACTCTATCTGGATTACCAAGCATAAAAAGCACTTAGCATCTCATTCTTGCAACTTGACACTGGCAGGATGTTTGCCCAAACACACAGCAGTTGAGATAAATCTCCTGCAATAACATCTGCAATATTGCTACTAATGAAGGCTTCACTGGGGTTGCTGAAACACAGAAGGGGACAGATTTTAGTGGAGGTATTTGCCAGTTTGTTGATCTGCTTCAGAAGCTGTACCTGAAAGTTCTGTAATATCTGTTGGGCAATCAATCTTGCTTATTCTACTTTTAAAATAAAAACTATCAATACATGCTTTTCCCTCTCCTGTCCCCTCCGTGCACGGCACAAGAGGCAAGTAGGAAATCCACAGCTTGGTCCCAGCTGTTGTATTGTGATGGAGTGCGAGCCAGCAAGCTGCTTGAAGCTCTTTCCAAGCAAGAGGGTGCTTGTGCAGCCCCACTGACTTCATGATTCATCTTTCACTGGTTTTGTGCTTTGTTTGTCTAAATCATACTGGATCCCTTTCAGTAGTGGTTATGTGAAGACTACCACACTGATCCCGAGAAGAATATGCTAAACATACTGAAAAATTGAGCCAAACATCCGCAGGGAGGGAAAAACTTCAGATCACTGCAAATGAAGCCAGATACTTGAAGGCACCCAGGGCCCTAGCACATTTGGAGGCCTCCATGGTTAACCTCTATTCCACAGCTGCAATGATTTCGGAGAAGATGACAAGATCCTGAAATTCTGAAATCAAACTGCTAAAAAATCCACAAAGGGAAAAAGTTTTAAGGAGTTCTGTGGGTTACAGTTGCCAGGGAAACCACTTTGCTGCAGCCATATGGCCAGAAAAATCTATCATCTTTGTTCTCTGGAGATAAAGAGGTATTTTAGTGCAAACAAAAAAATCTCACAAAAGTTATGCAGTAAAATATTCACACAGACCCACTTAATCACTAATGAGAGAAGAAAACTGACTTACCAAGCTGAGCTACAGAAGCCTAGCAATAACTAAAATATTCATGTAGTAGATGCAAGTCCTGCTTTTATGTTAGTACTTTGAAGAGAGAAACTTCCCTTGGTATCAGAACTGCTACCACAGGTGTGAACTCCAGAGACTGAAAGATGATCCCAGCACTGGGTTTAATTTTGGTCTGAGAGTACCTGTGGGCTCTCTAACACCTGACCACACTTAAATTTGAAAATATTGCACCACATTTAACTTTTCCTGCACACTGATATAGGGGGACCCAGAATCCCTCACAGCTCTGCAGAAAGAGGTGATGAACCTGGTTGGCTCGGTTCTTTGCTAATGAATAGAAATACATATGTTGCTTGACTGGACATCTTTCATCTCAAAGGGTTTCCCAGAGGAACTATTTCCATCTCTGTCTATGATGAGATGTTTGGAAGGACTATTTAACGTCTTAATACTAATAGCCAAGCAATTGATTGAAAAGTCTTTGAAAATAAATCTGCAAAGTGGTGATGATACAAATAATTCTGCTCTGACCACAGCTAATCAGTCTAATTTTTCAGTAATAGATCATCTGTACATTCAGAATACTTGCTTTCCTCTTACAGCAACATAGGCACATTAATGATAGACCCAGTAGTTTCTGCACATTATAAACAGTTGCTATTTACCTGCTGCAAATGACGCCATATAGATATTCTCAAAAAATAAGCACAATTTAAATACATACATAGTTATATCTCACTGTTAATCACAGTGTCTACATTGACTTCAGTAATGTTCCCAATACACAAAGGAAAAGCCCAAGGTGAGAACCACTGTAGAGAGTATCCTATGACACTGGCTCTGTCTGCATCTGTTCTCTCGGCAGCAGTAAATGAATCCCTAACGTCATCAGCACAGAGACTCTGGGCTTAGCTGTACCAGTGACATCACAGTGCGGTTGTCCCAACTCCAGCCAAGTTCTGTGTGTGCTACTGAGTCTTGGCTTTTAGAGAAAGTGATAGAAGGTATGTGGGTACCATGACACAGAGATTTGTTCTATTGACATCTCTAAGTGTTTGCAGGAATTGATGTCAGGGCTTGCAACAGAAAGCAAAGCATATTTCCTTTTCTCTTAGACTCAGGGTGATATTTAATCTGAGGCAGGCACCAGCCAGCTAATCATAGCACAGGAGCCTCAAGCCACCCTGCTGTGAGGCTCTGTCAGTACACCTTAGGAGGGATGCTTGGAGCTGCAGACATCAATTCATGATGGACTGCTATGCTCTGTGTGCAAGGATGTGTTATTCTTCATCTACTTTTTCAGACAAAAAAAGAAGGTGGCTAGAAATCCCCTCAAAAGGCAAAGAGCTTATAATTGAGAAAAGACTTTAGAATTAATGATAATTTTCTATCTTTCTTAGAATGACTTTCTTTTTTTTCTAACTCATCTTTTTTCAACAATGTTCCTGGAAAGCTTCCCTCTGGGATGCTTGCCTTTAGCCTTTGTCCCAGGGCCACAGTTGCTCCCAGCACCGCTTGGCAGCTCCCAGTCAGCACCAGGATACAGAGGCCATGAGAGCCTTCTGGGAAGAAGAACCTGGGTTCCTGTGTCTCCTACACTCTTCTCAAGGGCCTGAGCAACTGGACAGGCCATTCAGTATGGTGACATTAAGAATATTTTTGCTGGATCTTAAGATTTCAGCTGTGTAACTGAGAAAGTTTTAGAGGTTATGGTTTTCAGTACCACAGGAAAAGATGCCCTGGAGACACTTCATCAGGAAGCTCCCTGGTTAAAGCTTTTGACAAGAATCAAAATGGGTAAGTGAGAGCAAGGTCCAGCCAAACAGCAGAGGCATTATCTTGCCCTCAAATTTATTGATGACAGTCTCAAACGTCCCCATCATTTATTCTCCATTCGAGCCACTTGAGTTTCCAAAGAAAGCTTTCCTACTCACCCAGTCCAGTCTGTTTACCATGGCTTACCATTTGGTAACTGAGCCTATCAGTTTGCCAGAAGTGTGGCTGAGGAACCGACAGCTATGACAGCTTTTACTGCCAAGCAAAGTAGCAAGATTAGAAAACTGTTGAAATGGCACAGGTATTGAGTTTGTTTTTGTTTGTTCAGACCTTTCCTCAGGCCTACTGCCAGCCTACTGCTCATATCAGAGGAGTGACTTGGCAGCTGTTTTGTACCTCTGGACGTTTATTCTGGCTAATTTAGCAACAGATTTTCTGCTGCCTGGTGCTTTTGCAATAAGGTCCCAGTTGAGGCTTCCAACTGAGAGCAGTTTGCCTAAGTTCCTGAATCTCTGCTTTGCAATCCTAGCATCTCGTTCCTTTTGATGAACATGAAGAAGATTGCTCCTAGCGATACCTGAACCTAAAATGAACCGAAAACGTATTACAACTTTTCAGTTTGCCAGGCAGCAGAGGAGAAATTCACACCAATCTCAGCTCTCAGAACAGCTGTTGCGACAAGGTGATATTGCTAAGGATTCTCAAAATAGAAGCCAAGGCAAACAGTCTCCCTGCAAGGGTTCTGCTGTTTTTTGCAGTCTCCAGCTGGAATCTAATTGCAATTTAAACCAGCACAGAGAAAGCCCACCATTTTCCACGTTCAAAGTTTTTAATAAATTTGAGAAAATTAAATTGTAAATCATAATAACCTAGTTTTTCATAAAATCAACATTAATTCTTTATTTGTTGAGCTGAAAATGGCAATACACTTGCTAAAATAGTAAGCTACCAAGGAGAACAATGCTGTATCTCATGTATTTCTCATGACGGTCTATTTTTCAGTTAAGACAGTAGATACTAGGCATATGTGAAAACTAACACGCATTTTTCTACAGACACACGTTATTTAAAACCAGTTCTCATTTAAACTTCCATAATTTTCCTGTCTCTCAGCCAGTTATCCCAAATAATATTCTGATAACAAAAATGACTGACACAATTGCATCCATGCTTACTGTCTTGCAGCATTCCACCCCTGTGGGTTTGCAGGTTGCTGTTAAAGGTATTGCACATGTAGACCAATCTTTGCAAACAGTGTCAGCCTGTTTTCCACCTGTTTATTTATCTATTTTTAAACTGTGCTAACTTAAATCGCATCCTTCTGTACTAACAGGCGGCATCGACATGTTTCACTGCAGCTCTGCTCAGCGTTGAGAAAAGCTGCCAGTTTTCCTTCTTGATTATGTGCTGCGGATTACCTTTTCTGCAAAACAGAACCAAAGCAATTCGTTTTCCTGTCTCAATCCCCCACACCAAATACAAAGGAAGAGCTACCGAATGTGGGAGAAGTCTTTGGGTTGGGGAGTTCTCTGTGCAGACTGTGCTTCCAGTGCCCCTCTGTCTTTTTTCTTTTTCAATTCTTCCTCCAAATGGAAGATCAAATGATACAGCTTTCACCTGTAAAAAGGCACTAATGCAATAATATTTTTTGCACTGTGTTTGTATTTCTTATTTCTTCAAATATGCATATTTATCGGTACCTCCAAAGACACTCATCACAGAATCATGAATCCATAACACATCAGTTAAATCGGTTACTCTTTTGACTTTCCCAGTCCATTAAGGTCTATGACCTTAGAACACAAACGATGTATTCCTAATAAAGATTTCAAACATGGGTTAGTTTTTTAAATGTGTTCGTTTTCTTTTTAATGTCTCCTTATCCACAGAATGTACAAAGTAACGACAAATCTTCTGCTTCCTCCTAACTGAGGCATTTCTCCCTGGTGCATTTAGGCAGGAGATCTGCCAAACAGTCAGCCATAGCAGTAAACCATTTGAACTGGCAAGTCTTAAAAACTGTGACTATGGGACAGCAAAAGTCAACTTAACTTGCTTTAATAGGGAGAATCTGAAAGTTGGATTTGCAGAAAGGAAATGTCACCGCCGACCAGCACTGGTGAGAGGAGAATTAATTAATCTTGCTCACAGAGCTTGTCTTGGGACAGCTGGGGGAGCACACCGCAGGCTGCACTAGCTTAAAAGATAATGGCTTTTGTAAGTGCATATGCTCTGACAGCATTGTATATCATGACAATGCGGTGTTTGGTCTTGAATCATTTTAACCATGACGGTTTAAGTTTGAGCAGCGAGACTGTTAAGAGATCTGCCCCTCAAAATGAAGTATAAATTAGAAGAGAATGAAGGCCTCAGGTACACATTTGCATCTCCTTTGTGTAGAATTATGGACATGAGAAGCTGTTGAAATAGAAATGTCATTATAAGCTACCAAATTTGTAATTCCTTTGAGTTCATTTCAGGCATTTTTTGTATTTTATTAAAATGAACTTAACTAGAAGAAATTCAGGGATTGCAACATGCATCATTAGTGAGCTACTTCATCTCTGCGCCATTCACTTAATCTGTACTTCTCTGCTAAAATTACACTGGGACATACGTATCATTTGTAATTGATACTGAAACATGAGAAAAGAAATTAGTTTAAAATCTGTTTGCATTCTTCTCTACATAAATTAACCATTGTAATCAAAACTTAGAACTTATGATGTTTTTCTGAATGTTCTAGACGCAAGGATAAATTGAGATAAACAAAGGAGGAGTGAGGCAGCTCTTCAGCTACAGACCAGAAAAGAACACTTTTGTTTGTTGCAGCTGAGCCATTCCAAAGAAGTCAGTTTCATTTGACTTGGCAATAAAAACAGAACGGGTATAGTATTTACAATACAAAACAAGCAAACAAACAAACATAGAATCTGAGCTTCCTTATTGTAAGCTACAGTAAGGAAGCTCAGAAGCTATGTTTTTTTGTTTTGATTTGGTTGGATTTGCTTTACAAATAGATGATGCCATAAACCTGAGGATGTGTAAGATCCACCTGACTGTGGAAATCTCGTCATTCTGGTTTACACTGAATTGATATCATGCACTTCACCAGCACACACACTAAATTCACTTTCTCATTCCTCTGTCTTTCACAGGCAGACAGAAATACCTAGTGCGTTTCACGATGAGTCAGGTTTTCAAAATAGGTCTAAAAGTCTCTATTAAAAAAAAAAAAGAAAAAAAAAAGTGACAGAATTCTGGGAAATATATCCTGTGGAACAACTTCATTTTGACAAAATTTGCTGCAAGTAGCCCAACTTGTTCCAGCAACATTAAATATCTCAAACTAGTTGCTCACAGAAGACTTGTTTTGACTGTGTGCCCTGAATAAATGTAATATTTAAAGATACCTCAACTACCTCTATCACATAGCTAATAAAAAAAAATGACAACAACAACAAAAGTAAATCTTCCATTCATTAATAAAAAGACACATCCTATTATGCTAAACCTCTCTGTCAAAGCATCATTTTTTGGGACCAAGAAGCACCTACTTCATGTTTAAAGCATCGCCTGTAATTTTCCTGCTGAACAAGTAACACCAAAATATAGCGAAGTGAGTCACAAGTTTTGTTAAGCATGAGCACCATACAGACACCTTAAATTCAGTAGAAGACTAGCCTACTTCTGCCCTGTGACTTTCCATTTGGTTGTGACACGTTCTGCATTGCAGTAGATCACAACCTTTTGCCCTCTTCGTGTTCTAGCAAGTGCTCAACTCATTCGTATTATTGGTTTAATATCATATTATGTCAATGGTAATAGCTTAATCAATCTGTACCTTTTCT
Organism: Lagopus leucura; assembly: GCF_019238085.1. NCBI lineage: Eukaryota > Metazoa > Chordata > Aves > Galliformes > Phasianidae > Lagopus > Lagopus leucura. The sequence goes on from NW_024962267.1 coordinate 12,764,534, forward strand.
TGTCTGGTCACACTAACTCACACTGAAATGAATTCTAGGAGTTTAATTAAAAGATCAGTTTTTAATGAAGGTTATTTTTAGCCTTCCATTTTTATACCTCCTGTAGAGTTCTTGAAACTGCCTTTCCAAAAATACTACTGCAAATGGAAACCAGCAAAAACACTGATCATAGTGGAATTAGGAACGCGATGAAATGTATCTCCTAAGCACTGCACTATTTCCCAGTCAGCCAGGAGTGTTGACTCACTGTACGGATTCAAGAAGGAAGCAAACACAGTGGTAAGGCACTGTCATGACCCTGCATTTGTATCTGATCCCGAGGATCAGGTAGAAGCCACTGCAGGGTTAGTTCCTGTTCACAGGACTGACAAAAAGTGTGGCAGACAGCTCCTGAGTCTTGGCTCCCCATCTCTGCACTAGGCACGCAGAATCAAAGTGCTCAGAGCAAGCAGAGGTATGCTTGAGGAGCATGAGTCAGGCAGCAGCTGGCCAGAACCCAGCTTGACTCTCTGTGCCCCTTCTGGAGAGGAAAGCCTCTTACATTTTTCTTCTAATCAGCATATTGCTGTCATCTATACTTTAAGATTCAGCATGATAGTTATTTCAAGCTAACTTGGAGACTGCAGGGATGAGAAAGCAACTAAAACATGCAGGAGCTTTCTGTGACAGGTACAGCCAGGATTACTGGTGATCTGAGGAGTAATTACAGAAGAATATACAAAATAGAGCTGGTAAGGGCCTCTGAAGCTGCATGGTCTGCTCTTCTATCCCCAGGCAGCAACACTTGGAGCCAGACAGCTGCTGACAGGCATTTGTATAACAGATTTTAAGGGTTTCCTCAAAGTCTTCTGAACAGCTTCAGTATTCAAATCACTATTCTCCAAGCTTTCATAGCTTTCCCCAAATCTGTTTAATTTTGGCATACTAATGCTTTTCCAATATAAACTGGCATGAAGACAGTGTGTTACCTAGGTGTGTTAAGTAAGCCCTTACATGTTTTGAAAATTGCCTCTTTTTTCTTTCTCCTTTTATCTAGTCTTACCTTACAAGAGAACCTTGAGGACATCAGAACAATCAATACTCCTGTCAAAAAGCAGCTGTGCTATCCAAAATCCCACTTATAACACCTTCACTCAGCTAATGTAGCTCCTTGCCTCTGTCTTAGTTTCAGCTGGGATGTAATTGTTTTCTTCAGAGCATCAGGTATGATGCTGTGTTTTCATTCTGGAAAAAAACCAATGTTGATAACACACTAATGTTTAGAGCTGCTGCTAAGTAGTATTGTATAGAGCCAAGGCCGGTCACAGAGAAGGGCGAAGAAGCTGGGAGGGAGCAGACTTAAATTGGCCAAGTGGATATTCCATGCAATATGATTTTAGAAGGAGTTTGAAGGGAGTTGGAGTTTATCTTAGAAGAATTATTATCCTTTTTCTTTTCTCTGTCTTAGTAGATTATTTTATCTCCAATTCTTTTTTTTTTTCTTTTTTTTTTTTTTTCTTTCTTTTCTTTTTTAATTCTCTCCCCCTTCCCACTGGAAAAGCGAGTGAACGAATGCGTAATGCTGAGCCACCTGCTGGGTCATCCCACATTCACCAAAGCAGTGCATATCTTCTCACAGGACAGCCCACACTATAATAACTTTCAGAAACATCGCATGTGGCAATCAAATATAATATGCTGTGGATTAAAGACTAAAAAAAAAAAAAAAAAAACCAACTGTTCAAACAGACACAACACCAGTACACCCCAGTGTTTCCTCCTACACTCATGCACTCCTGAAGCGCACATGGCAGGGAGGTTGGACAGCAGGCAGAAGAGAAAATTTGCCTTAATTTCTGAAAGTAATGTCACAGATCTGTTTGCCAGTGCAAGCATTTAATTCACATTGCCTCTTTCTGAGGTTGAAATAGAACACGCTGCAGCTGAAGGCCATTTCCTAGTCAGTGTCAAACAGAGTTTGCTGTCTATGTGTGTGGGGATAACGAGGTTGGTTCCCATCACTTTGTGTTGCCCAGGATCTGTCATTTTAATGTGATGGAGCATGACACACATCAAGTGGAAAAGGTGCTTTGAAACACTGAACTAGACATTCTGAGATGCCTGTAGTAAAAATGCACATCTAAGATCTCTAACAGCAGTGTCAGGGTTCCACTCTGAAAGCTGGAACCTTTGGAGCTTGTGGGAACGGTGCCTGAGCTCAGAACCTGCCCGAGAGAGGCAGAAGCACTAAGCCTGTTCAGACACAAGGTTTTTAATCTGTTCTCCCAAGATACTGTAACTAATAGATCACGAACCATTTTATCTTGATGGACACACATCCTTGTACCTGGAACTTTCCCAGAAGCACTGTCTGTGGTAAGATTTTATTATGATAATTGCAAAGTTACATTAGACTGTGTGGAGTCTGTGTAGCAATGTTAAATTAAATTTCTCATTGGCTTCAAGGCTTGCTATCTGTAATTAGTGACTTCTGTTCTTTATTACACTGATCAGTAGTGCAGCGCTATTCATCACCGCAGTCTTAGTTAATTATCTTTGCTAATGATTTTCACTGTGAAAATAATCTACAGGTCCCATTTGTAACGATTGCTTTGTGTTAAGATTATTTGCTGGTAAGGCACCACAGCGAGCTGACAAGCTGTGGGTAGAGAGTTACTTATCCTGTAAGATGGCAGCTTTGTTGGTGCAGTCAAGAGTGAGAAAAACCGTTATAATTTCACAATTTGGCAGTGAGTTCATGATTACTCTGCCAGAGGCACAAGAGGGTGGGAGTGCCCAGTGGGATCAGGATGTGGAGGGGAGCTCGGCTGGAGAGGCAGTAACAGCAAAAGGAAGCATTTCAGCACTCTGGCAGTCTTAGGCAAGCCCTGCTAAAGACAGTTGCTTGTCTAGCAGCAGCCAAAAGAGGCTCTTAAAGCAGAGCAGCCAAAGCTGCTTGCAATGGAAAAGACAGAGCACACTCTGAACTTGAAAGCAAAGAAGCTCACTTAGTGCCAACTGGATTTTGTCTTTCCGATGGGAGGTTTTGACATGGATATTGTTTGGTGGAAACAGGCACGGGAATAGGACCAACAGGGGATAGCCCCACATTTCTGATGTGGATCAAGATGATAGAGGGTGCATGGATAAAAGGAGAAGTCGTCTGTCAGAGTCAAATAAGTTCTGTTTAATGATTAATTTTGGTCACCCGGAACTGTTAATAGCTTTAAAAACCCAAGGATGAAATTTCTCCTGCAATGAAAATACCAGACTGTGAAATTAAACACCAGCAACCTGCCGTCTGCCTTCTGTGCTCAGTGTTTGCTCTGCACCTGGATATGAGCACATCCGAATAGTAATTTACAGTGTGCCCCTCACAAGCCCTGCCCTCACATAAGCTAATACAATAAGGAGAGAGGTGAGAGGACTGCACAGCTGATGCCATTTGTCTCTGAAAGACTTTATAGGAGATACGAAGTCAATATTATTATAGGGGCAATCAGAAGTTATATACGTTTTGCCAGAAAAACACTGAAGGAACCTGCTGGTGTGGAGAGAGAATAAAGCTTGGAGACAGATGCTTTTCAGAAGGAAGATGTCTCTTGTGACTTCACGTGACAAATGCAAAACCAGCTGTGAAAACACAACAGGTAAGAGCAAGAACAGGCCTGACACTGGAGCAGAACAGCTGCAGCCCCACAGCCTGTCAGATACGGCTCCTGTCACAGAGCTCTGCTCAGGTTGCACTGGCTGCAGGCAGCAGCATGGGGCAGCACAGACTTGCTCAGCAGTGGCAAGGATCCTATGGACTGTAAAATTTGTATCTAGCAGAAATCCCCAGGGAAGGAGCTCTCAGCTTTTAGCAGAGAAAAAGCTATTTTCCTATGAAATGGAGTTGTGCAGGATGCAAAACATGAAAGCATGCTTTAGAGTTAGAAACTCCCAGAGCAAGAAGTGTTTGCTAGACATCAGCATTAAACACCTTTAAACCAACCTTTTAGAATTAGGGCACCAGAACAAACTTTTCTTATCTCTGCTTAGTCTTAACGCTTACATTCGTTTTCATCTCCCATAGAAACTCCCTTCATTCACAACACGTCAGGTAACATACAAATTACAGAAAATAAATTCCTTCCATTCTTTGAAGTGCCACAGCCAGAACAGCCCTAAACAAAAAAGGTAGTGCACACAAGAAGCAAAAAAGCTGCATTGTCAGCGAGTTTTTGCTAGAACAACATGGAATTCCTGCAATTCACCATTTTCTTTACCATAGAGCGAAGTATGGGAAACCCTACCCAAGATCAGAACTGTTACTGCACAGAGGGCTGGGTGTCCACCTGCAGCAGCTCCCCAGGGCAAGGGGTGAGGCATGTCTCTTTCCTGCAGGGACTTCAACAGGGAGACTGCTTGATGAAACTGCACAGGTTACAGCCTGAAACAGGTAACAGTTTTCTCATCCTAAATCTGCCCAGAGCCCAAACCAGCAGTTTGGCTCAGTGCTCGATTTTTCCCTTTGAAAAGTGCTCCAAAATGAATGTTTATACTTCTATATATTTTCTCTGTTCAATTCCTGAGAGCCAAGTGAAGTGTGATGTTGATTTCAATCTGCTTTGCATAAAATACACAAAACAGACCTTTGCATTTCCAACCCTGGAAATAGCACTGAGTGAAAACTGTTTTGCAGCAGAGGCTCAGGGACTACATCTCCCTGGTAACTGGTTTATTGTGTCTTTCTGATGGCAGCAAGCTGTCAAGCTTCATTCTCCCCTCTGTGCCAGAGAGGAGCTGCAGTGTTTCCTCTCCCTCTCTGAGAGCTCAGAGCTGTGCTAACCCGGCAGTGTCTGCTCTGGAGTCCCTCAGATGGATTAATTTCTGCTTTCTCATTAAGAGAGCTCTGCCACACAAACAATGCCAGATTCACAGGAGATCCACTTCAACTCAGCCACTCAGGACAGATAGCAGCTTTACACATTCTTTTAATAATGCCAGACTTGCAGGAGGTATTAGTCCACATTAGTCCCTGGTGTGTAAAAGCGGTGGCCCTTTCTCAAGCCCCATGCTGAAGTTACCTGCTTTTTTCCCCTTCCCACTCCTGGAAGCTCCCCTATGGCTTCCATGAACTTGCTCAAGCTCAGTAAGCCCTATGTGTGTCAGTATCACCTTCTACCACACTTCATTTTTACGTCCCCCTTGCCAAATTGTTTGCAACTGAGCATCACCTTCTCTACCAGCTGTCTGGGAATTTGTGATTAAGTTTATGTTAAACTTAGACTTCATGCAGCTGCAGTAAGCGGCCACTAAAATAATTCTAACACACAAGAACAGCTCCCTGTGTGGTGTGTCTTAGACAATTTACGGTATGTCTTTTAAAAATTATTCACAAGCTAAAATTTGTCTATTTGTATAACTCAGGAATGTGTATGAGAGGATGTGTAAGAAGAGCAGATGGCTTGCAGAGAGTGAAAGAGAGCTATGATACACTCTAACTGTAGCTCCTGCAGTACTTAATTTCATTTGTGACTTAAGCATGAACATTTTGCACACATTTCCTTTGTGGGGTGGGTTGACAGGTAAGCTAGCTCATTTCCCTTCGGAGAGAGAGAAACGGAGGAGATGACCAGTAGAAAACAGCCTAAATTTCCTGTCCCTCAGAGTTTGCTAGGAATAAGTTTGACTCTGAGAACTGTGGATTAAACATGTTCTACAGAACAAAAAGACAAACAAAAAGAAATCAACATGGTGGGAAAAATCACTCCTCGCTTCCTTATTCAGTGCTACTCTACAACTGTCTCTTCTTGCAGTACTCACTAACATTGGCCAGCTGAGCCTCAGCCTTTCTAAAAGCCTTTCCCAAATATGTTGAGTTGCAATGTTAAGGAGCATAAAAGACAGACAGCTCAACAAAGCACTTAATAATGTTCAAGTAGCCCAACAGTTAAATTTTAATAGCTAGTCCTGTATTCTTTCCGGATTATAGTTGTACCTACATACTGAACATAAGTTGTCTCAATCTTAATATAATTTCAAATGTCTCCCCTCTCTTATTTCTCAAAATGAAGAATTGCATCCTAGTTCTAGGGCCAGAAGTCCAGAAAGAAGAATTATAGATTTCATGCTAGGTTTAAGCCTTTCTGAATACCCTTATAATTAACGATCCTTTTTGTCTCATCTCTCATTGTCAAAAACCATGGAGCATAGATAAGCTGTCCTAGTTCCATTGAAAAAAGTGTAGCACTTCCAACTAGTCATCAAGTTGAAATTTGATGGTTATGCTGCTTGAGCCCTTTTTAATATGAGAAAATTACGACAACTTTCCTAATTTCATCTGTTTTGGTACTTATTTTAGATTTAATTAATCGAGAATTTAAGTACTCTCCTAACATTACACAAAACAAGCACATCTGCTAAGGAGCGTATGAGTTGACAAAAGACATGAAGGGAAAATAGTGCTTAAAATGTTCCCATTATTTACAGCTTACTTATTTATCAATAAATGGCAGCTGTGTATAAATACATTATATGTGAGCATTTCCAAAGACAACTGGTGGCTTCCATTACCGATAAGTGAAATGAAAGGGATTCTCTGTGAGATAGCCAAGATAGATTGGTCAAGAAAGTTAATAGCTTTCCCTCTTCTAGTAAGTCATGGAAGGAGGCTGCCATTGACAATACAGCAGATGAAAACCTATGAAAGGTGACAAGGTGGAAAAAAAAGCAAGCAAGCAGCAGACAATCTATTTACTGCAGGGGGTCTAGTGAATGTAGCAGTGTCACACATCAAATCACTGATTACAGTCAGCATCTACCTACCTGCAGGGAGATGATAACCTTCTTCCCCTCCACCTCCCCCCCTTCCTCTCCTCATCTCTTAAGGTGAATAATTTTGAGCTGGATCTAGCACATGAGATTTAAAAAGGATAACAGAATGCATTCTGTAATTAAGCAGAGCCAAGGCAATTAATTGATTTCTCTTTGGTCATTGCAGTCCACTTTGAGGATATTTAGCATAGCTCCAAGCTGGAAGGTCAAAAGAGGGGGCCTGATTCCAGCAGGGCTCACTCTCTGCCCACAGGAGCAGAAGTCATCTGCTAACAGGATGAGTGCCACCTGAGAAATTTTAGGTACTCTTAAACTTTTTGGCCAGGAAATACTGTTAATGTACACAAATAAAATGCAGTGGCATTTCATTACCCAGCTTCAAAGGAGCAGGAACCTCGTGGAAAGGAGCAAACAAGTTTCCTCCTACACTTAAACTCTCACAAGCTGGAATTAGAACTAAGTTCTGTACATGAAAAAGCCCACTCGAAGTGCCAAGCTGGCTTCCAGCTCTGCTGCTGCAAGCCTGCACAGCTCTGCGTAAGCGAGAGCAGTGCTGACAGCTCCCACCAGCTGGAGAGCTGTCCCAGGCATTCTCACCATGGGAAGAACACAGCATCCCACGCTTGAAATAGTTTACCCTCTGCAGAATTTCATTGGACTCAAGCAGTTCCGCATCACATCATGTCTCTCTGAAGCTGAGCTGGTGATGGCAATTATTTTCCCTATCTTCTTCAGATACCATAAACTCCCAATTACAGCCTCATTGCAAGATTGGCTGCTGAGTGAGGAAGGCTTTACTCAGACTACAAAAAAGTGTCCTTATTTGAGGAAAGATGTGGTTAGCTACATCACCAAGGCTAGAGCACATTGGTACGTTGGTACAATGAACATTTTAATAAAGCAACCAAGATTTTAGACTGTAATCCTCATTCAGATTTTCTGATTCAAGAGAATAAATGGTTTATTGTTTATTCCCCCCCCATCCTGCCAAGAAGAAGGGCTGACAAAAGACTGAGCTCCCATTATGGCCAAGCAACTATGAGTAAATGTCTCTGTGCAAAGGGGGTTGGGGGGGCAATACACAGAGACTCATGGCACTGCCCAGCAGCCTCTCAGGTGGCATAAAAAGAACAGATTAGAGCTTGCTTTTGTTTTGTGCTGCCTGCTTGCTTCTTGAATGTTACCTTCAGCCTTTGAGAGGTTTTAGATAAGCATTTACTGGAGCATAATTCTTGTTACTAAAAGTGGTTTAATGTGTGGAGAAAAAAAAAGTCTTTGTAGTGATAAGGTAATAGCATATTTGAAGTTACATTACAAATTATTAGCAGTCCATTAGTTATTTTCTTCTCAGAAAACCTCCGGTGTGAAATCCTTCAGACATTAATCCTTATTATTGTGTATGTACATTACACACATACAAGGGCTCTGCTTTAGTAAACCGTATTGTTGTAATTCCTGCTATGCTTGTACGAGATCAGCTGAATTTTGTCCTGCCAGGTCACCTTCCTTTGTTCTGAATTAGTGTCTAATAGAAAGTAATTTAGACAAACTAGCACATTGTCGTCATAAATTGGTATTTAATAGTGTATGGATTGGTGCCAGGATTTCATATCCATCTTCTGTCAATTGCAGCAGAGTTCTGAAACAGAAGCAGTGTTTCCATATCCTAAAAACAACAACAAAAGATCCACAAAACTTGGAAGGGAAAATCGACATACTAATTGAGTTAAAATTAACATCCCTCAGATCCCTTTTTTTTTTTTCTTCCTTCTGTGAGAGGGTTTCATTATTGGGGTAGTAAGATAGGAGCTGCCACCACAGCAATAGGGCTCCAAAGGGAGCAGTAGGACAGCTGAGCTGATAGATCAGCAGGGCATGTAGGGGTGAGTGCCTTTGTCTTAGGCAGCTGAATAAATCTCTCCAGCTTACCCAGTTCAGTGAGAAGGGAATGGGAACGCACAGGGGAAGTCCAGTGCTCCCCTGAAAGAGGACTGCAAAGTTTAGATTAAATAACAGGTTTAGAGACCTATGTCAGTATTGTGTTCCTTGTAGATGCAATTTAAATTTTACTTAAATCCTCCAAGATGCCAAGACAACAGGATAGGAAGTAAATATGGTAGCAGAGGAGTAAGGAGGCCCGGAGGCATGGCTTGCTCTGTTAAGATAACAGGACAAGCCTGAAAATAAAGAAGCAAGAGCAGCAAGCACTGGGACATTTCACTTCGTGACTTGGGCTGTGTCATATACTGCCTCTCTGCTGTAGTTTTGCTGTGGGATCCTGGACTCCTTAATCATATGGCAGCAGAAATAATCATAGGTGTGGCTGGACTATTTTACTCCTAACAACTTCCTAACAAGACTTTATGCAAAGACAGATCAGAAGAATATTTGGGGACGAAATAGGAAAACACTAAGCATTCCCAATGGGTACTTTGTGTATTTCATCCTAAATTCTGCTGCTGCAACTGAGACAAATTGCAACAACTCCCAGCAACATCACCAAACAGGAGTTAATTCCATCTTCCCTGTGCACAGATAGAGGAGGTGCTGGGCACAGTTCCATTTACCTATGGTGACACTCCAGTCTCACAAACAGAAAATATTCTCAAAAATCCATCATGCTTCCTATTGAAAATAAACACTCTTTCACACTGTTTTTGGGGGTGTTTTGTTTGGTTTTGCTAGAAAAGAAAGAGGCTAAGAAGGTTTATAAGTAATATGGCCAGAAAAGTAATTAATTTACTCATAGCTTTTAATTTCATTAAATTGAAATGTGCTAATATACAGAAAAATATTTAAGTGTCACAAAAATACAAAACTATTCCTGCAGTTCTCTAGTTTTAAAAGCTCCCATGTTAACAAACTTTGGTGTTAAAGTGTAATGGAAGTCTGTCAAATCATTAGATGCAACAGTGATAGACCCAAATGAATTTAAAGCTCGTGATAGGACTGCACAATCATTTCTACCACAGTCTTTGATAAAGAGGAAGAGATGCCTGCCAAATATTCCTGTCTGGAAACATTTTTGAGTTTTTTGGACCTTCTTCTTAAAGAAGTTGCAGTGTTAAGTGACTGAGTAGTGAAGTATTTTCCTATAAAATATTTTCCAAATGCACTTTACTACTGACACGCATTTGAGACATTTTCTTACTGTGTTTCTCTGAAGTTATTGATTATAATAACATTAAACTTCACAACATCTGCAATTAAGATGTAGAGAACATAATACACTGGGTCCCTTGCTAGGGAGATGGACTACTCTTACTGCTCTGCAAAAAGCAAAGGCAACCAGACATTTCTGCGTGACACACAACTGCTTCTAGCTGAAGGAGTGGTAAATGCGACAGGTGACTAACAGATTGTTTAATAGTTTGAGCTTGGCCTCAGGATAGCAAAACCCTTTGTGTATATTGAAATGCATTAACTCACGCAATTCAAATTACAATTAGAAAATTAAATCCTTATCTACAATAGTTACAAGATAGTAACTATTACGCAAGTACAAAAGTATCTACAATACTTGCTCAATTTGATTGTTTTAGTAAGACTACATAAAATAGAAGAGAAAATGTGGAAGAGGAAGCCAAATAATTCCCCTCACACAATAAAGTCGGAAGTAATAATGCAGTTTGAGACATTTTCATAGTCTGGTTAGCAAGTTTCTCTGCTCTTCTAGAAGCTTTGCGCCTCCTCAGTAGATAAATAAAATGACAAATTCATTCAGCTGAATTCATCAGGCTAACACTGCCAAGAACATTAAAAATCTCTTTTAATGAAGTCCTACAAAAGGATTCAGAAGAACAGCTCTAGTATGAAAAACACAGATGTGTCTGGCTAACAAAGTGTTTCAGTAATTCTAATATATAAACTTCAAGAGTGATGCTCAAATGTCAACATCTAAGAAACAGTATATTACAATCTAGGCTTTCAGAGATCAAAGAAAAATAAATGTAAGAGTTACTAAATAAAAGGAGGACAACAGAGGAACGTTGCTATGCATGCTATGATTTGTATGGATAACACATGCACTACCTACTTTGGGAGAAGAACCACATTTTCTGAGAACCAAGAAAGAAATCCAAAGGCTTTACCAGTGAAGTTACCAATGCACTGCAGGCTGTTTGAGAGCAAACTGCCCCCCCTTGGACTCACTGCTGGATACAGTGCAACTACTTGTGGATATAGTAAAAAGTAACTTCACTTAAAGCACTAGTTTTGTTTTATTTTCCTTTATTTTATAATGGCTAGAATAACGCAGCAAGGATGTTTGAAAGAGCATATTGCTCCTGTCCGCTTGTTCTTTAGCCAATAATCTCTTCTCCTCCACCCCAATCATTCTTCAAATTTGGGGTTTTGGACCAGAGAAGAAGCAAGCTTCTCTACAACTTCAGCTTTTTTTTCCTCAGCCCTTGAACATTTAAGAAATCTCCAAATTAATTGGCGGTTAAGTGTCTAAGCATTTTGAGGATTTAGACAACCTTTTCAAAACTGCTTAGAGCCAGCAAGAGAAATAATCTATGTGCTAATTGAATACAACACAACGAAATTTTATCAGCATACCATGTAAAAAGGAACAGACCTCTTGGGTATATGTCTGAAGTGACAGCACAGATTTGGTGCAGGTCATTTCACAGGGGCTTTGTCACAGTGCTCCTTTGCTGTTACCCCACTTGTCTAAGCCTGCAGCATCTCTGTGCACGGCACGGGGCTGTCACTTGCCTGCACCTGCTCTGGGGCAGCATCAAAAATTCACCTCCAGTTCTTTCCTTCACTGAAGTTACACACTTGTATTTAAAATAACATTTCCTCCACTCCCTTTCGAAGCACAGCATAAACCACGATACACGAACATCAGGTTCACTTACACTAATGTTATGTATCACAGAATTTGTCTTCAAGTTACATAGGTGGCAAAAACTGTGTCCAGCTCTTTCTACAGTATTTTCCTTGCATGTGTTTGCCATCATAACAGACTTTTAACACCAAAAACCTCAAAAAGTACTCTGTTCAGCAGTACCCCACTGAGCCAGACAAGAGAACTGTCCCCAGTGACACTCTGCACTGCTGTAAAACAGGAGCAGCTAGCAGGACAGTGCTCTGCAGTCAAGTCTGCACAATGCCAATCACTGGTACTGAGTCTGCCAGGGTCACAGGAATGGACAGGGTGCAGGTGTAGGTACAACCCAGTGCAGTGCTTTTGGAGGAAGCTGTTCCCACCGTTGTTAGAGGCCAAGTTCAGTGTAATTGCTACTACAGAACAGCTGCAGTGCGAATGGTTTCAGTGCAAATAGCTAACCATCACTTCCAGCAGCAAAGGTTGGATTTAATAGTCAGCAAAGGTTGTAGACTAATGATGCTGGGTTTTTTTCATCAAGGTCACTTAAGTCACAATTATCTCCTCAGCATCAATATTAGATCAATGTAGTTTGTATATGAAAACAGTAAGTAGCTCAAGTCACTCAAACCTTCCAAGAGCAACAAGAAAGATGCTTTTCCTGTGGGCCAAGAAGCAGCAATGCACTGATTTCATGTTAAGCACTTTCTACCAGCTGTGCTCCTTCAGCAAGTCACAACGTAACACATTCTGAAGTAGGTGATGCTGAAAGACATTCTATTCACAGCCTGAACATGTCTTCAGATTCAGTAAGCTCAGCATGATTATAAAAAATGTGCCATATTTTTGTCCATTAGAAATTATATTAAATACTTAGTCTTCAGAAATCTGACTCTTACTCTCACAGTAGACCAATATTTGAGCAACTCCAAGACTTCAGTTTAGAGGACAAAACCACTGTGGGAATCAGCAGCGCTGGAATAGGCACATAGCCATGCCACCACCAGAACTGATGTGACAAAGGCTGTGTTCACCAGCACCAGACAGGCTGTACTCAAATGCTCTTGTAGGTACAAATTTTCAGAAATAAATGCTGTGGTCCTAAACACTGCAAAATAGTTCTCTGTTCTTATCACATCCTTATTCTGAAATCACAGTCATAGAGTTGTTCAAGTTAAACTTGATGACCTCTAAAGGTCCCTTCCAAACTCTCTATGATGAACAGGGATGCCTACAGCTAGATTGTTCACACACAAATAACCCATCTTTTCCCCCCCATAACAGCTGGGGCTATCACAAGTCGCCAGGATAGCAGCAACTGAGTTGAGCTGTTTTTTTCCTCCATAGGTGCAGTTACAAAACAGAACATCACTATGCCCTACAGGAGAGTCAGAAACCCCTGTTCTGCAAGAGAAGAGCATGTTGCTCTTGCCTTCAGCAACACAGAATGGATGGTGCATCAGCTCCTGCCACAGGAGCTGACACAGGCAGGATGGGATGCCTGGGACCAAACACAACTGATAGCAAAATACAGTGGAACACGAAATGCTTCCTAAAAGAAACTTCTAAGTGTTCACAAAAGCAAGCTAGCTGTACACAAGCAGGGTCAACACAGTGCAGCCCTTTCCCCATCCACACATTTCCGTATCATGGTGTAATTTATGCATTTTCACATGCAGCTGCATCTTCTCCAGAAAAATACCTCATAGCCTACCTCTAGTGCACTTCCACATACGTTGATCCTGAAATGCTTCCTTGCTCACCTATTTCCTTTTGTCAACCATTGATTTTTTTTTTTAATTGCTATGACAATAAACTCAGCAGCCTCTGAGAGATCCACCCACTGCATTGTTATCTGCGCATTTTCTTCCCTGTATGTATAATAGGGTGATGTGTTTATTACAATCTTACTCATTATTATATATTGTTGCCTGAGTGACTGTGCTGCTTCCTTCTGTTAAAAATTTACGAACACAGCAGTAACATTAGTAACCCTTACCCTGCTAGATAAAGAGAAATAGCAGTAAGAAATAACACATAGGATGTGGTCTTTCTACACAGTGAAGAAGCTCATCTTGTTCAGTACACGTAATTCATGTCGATATTAGAAATGCAATGGAGTTGTTTAGACAGAATGTATATATGGCACGTCATTTATTTCCCCAAATTTTGTGTGTTTTCTCAGGTATTTAACGTTTGGTTTCAAAATGACATTTTGTTTACATGACAAAATGACATTTGTTTACCCTTGCACACTGGATCAGTGCTACTCCAAACATTAAATTTTAACTTAGTGGAGAGATGGGGCTATCTCTCAAATGTATTATGATACACCTTTCTACAACCTTCTGAAGAGCTAGCAAATATTACTTACCCACAAGCAATGGATAACAGGTGCAAAATTCTTACTAGCATTTAGACAACTTGTGTCCAAACCCAGTTTGCAGAACGTGCTGGTAGCCCAAGATTCTTAGATTACAGCAATACTCAGCTGGCTTGCAAATAGGTTATGTTGGAAACATGACTTGCACCCACTGAATTACTGTAATGGGATTTCAATTTTATTGCTGTATGACAAATTTTTTGCCACTTTAAAGAGATGAAAATATCATAATAAAGAACAGAAAAGTCATTAGCATTTAGCAGTCCCAGTTCCTGAAGGCTTTCGGGAAAACAAGGATAACCCAGCACCATTCTTAGATTGATAGAGCATATTCCTTTTAAACTCTTTATAATCCATTTTTACACCTCAGACTAACATTTTGCAGTCTGACATTTTGGAATTCATTCAGAGAAAGATCTTGATCTAGTTTTTAAAAGACCTCGAGTCTTGTTATTATGCATCTTTATCATTGTTCAGTTGCTTCTGATTTTTTGCAGCACCTTTATGCCTTAAAAGACATTTTGAATTTAATCATGTTCTTCACAAATAATTCAGAGATGCAAAATACCTATGACTGCAAGCTAAAATGCTTCAGAGAATTAATGCAGAAGATGTGCAGAATTGATTAATGAAATAAATGCTGCTGACCCTAGCTTAGAAACTATAGAATTAGGGGAGTTCAAAAGCTGCTGCCTCAAGTCAGTGAGAGTTTTGATACCCTCATCCGTGACAGCAGGGACGAGCAGCTTTGAAAAATGGCTTCAAGTAGCCCCTTTTTGATTGTCAAATGTATGAATATAACAGCCACATACCTGGACACCGTAAGATTCAGCTAGAGTTTTAAATACCTGGTATACACATAAAAGCCGAATGCGCCATTGTTTCCTACAGTTGTGTGAAGCAGACATTTTCAGTAAGGATAGATATGAAGTAATACAAGACGTAATGCTCTAGCATTCGAAAACATTCACTTCCTTAACTCCATAAGATGACAAAACTTTACCAGCATTTGCGATTTTGCTGTTCAGGGTAGGCTAAGCAAAGCCTTGAAAGTAAAACTTTTAGAAGCATGTCTACTAATAAGATTGCCAACACTTGGGTTGTGATAATGTATCAAGTACAATTTCCACAAGCGTCGTTAGAGACAAGCATTGCTGTACAGAAAGACAGTCCACATAGGAGGAGAAAAATCAGCACACTGTCTGACCCTGCAAGCGCCTGTAGAGCAGATTTGCATGGAATACAAGCTGGGAATACAAGAGGCTCCATGGAAAGCTCTCTGGTTGTAGCAACATGCCATCCAAACACATCTGGAGAGGGTCTACTGAGGCTAAGCAGCCCTGTCACTGCCCCAGGTGGTTTCTCCTTATGAAGGCTACGGATGTGTCAAATTCAAACAAATGTGTATATATGGGCAAATTAGCTTCTCTATTGAATTTAACAAGTGGCAGACAAGGATTCTTCATCACATGAAATATTTTTATCAATTCAAACTTCTGAAGATTGTATTCTAGCTTAATTAGAAGCGATGAGCATCACATAGGAATTGAAATTTCTATGACATATATAAAGCAGACAATCAAGACCGGCTGATATTAATAGTCCCTCTTGGCCTTAAATTCAGTGATATTGCTAAACTCACATAACAAGCACTTGTGTAACATATATTCTGTTATTAGGTTTGAGACGGATACACTTGGAAAGCTTTCCCTGATGCTCTCCAGTGGGCATGTTGGGCACCATCACGCCCATGGAAGGATTAAATACCAATGTGATATTTTACAATACCATGGCACAGGGACCTGTGCTTGGTGAGCAGCTAGGATTACTTCTAATTCCAAGTATTAAAGTCACCATCAACTCTCATCTTCAGGAGTTACTTCCAGAAGAGTTTCATACACCATTGGTTGTTTTTCTCAACCTCTTCAAATAGCTTTTATCATTGGGAATTGCTGTAACTGTCTTAGTACTGAACCATGCCCGCCAGGAGACTGCCTCAACCAGTAATTCCCCTCCCAGCAGTGCACCAAAGCAGCACTTACTGAAGATGGAGCAGGACAGGCTGAAATAGTCCCTTATCTGTGGGTTAAGCCAGCTATGGCTCTAGTGTTGCTTTTGCTCAGAAATCTCTGCTGCAGCTTATTTAAGAGCTGTAGGACCCAAAACAGGGATTTCACCCTCACACTCCCCAGTTGCTCCAGAGGTTCCCTCAAGGCACAACAATCCCCTCTTCTCTCCTCCTCACATCTTGGTCAGCAGTTTACAAGTTCCAGAATCTTGACATTCTGATTATATTGCTGTTTCTGATACATCACTACTTCAGAAGCTGAAAAGCCTTTGTTGTGGTACTCATCATTTGCACTTCTAGCAGCAGTGCAGCAAAGCAGTGCATGCTGTGCTCCTTTGCCCTGGCTCTGCATTCAAGAACTCTGCCCTTGAGTGTTTAGGAAGAGCCTAAGGCAGGATTATGAACTTCTTAATATTGACAAGTTTGGTACAAGAGTTATACTTTGCACATATAGTTTGCTTCCTCTCCATGAGCAGCAGCTTCAATTACTCATTCTAGTGCTAAAGTCTGAAGATGTTTTAAATACTAGTTTACTGCAGTTCCCAAGTCTGACTTTACCATAGCAAGACTCCATGTGTGTGTTTTGAACACATACACAAGATCATTGCAGAACTGCTATTTGTGGTTTTCACACTGGCATAGACTTTAGCTTAATGCCATCAGACAATATGCTTGTACTTGGTACATAATGCTCTTGCAGTGTGGCAGAGAGGAAATAAAAATTCTACCATTCTTACTGATAACCAAATCCCCTAAAAAGAGTTAATGAAAAGATTTCCAGCATATGGGGAAAGAGAGGATTTGCTCTCTAGAACGAGGAGGCTCAAAAGATGAAAGCAATTATCTGTGAAAATACTAATTTATCCTGATAGCAATTTTTAATAACAGCACAGTTTTAATTTTAATGTCACTTCTGCTGCATTACTTTCTCTTCATTGCATAAAAAGGTTAATTGTTAAAATTACACTTAGGAATAGAAAATAAAGGCAATATCTGGCTTCTGATACTGTTTAACCAGCAACATAATCTGGTACAGTTTCATTAAGCAAAAGAGAGAAGAATCTAGGGAGCAATGCACAAAGAAAAAAAAAAATACAGTAAGTGGGTCAAATCATGCACAGTTAACACCAAAAGGATAGCATCACAATATGTCAAACACAGTGCTGACTTCTATGGTATTAAAGGAGGAATAGCTCTGTACCATTATTTCCTATTTCTTTCAGTGCAACACCGACATCAGTAACCTTTACTTCTCTTGGTTTTATTCAAGCTCACAAAGAAAATCTATGGGGAAAACAAAATGTACGGGAAAAAAAAACCAAAACGTTCTATCAAGCTTGATTCTCTTGGCGTAGGTGAAGAACATGAGTTTCTCATTGAGTTCTCCTAATGCCAAGTGAAGTAGTTTGAAGAAAAAAATTCAGCCCTTTTTGATTCACCTTGTGAAAGAAATCAAGGTTTTATTTCATAGAGCTTTATTCCTCGGTTCCCAACTTGATCATTATCTGCCTCCGTTTTCCTCCTCATTTCTTCGCTGCTTCCATCTTGAGCTGCCTTCACTGTTTTTTGTATCAGTTTTCTTTCAGATATGGCTCTATCTATTTCAGCACTCCAGGATTAATTCCTGGTCCCATTTTACATGGCTGCAGGCTCCAAATTAAGATGGATTGCCCTCCCCCAGCACCCAGACAGGCTGTGCACTCCTACTCTCCCACCTGAGCTGTGCAAATGTTTCATAAAGACTAACTCATGTTTTCTTCCTTCTGTGAGCATCTTTAAACTCTTCTGTCCCCGCCCTCTATTTATCACCTTTGTTTCACAAAGCTCTCAAAGAAAAAAACACCCACAGCACTGTATGAATTTCCTTTCTCTGCCTATTCTACCTCCCACAGCCTCCTCTCACTTTAATCATTAATAGAGTTTCAGATTACTTATCTTGATGACAAGCTTTAAGAAATTCATGAACAGTCAAAAAAAAAAAAAAACACAGAAAAATATTCCTGTTTCTATAAATACTTGTTGTCATTATTCATTCACACTCTCCAAATTCTTTCATCAAAACAAGCTTCTTCCTTTATCATCTGCCAACCCTAAGAAACTAAGCCCCCTGGGAGCTCATCTATCCTGTGAACTGCTGTCTTCGAAGCTCTGTAGATTCTCAATTTCCACCAAAAAGAAAAAAAAGTGAAAAAAGTTGCAGCAGCTTTATCAGTGAAAAAATCATGAACCCTTGTGAGCGTTGTTAGACAATGAAAGCAGAGAAATAATCAACTTCCTTGTTAAGGTGTTCAAGATGCAACATATGGGGAGCTTTGTTTACAAGATTCTCTCCCTGCCTCTCAGCAAACTCACATATCACATACATCTTAAGCTACGCTCCTTTTCTTTGGCTATCTATTATCTCCTCAACCCTTACTTTTGCCTCAAAAGAGGCTTCCTTAGAAGGTACACTTAAATAGACACTTGCAGAAAATGGATAGAAACAGCAAGCATACAAATACTAAGAGCACATACTTAAGACATCTTTCTTAGGAAACAAAAAATTAATCTGAATTTCAAGTGTAGCAGAGATAATTAGCTTAAGAAAACATATGCTTTCATTATTAAATTTAGCCACAGGACTTGCCAGCAGCATCACCTGAGTGATTTATACGCAGACAAAAGAAGAAACAAACAAGAAAGAGAGAGAAAATATTAAGGATTCAAACTTATTAACCCTCTTAACCCACTGCTGGGTTCCACCAGCAGAGCCCACCACAATACAGTCCCCTCAGTCCTCCTGGCAGCTCTCCTTCTCCAGAGCCCAGTCTGGTAGTAACAAGCAGGGAATCACTGGAAAATTCATCCCATCTAGGCCCGACACTGTAAACTTACAACTCTACAACTGACCCTTCTTCAGGTGGGATGAAGTCATAAAATCACACAGAATCACCAAGGTGGGAAAAGACCTACAAGATCATCCAGTCCAACCATCTATTACCAATACTTCTCACTAAACCATATCCTCAACACCAAATCCAAACATTCCTTGGACACCTCCAGGGTGGATGACTCCCCCGTCTCCCTGAGCAACCCATGTAAGAAGTGAGAACTGCAGCACCACGAAGCAATCTGAGAATTGCTGTGACAGAAGAGCTTTGTAAGACACACAGGAAGCCCTTAGGTAACCATACAGTGCTTAAATGTAATCAGTGTTACACTCTTCAGTTCTAAGGAAGACTCTAGAGAGAACAGTTATGGCAGAATACCTACCGGGTTCACCATAAAAACAATAGCAACTGCTCCCTAACAGACAAGAAATCCCACTCTTAGAAAGTAATACAACATATTCTTCTCTTCTTCAGTATTATCCCACAAATACTGGAAACTACAAAGGGACTAATTCATGAAACAGCAGAGCTGAACTCAAACCCAAGAGTTCATAAAATAATTGTGTAAAAATACCTTTAGAAGGCAACGACAACATGTTACAAAAAAAAAAAAAAACTACAGAAAAGCAGAAAAACAGCTTACCTAAGATCTTGTTAGCTCTAGGTTCCTCTAGGAGACTGGGAGAGATCTCAGACATTCACTGCTCAGGTGCAGTTTGAGCAGCCCTACAGTTGAAGGACCTGGGGAACGTTTTGTTCCCTGGCACCAGCTGTGGTCAGCTCTGACTACTCAAGAAGGCAGGATTGAGTTGTAGCCTACAACTGGGGAACAAGCACAGGAAGGGTTAAAGGGGATAATTTGCTCATATTTGGTTGGGAAGGGAGTTGGAGCAGCAATGTGACAGTCCCATGATCAGATACAGCCTGTGGGTCATATTCTCCCCTCTCTTTGCTGATAAATTAACTACACTATGTACGAGCTATTACATGTAGAAAAAGGTAAAAAGCTATTAAATCAACACGAGAATGACTACATCTGTATAAGAGAGCTGGAAACTATTACCTCCATCTTCATATTTCTGTCTGTGTAAAAGGCTAGAAACATATCACAGCCAGCTCCTCAGTTCTGTGTCTTTTGCTCTAGACTAGCCCTGAGAGCAATGGGTGCCATATATAAGTTTCTATTAGTTGCTCTCAGACCATGCACAGCAAGCAGCCACTCTCAGCAGCTGGTGCCAGCAATCCACTTCTAACAGAGGTGTTTTGAACGGCTTTCAAATGCTCTCAGAAGGCAGCAGCTCCTTGCAGGAGCTCACCAGGCACCTGAGGGTGATGATGACCATGTCCCACAGCTGAGATGTCTTGAGCCTTTGCAGCTTCAGGATTTAAGACTTCTTCACTAGCACTACATCATTACTAACATTTGGGCCTTAGCTTGAAGGAAAGAAGACATTCTGTAAATGTTGGATACTAATGAAGAGCGCTAATTCAGCCTGGCAATATACCCCTGAGGCATCAAAATATTTGCATATGTATTTTATTAATAGATAAACTCAGGTTCAACTTGCAAAGACAATAAGAATGGCAGAGGCTGGCATGAGAATATAGTAACAGTACATTTATTGTATGATTTGATTGCTTTATATTTGACCAAATTGTATCTTTTTACAAAATATTGTTGGATCTGTATGATGTATATGATAAGATAGATGAGATATACCTTGTGGTCCTTCTTTTTTTTTTTTTTCTCTGACTTTTTCAAGTATTGTTTGTTTTTTTCTTCTTTTGCACAGTTTTTCTTTTTAAGTTTCAAAATGCTTTTTCTTACTGACCCTAAACTCATTGTCAACTGCCCTGCTGCATTGAAAACCATTTTTTCTCTGCAATTTGCCAGTTGTTTAAATGTCTGTCCAAAGGTTTATTTCATAAATTAAGTCTTAAATGAGCTAAAAATGCTCAGCTCTCCCTAACCCCTGCCAGTTTCTGCTGACTAAGGGAACCCAGTATCTAGACCTGAGGATGTTTATTCAGCACCACAGACCTATACAAAAGCTCTTTATTCTTCTTAAGCTGACCAAGTGCTGAAATAATGCTCAGTCTCAAATTAACAGACCTGCTCTGCAGACAAGGTTTTACTCTGCTTGCAGAAATGAGCAGTTCTCTGCTTCCGAAGAACTAATTATAACAGCACCTGGCGGCATCGCTGCAGATAGGGGCCTGTCAGCATTTTTTTCAGACCTTCTTATGTAGAAGTTTATAGCTCGGCCATTTAAATTTGCTTCAGCCTAAAACTTAATATAAAATTTCTAGTAGCAGGCGCTTCTACCAGATATGATTTGAGTGACTAGATTCATTTATTCTTTTAACTTTTAACAAATTCAGTCTATGAAACAGCGCTTTTAATACAAATACAGAAGTGGGCTGCAGCTGATTATTTTCTTCTTTGTATCTTTAACAAATAAGTACTGATCATGAATGTATTTGAAAATAACTCATTTTCACATGTACTTTTGCCTACATATAATTTTAAGCCTTTATGTGTTGAAACGATTAGGAGGAACATCTTATTAATAGTGATGGGAACACATTTAATAATACACTTTTATAAATACATATTTACATTAAATAAAATCACATATAAAAATCCTACTCCGTAACCCTGCTGTACAATTATTTTCCTTTTATGTGGAATGACAGACTGCACAGTAGATCTGACATTTGACTGTAAAATGGTGCTGGGTCAGGCAAGTCCAAACAAATTTGTCTAACTTGAGAATGGAATCATACCAGAATTACCTGCCTTCCCTCCCACATCTATCTATTTATTTTTTAAAGAAGAAATGGAATGAATTCAATTATCAGGACTATTATATCTTCCAGGCTGATACACTTTAATCAATTATGATACAGATACAGAGTAATATCTTACAACTCCCCACTACCAAACTATGAAAGAGTAATGCCAGAATTTGATAGGAAGCTGAGCTCTTCCACACAAAAATAAGTACTTGATTTTTAGGTTTCCCCAGATGTGTGTATTTTTGGCAGAATTACTGGAGCCCCTTATGACATATTTATGGCACTCAGTCATTTTAGAAGGACTTGGGAGAAGTAATGTGACAAACAGCGTCGTTAGGTGACTGCTAAATGGTGAGCATTGCCCACACTGTCCCACATGGGTGCTGCGGTACTCCATGAGCTTGGCATCGTGCAACGAGAGCAGTGGTAAACATCCAAGAAACTGAATACATCTAAATTAACTTGATGATTTTCATTAAAGAGCATATGTTAATCTGACTGATGAAATAAGAAATACAGAAGAGGTTAGGTCTGAATATGAAAGCAACCAGAGCCTTATTGTTTTCAGAGAGAAGTTAAGTGAATTAACCACTTCTCTATGAAGTGTATAAATGCAAAAGTTTATCTTAAGTTCTAGTTCGTCCAGATTATGGACAAAAACATATTGTGCATCCCCAGAAACACAAACTCAACAGTATGATACCCAAGTTATATTTGTTACTTCAAGTTTTATGCACTTCCAAAGTTTAGAAACTTCTACATATGAAAAAGGTGGGCATTTTGGGAGGAAGGAAAGCTTGCTCTGTGGTTTGCAGAGCCATGATGCCAGTATTAGCTACAGCTCCTCACCTGCACCTCCCTGGCATGGAGATGAGCTGTGCCCACTGTGCCAGGAGCATTCCCAGCTTGGTACCACAGTGACTGCAATGCCATGGCACCAGTGCCCTTCTACTAGGTGCCATGACACCTACGCCCCTTCTACCACTTTTCAGGTTGACCTGGTTGGCTTTGCCCAGGACTAGCTAAAGAGGCTGATGCGACCTGTTTGCTATTGTCTAGGGACAGCCACAGAGACTACAACCCTGGATAGAAAGTGGTGAGGACCACACAGGATGAACACACACTGGACATTTATGACTGCCTAAGACTGATTCCAAGATGATATTACTCATGCTTTAGTACCCTCTGCTAACCTGATAACTAACTTAACTAATTCAGTATTCCCATTATATGTTTTTTAATTATTAATTCATTAGGGCAGAGGTTAGAGCATTGGAAGATGCAGTGAAGTCTTCAGCTAAATTGTGACAGAAGAATCACAAGAGCTGCAGCTGTGTGCATGATGAAATTCTTTTGCTTTTGCCCTGAGGCGCAGTCAATTATTTCTCACTAGGAAGACTTTTCTGCAAACCCTGTGGATAAGATTTATTGGATTTGGACCAGTGGTTGCTAAGCCCTTGGTCAAGAATCCGTCTATCGCACTGCTACAGCATGCATGCTCTGCAGCCTGGCTCTCCTCTTTCTCATCCCCTCTCAGGTCTCGCTCCTTCCCATTGACAGCTCTTATCTCCCAACTAAACTCTGTCCCCAGCATCTGCGCATTTATTCCTGTGTAATACAATGTATTCATTTGGAACTGTATTTCTAAAAGTATTCTTCTCTCAAATTAATGAAGGACTTGCATCTGTGTGCTAAGTGCACTACCATGACTAAATAAACCAGCCTGATCCAGGGAAGTACTTAGGCCTTTGCATGGGTGCATGATGGTAAGCATGGATGTTTATTTTTACAGGAAGTCATGTAGGTCTGAAATTAATATTCCTTAACCCTAAATAGAAATATAGAAAATCCTGTTTCTTAGGGTAATGAACATGAAAAAAACACACTACTTGTGGAACAGAGTAAAAACCACTGCTAGAATGCTGCCTGTGATGGAATCACAGGTGCTTCACATTGGTTGCTGTGGATGATCCCTGGGAGAAGTGGTGTTTGCCAAGCTCATAGCCTGTGGTACACCACTGTGATATGTGCTCAAGGTTTTGCCTTGCATTTAATTTTCTTTGCATTTCCTTGCATCACAGCCTAGTCGTTCACTTCTAAAGACCTGAGTGCCCATTTGTTTCTTTTAGCACTCAGAGGCCAGTGAGGGGAGTCAGATGTATCAGGAAGTGCTTTCTAAATGTTATTTGCTAAATGCTACAGACCCCTGAAGAATAGCTGCAGCTCTCTGTTATTTTCCAGAAGTGCAGTGGTTGAGCCCCACTCCCATCCCAGTTGCTCAGCTCACCAGGCTCCCAGCTCCCAACTTGCCTAATACAGGACATGCAGTGGGAGAGATGTCTTCTGCAGCATGTCAGCGTGAATTTGGGCTGCTCAGAAAGCTGCCAGGCCCTCCAAGCACTAACACACAGTAATTAGTAACTAGATCAAGCTCACATGTGAAATTATGTTCCCAAATAATTTCCTGACCCATTATAATCACTTTTTAATGAGCTGTTAGAAAAGTATAGGAAAACCTTCAGGTGCGAATTCCAAATGAAAACATTTAATAGAAAAAGATATATAACAAAAAATTATAGTCTATTAATAATAAAGAGAATTAAGTAGTGGACATTCTTTAAAATTTAGGCTCGAGCACAAGGTAAAGTGACTTCACATTTAGCAAACTGAGCCAGAAGTACACACATTAATAACCTATCTGGGTGCTACAAAGGACAGGCAGAAATGCAGCACAAGAAGAGCAGGACCATAGCTGGCTACTGGGGGGTAGGCATGGTATCAGGGTGGAGCTGCATGGGCACGAGTCCTGCAGGAGCTGCTGCTGCCACCCTGGTATCAGAGCCTGCAGTGGGTTATCACTAAATTAAGGGGCTGCACAGGAGATGCCAGGGAGCTGAGTGGAGAACACTGTGAATAGTGTGAAATTACGTGTCACAGAATCACAGAAAAACAGGGATTGGAAGGGACTTCGAGAGATCATCTAGTCCAGTCCCCATGCAGGAGCAGGAACACCTAAATTAGGTCACAAGCCATGTAAGTATTGTGGGAAATGTGTAAAAAAATATATTATATATATATATATACACATTATATATAAATACAATGTATTTATAAATATAAATACAGTCCAATGTGTGGTAATATAAATACATGCCCGATGCTTCAAAATAATGTCTCCTATTTATATCCATGGTAACTACAATGGATACAAACGGCACAATATTGAGTGAGAAAATTATCTGCAGAACGCTGCTTTTCAACATAATCACCATCATTAACTATGCATTTTTGCCTGAGATCAACAAGAATCTGTGCTTGTAAAAATTTGTACCAGCAGAGCTGGTTTCACTGATGTTACAATTGGGTCACTGCTAGGAAAATGTTGCCCATGCTGTCCATCACTCATTGGCCTGAACAGATGAAAGCCAGAAGGTACCAAATCTGGCTATATGGTGAATATGGTAGGACAGCCTAGCCAAGATGGCAATGCGTTCCACAGTCTTAAAACTGATATGGGGTCTGGCATTGCTGTGTTGCAAGAGAAAGGATGTCTTCTCTAGTCTGATTCTGGAAGTTTAAAGTTTCATCTTAGTCAGCGCCATAATGTAGCAGTCAGAGCTGACAGTTTGTCTGGGTTCCAGGAAATTTAGAAGGATCACACCATTTACTATCCCAAAAGACAGTACAAACTTCTATACCCACCAAAGGCTAAAAGTTGAACTTTTCTTTGATATGGAATTCATGTCACCACTCCATGGACTGTTTTCTTGACTACAGCTTGTAGTGGTGACAGTACATCACTAGTAATGATATGATCTAGGAAACCATAACTTTCAGCCTTATATTGGTTCCATAAGTCCTGGAAAACTTATTATCCAGGCTGTGGCATGTCTTTCATGTTGCTGTGGACTTTCCTGTGCTCAAATCCCCTGTTTGATCTCCATAAATGTTCGGCAAGTGTTGATGAATGTCAATGGGTGATATTTTTTCCACATGGAGGAATTCAGTGAGACACCTTTGCTTCATGCACACTTCCACATCATATGCCATTTTGTCAGACTGCACCTTTACTGCCATCTGTCACATAGCAACAAAATGTAATGGGATATTTGTAGGAAGTTTCAGTCTCTACTGTCACACCACCAATACCTGCCTCTGTCATTGTGGGCCAATGAAATAAAATAGGAGACATTACTTTCATGTATGTGTTTATGTTTATGACTTCCTCAGCTGCACTGTAAATAAGGCAAGGATATAATTCATGGTCAAGTATATACTTAGGTCATAGAACCACAAGGTTGAAAGGATCTATAAGGTCCAACCATCTGGTCCAACCATCCTCCTATCACCATTAGTACCCATTAAGCTACAAACCATATCTCATAGCACCTCATCCAGATGCCTCTTGACACCACCAGTGATGGTGACTCCAACACCTCTCTGGGCAAGCCAGTGTCAGCAGTAACATGCAAACACATCTACACAGTACATGCAATGTGAAAGTTAAACCACAAGTATTCTAGAACTAGTTCTCTACCTTGGTGCATTTGTGTTTGCTGAGCATCGACACTGTACATTTTTAGGAAAACTGATACATTTTCTTATGTGGGAAGTAAAAAAAAAAAGAAAAAGAAAAAGAAACATCTTCAAGAACATTTCCAAGGAAATGCCAGGCATTTTCCTGAAACTCAACTTGTTCTGGTTTCCCCCAGCAGATGTTTGTTACTTGATCGGCTCCTGAGAACAGCTGAGCCCACTGCATCTCAGTGGGAGTCAACTCAAGCTAAAAAGAATTGTGCTTTTAGCTTGGGCATCCCCCATCAGTCTGAAGGCTGCTGTTTAGTGCATAGTCAAAGGACATAAATAAGACTGCATGACTACCAAAGCCAGTCTCCTAGCCCAGATGGCCAGGAATTATGGAGAGTTTTGAGAGGAGTCCACAGGCAATTATTTGTTCAATTACTTGATCTGACAAACAATTGTGAATAAGGAATAAAGTAATAAAAGTCACACTCTTCATATCGGTACGACTGGAGAAAAAAAGGTTAAACTATTTGGATACTTGGTATTTTAGGGCCAGATACAAACGCAGATAAACCAAGCAAAGTGATGCACCATACAATCAGGTGGCAAACATGTCTGCCTGCTTAGGTGGGAATCACAAGATAAAAGTTTTCAAATGAAATTTATGCTTAAAATACAGATGTAGCACATGCTACATTTAAATGTAAATAATGGTCTAGATATACTATATCTATCTATCTATCTATCTATATATATATATGTATACTAGACCAAGCTATATACTGAATAAAAAGACATGTCTATCTCTTCATTTGCCTTCCCTGGTTGTGACCTAGTTTAATATGTGTATTTCTTAATAAAGCATGAAATACAGCACTTCAAAACAAAATTTTACCAAATTAAAAGTATATTTCAGACTGGAGAACTGCAATGCTGTGACTGGAACAAGATTTAGGGCCTTAAACTGACTTATTCTCCATACTGACCTGTCACCTTCCTTGGACTGCTTAGTACAAACATGATAAAATCTAAAGATGGCAAAGATAGTTGGTTGAAAAGGAATCTTAAGTTTCTGGGCTTATTCAATGCCCACTACTAGAACAGAATTAGAAAGAATACAAGCAGAAGTGTCCTGGTGCTATTTTGAAGCAAGATTTCAGGAGAAAGATGCAGTGTTAATGCCTGTGGTTCGCATAAAGATATCTGGTTATTCCTTGTTCATTTCTTGGTGTTCTCCATCTGAACATTCTAACAGGCTGACAGCGCCCAGGCAGATGTCCTGCCTTTTCTGAAGGACACTGAAATCTCCTTTCTATTGAAGAAGTGTTCTGTCTTGCACTGTCTGTGGTGTGTGTTTCCACAGAAAATAGTTTGGCAAAAAGGTTACCCCACTGCATCTGCGATGCCACAGGAGAGAATGAGGGCTTAAGTATTTGTGTTATCTTAGGGAATTCTCTTTAGTACCATCAATGGCAAGTTATACGCTTTGAAAGGAAGTAATTCCCCCCAGAGTTTTGTGACAGTAAACAGAAAGGTCCCTGTGTTTAGCACATGACCCGCTCTCACCTGCTGCTTTTCCCACACTCAGCCTAAAAGAACTGACCACTTGAGGTGAGCAATGACGTGTGTATCAGGCGAGCACAATGGGTACTGTGGAGGCTGGTGATGTTCAGCCTGCTGTGCACAACACTCCTTCCACTTCTGCATTGCCGCACATTCACTGTTTCAAGTAAGTGTTCAAGTTTCTAGGTTCTTATACTGGTTTCTTGTTTCTATTTTGTCTGAAACACCGTCTAAGGTGACAGTAATTTTAGTAAATAGCATTTTCAGACTAAAAACCCACAAGCATTTTAAAACACCCAACATCTCTTGAGGACACAATTCCCTGCCACCATTTAAGAGTGTTATGAAAACCTATTCTGAGGTTCCTATAAACATCTGCATGTTTTGGGATGAGCTCACAGCAGTCCAGACAGCTAGAAAAGGAAGAAAGCCCTGTTGCCTTTATTCGTAGGAACTGGTAAGCTGTAAAAAATTGAGAACCAAAAATTGAGTACTCTAACTCCCTTTAAGACCAGAGTTGACGCCCTTCCCTACCAGGGAGCAGGAGGAGCTAACACCCTAAGCACCAGCTCCACAATGATTCTTCTGAGTCTCAAATTCCATGCCCTATAGAGGCAGCCTGAGATTTTAATTAACATTTGCCTCCAACAAACATGTTTACTATCTTGAGAGCCTTTTGTTTCTTAAAGATTTTGTTTCTTTCAGCAGCCTGTTGCATCTTACACTATGGATAATTCCTTTCTTTGAGCCTGTATTCTTCAATGAGCCATGTTTATCAAATTCATGAGAGGATCTGGAAACGAAGGCCAAGCCTTTTCAGCTGTATAAATTAAATGTGTTTTTCTCCTGTCAGAATTGCAAAACAGTGACTGTTCCAAAAAGAATGCTTGAAGCAAGGGAGAAAAAAGTTCAAATGTATCTATAATCTAATTTAAATGTTGTGATGAACACCCCTGTCTTTTCATAGCCAGCTGTGTGCCCACGTTATACATTTTTAAAGCTATCAACTACATAGATTGTTTTTTTTTTTCCAGTAGAATTAATCACATACCTGAATGCATGCATATAGCTAGAGAAGAATCAGTCCTTTGAGCACTGGACATGGTAGGCTTTGTGGAAGAAACCCAATACGGCAAAGAATCCTGTCCTAAAAATAAATAAATAAATAAATAAATAAAATCTTGTAGTGTCTGAGTACATAGGAGAATTGCTCAGAGGCAGAAGAAAATGTAAATGATGGGGAGAAGATTAAGTATCAAGTTGGTGCAAAAATTGTGCTTTGAACCACTCTCAGAAGAAGCTAGGTGCCATTAGGCAATTCCTATTGTCTTAGCAAGCATCAATGTGAATGAAAATATTTTTCAGTTTAAAATATGATTACCAGTTGATTAGTGAAACCATTTGTTAAATTTGAATGGCTGTATTCTGTCTTCTACCTGGAAGAGGAATATAAGAGAAAAATACTGCAAGAAAATTTCATGGAATATTCGATAGGAAAGCTTTACTTGATCAGATTTCTGTACCTCCAGTGTAAAGAAAGTAGCCAATCGTGCCACTTAGTGCTTTTGGCCTGACCCCACCAAAACTTCTATTTCTAGGGAGCATCTTAGGGTATAAGCAGTCTCAGCAAACAGGCATTTAAATTTCCTTCAAACTGTTAACTTCTTTAATTCAGCCACATACTCAGAAACGTTAGTTCTCCTCTAAATTTACTTATAGAAACACAGATACTCTTCAAATCACCAGCAGCGTTGGGAACAGGTGATTCTGGATGTTTTTTTCCATGCTATCAGCAGCTGCTTTGTCTGCTAGTTTAACAAAGGCTTTCCATCTGCGCAGCAAGTTGTAGGATTTTTGCCCCCGTTACACTCTGAAAAAATAACACTTTTATCTCATCAGCAGTGTTACTAGAATTGGTTCAGGCTTTTTACTGATCATACTATTGAACTATCAGGCAGTCCCATTTTCCCCCTACAACAGGCATTTTTAATCTCCTCACTGTTTTTGCCTTTTTCAGTATGCTTTTCACTGCATCTGCTGCTGCATTTGGGATTTATATCCATTTACTGCCCAACATCTCAGCTATTACTTCTAGCTTAACATCAGAACACAAAAAACACACAGACTCTTTTAGATTCTGAATTTCTGTGGATATTCAGCATTGCAAAAGGCTAAACTTTACTCTTAGCATGATGACTATTATTTTCTGTTTCCTTATAAAGGACAAAATATGGTTTCGACCTAGTTGCTTGAAAGTGCTTTGAAGAGACACCATCTTCTTCCTATGCTCTGCAGGAAACGTTTAACTTCCAATTTCCCAAGGAAAGAAAAGGACATGCATTAATCCTGGAAAATGGGGCATTTGCATGGCTACTTACTGCCCCCACGTTTTATTATGAACACACTAAAAAGCATGAAATTCAGGTAATGAGGAGTTACAAATATACTTTTTAAAAAATATGAAGTTATTCTTTTGTTCTCCTTATGTCTCCTTCACTCTTGTTTTTGAGTCTTTACTGCTCAAACGAAATATCAGCAGTCTTAAAGATTCTGTGGCCTGACAAAAATGTTTAACACTGTTTAAATCCTTAAAAATACTTCTTTTCCTAATTGAACACTGCACTGAATTATGTGGGAACAAATTGGTGTCATCAGCTCATAAACCAAAAAATGCTTTCCTTTCCTAAGGATTGTAATTTTCATAAATGGGCACCAGTTGCTGAAAGATTCCATTTTCTTTTCTTCTGAAAGTGACAGTGCATCAGCTGCTTGAGAGGCTGTATTTAACCATGGCTGAACAAAAAAGAGAATGAAAAAAATGCTTTATAATCCAGTCCAGCTTAGTCTAGGTATTTTTAATGCAAATGGAAATCTTTCATAGAAGGACCTTGTTAAAAGTTTTTTTTTATTATTATTTCTTAGCTGAAGAGGTGGGTCTTCATTATCAATGTTTCATTCCTGTGTTTTTTTGTGTATTCTCATTTTTTTGTTTTGTTTACTTTGGGTAACTTATCATAGGGCAGAGTGGTAAGAGTTCATATTATTTACTAAAAGGCAAGTACTGGTGAATTATGTGTGCAGTCACATTAGATATCTTTCTTTCCGTGCTGATTTCTTGTATTTAATATTTCATGTGAGTACTCTTTAATTAGCAACATGTAATTTCTCTTTGTAAAATAAACTATCCTTCAATTGTAAGGATTAGCTTTCTCAAATTTACAAGCACTACAAGTAGTGCTTCTACCTGTCTACTAGGTTTTCATGACAAGCAAAATTATGTACAACTGAGTTTCTGATTGCAGAAACAAAGAGGAGAAAATGACCTAAGTTCATGAGTTGTAATACATCAAAGCTACATACATACTACAGATGAGGTTGAATGGATGACTATCTCAAGTCTTGCTCAAAGATGCTCCCCTTGTAAATGCTCAAAAGAAAGATTTGGAAAGACCCTTTTTAATTTCAGAGGTTTTCAAGAGAAAGTAGTGCTTAAAAGAAAATGCTCAAGAACAAAAGCACCTTCCGGCCATAGAAGATCATTAGATTTGTATTGTAACACAAATGAAGCCAAAGTAAACTTGCAGGAGATTCAAAAGAATTGGTCATAGACAAAGGAACATAAAGTCACAATATTTACAAATATCTTTTCATTTAAAAACAGCATATGTCTTTCTGTCCTTTTAATAGCTATCTCAAATAACGCTGCTGAGTGTTGAATGAAAATGATTTTATATATACATATATGAAAGAACAGCACATACCATATGGTTTTCTTTATGTTTAGAAGACAGAAGAAGGATTGAGGGAGTAAAATCCCACCCAGTATAAGAATAGAGAAAGCCCAAGACCGTCTCATGAAGCTGACTGTGTCCAAGTCTTTGGGCCAGATGACACACATCCCAGGGTCCTGAAGGAACTGCCTAAGGCAGTTGCCAAGATGCTCTCCATCACATTTCAAAGATCATAGCTGTAGGTGAAGCCCCTCCGTGAGTGGAAAAAAGGAAATGTCACTTCCATATTCAAGAAAGGAAGAAAGGAGGACCCAGGGAACTACAGGCTGGGAGAAAAAGCTCATTGAGAGCAGCCCTTCTGAGTAGGACGTGAGCCAGCCGTGTGCACTTTCACTCTTGAAGGCCAGCAGCAACCTGGGCTGCATCAGAAGACCAGAGGCTAGCAGGATGAAGGAGGTGATTATCCTCCTCTCACTCTGGCCTTGTGAGTCCCATCTGCAGTACTGTGTCCAAGCCTGCGGCCGCCGGTACAAGGAAGATGCAGAGCTGTTGGACAGAGTCCAGAGAAGGGTCATGAAGAGGATCAAAGGGCTTGGAGCACCTCTCCTATATAGAAAGGTTGAAGCACTTGGGCTTGTGTAGCTCGGAGAAGGTTCTGGGAAGACCTCATTGAAAGGAGCTTACAAGTAGGAGGGGGACTGACGTTTTACAGTCTGATAGTGATAGAACAAGGGGAAATGGCCTTAAACTAGAAGAACAGAGATTTAAGTTCAATGTTAGGAAGAAATTTTTTTACACAGAGTGTGGTGGGGCACTGAAACAGGTTGCCAGAGAGATTGTGTATGTCCCATCTCTGGAGCTATTCAAGGCCAGGTTCAATGAGGCCGTGGCAGCCTGATCAAGAGGTAACCCTGCCCAGAGCAGGGGCATTGGAATTAAATGATCTTTCAAGTCCCCTTCCAACCTAAGCCATTTTATGGTTCTATGATATAATTCCATGAACTTAATTCCTTTCCAAAAGACAGTAAGATAATGTAGTTCCATGTGGGAGATTACATAAAAAGCTAAAGAGATTAAGTTACAGCAAATAAATTATGTTCATGGTTATTAACATACTGAATTATTTTAACATTAGAGATATTCATAAAATGATAAGGCATCCCTGCCTTCCTCTTTGCTTTCTTTTTGAAAAATAGGATAATAATGTAAGTTAAAAGTTGAGGATGTTCAGACTGTTAGTTGAAAACAACAGTGGACAGTAAGCAGTCTGTAATAGTATTCGAGAGGTGTGGGGGAAAAAAAAAAGATGTCATTAACTCTTTAAATAGCACATTATTTTTTCATAATGTTTTACTTCTGAATTATTTTTAATTGATTTAATTTTTTTTTTTTTTTTAGATCTCAAATCTATTTTCTGCCTCCTCTTTCTGAAATCAAAACAGTTATGAATATTTCCTCTGTTCATTCAGCAAGAGTTGACAGACATACCTGAATTTTTTCATGCAAATGACTGTCTTAGAAGCAGGCCTCTTGCCCTTTGCTACATTCTTATTAAGAAAGTCTGGAAAAGTACAATTTCTTCTTTTTGCTTCTCACACATACCAAGACAAATGTTTTTGATTATTGCTAGACTGGGCTTTGCTGCAACTGTTCAACAACTGCATTATCAGTCATTTCACTATCAGTCTTTATACCTTATCAGTTAAAAGATATTTTGTCCCCATGGTGTAATTTCCTGGAGTTTCATTGCAGGGGTTTTAAATAACTAAATTAATGAGTTCTGCAAGTTGAAAGAAAACACTATATACACAATTGCATTTATTTGATGAATCCAACTAACTACAATTCAGCTATTTGATTTGACTAAGTGGTTTCTGACAAGATGCTGGAATTACAAGGAAAGATGCACTTAACATGCTCTATATCCTAGCCAGTGTTTGTAAAGTAGTGGTACCCATTTGGTTTATTTTAATATTCTGTACTAATTTTAATAATTCCAACATGCTCATGAACATTAAGTCATTCTCCCCATATGCTTTTCACTGTTGCTAGGCCTTTAACATAAAATTGACCTCATAAGTCCATCTTAAGAAAGGGCATTCAGATATCAAATGATAAAATACCTATATGAAGAGTTTTTCTCAGCCTTGTGGTTCTTGACATTAGTTCTTACCTAATGATGTCAGGTCATTTGGTAACTCTGAGGACTCTGCCCTCCTGCCACAAGATCATGCTGGCCAAGCCAGCACCTGAGCATACAGCCTGAATGCAGAGCACAGGGCACACTTACATCCTAATACCTGCAGGGAATGATGACAGTGTGTATGCCTAAACAAAGCCTCTTGGCTCAACTGCACTACTATGTGATGAATCTGTCAATGTTGTGCATTTTCCTGCCATTCCAAATTTCAGTGATTTTTTAACGTTCATCAATGGAAGCCAACTTTCTGTAAAAGTCTCACTTTTCCCTTCTAGCAGTTGGTGTGCAGTACATCATTCCTGAGGGACAGAGAATCTTTGGTATAACTACTCCTTTCCAAATATGACCCTCAGAAGGAAGCTCATTTCTGAAAATCGCTCTTTTGTTCTTTTTTTCCATGATATGATATTCAGTTCTCACTGTGGGACCGCAAGTTGAACTAGCTCACCCCAGGCAGTTTTGGATACGTTTATACAAATGATCAGAGCCATGAAGTCATTTAATTAAAAAGCTTTTGAGAATAATCCAGCGTAATGAAAATGCTACTCTTTACATAATACGGAGTTTGCTATGTGCTCAAGCAATTGTTTTGCTTCAGAATTTGCAGGTGATTTTTAAGAAACTCCTGCTGGCACACTTGGACAAGGTTTTATTTAGAGATTTCCAGAAGACTTTTTTTGCTTTCATAAAAGTTAGGGGTGTGCTGCCCACTTCCACATGGATGAATCAGAAGTAGGTGAAGACAAACACCTGAAAAGAAGCATGTTGCCGTTTTGTTTGGCACATGTACAGAAAAATGCTCAAATAGATAACTGTGCAAATTTAGCTCAAGACAATTGTCTTGGAAGAGGCACTGTGACACCCATGAAGGAGCACTTCGAGGGTTTCACATTCACAACAAATGACACAGGAGTTTCCTGTCAGACCTTCCCATTCCCTAGTGCTTTCAGTTTGCAGCCCATCATTATGCAGAGATTTGTTTCCTTTTTTAGACCATCCACCTGTTCTCTCCTCAGCTGAAATTCACTCAACACCTTTCCACAGGTCACCTTTCATTTTTCATGAGGGCACATACAGCCTTCTCAGCTATATAATTTAGACCCTTCACAGTCACTTACATCTGCGGAAAGACTGACTCACTGACATGCTTTGCATTCTCACTAGCACTGATGTCACTGTGGTGCATTTCTACTATCCAAGGGAAAAGAGAAAATGCCATTAACTCACTTGTGTACTGCATTTTAAGGATAGAGGAAGCAGAAATCCCCCAAGTTTCGGATCAGACAGAAAAATAGAGGACACCCAATTTTCAACTTCCCATTGCTATCACTTGGCTATTTGCCCTTTGCCGCGCAAACCCTTCAGTGTCTCAGTCTCTGACTTGCTCAGTGCCATCCTTGCCCTTGCAGTCTTCCATGTGGAAAGCAGCAAATCTCCAGAGTAAAATAAGATGACTGAGGTCTCCAGAACTTAATTCGCTGTAGCGTACAAGTCAGATGTCTCCTTGCTGAGAACTACTAATGATCTGGTAAGATATTTCACCTTTTAAGTCCACAGGGTTGCAAGTAACTATAGATTCACCAGAAGTCAGTAGTCCCTCTCATTCAGGCATATCTACCACAAAAGAAACATGCCACAGGCCAGTATTAGAAGACAAGAGTTGCATTAGTACTCACTATAGCAGGGAATAAAAACATATTGAGTTATGCAAAAAACATCCATAGTTTCCTAGATTTGTGGCCTCAGGCTATTTTGTCTTCTTAAGAGAACTGAAACTACGATGCTCAGAAATGGCAGTGCTTTTTGATTTTCGCTACGTGTACATTATACCACTGACATTAAGGGCTATGAATAAATGGTAGAGAATAAAGGTACAAATACACAGTTTAGAATTATCTCTGCATACAACAGAATATTGTCTCTCCAGTGGCTTCTAGGTATTACTGATTTTCACCAAAATGTGAATTACAGGATTTCCTACTACAAAATGGCAGCTATGATTTTTCGTTCCATCTTACATTGTGTTTAAATCACTTGATTTAGTAGTTGCTGTACTAATATTTCTAATTTTCTGCAGCAAATTAGATTAGATTGAATTTGAAGCAAGCATATTTACTTATTCTGCAATGAGACAGACCCTTAGTCATACAAAAATCTCTATCTGCCAGTGTAATATAACCCAGTAAATCATCCCTATGACAACTCTGGCTTTGTTTCTGTGAAACAGAGAGTGTTTCAGGGTCTTCTGTCAATCACAAGAGCATCTGCTTTTCCTCGTGGATATTTCCATCCACAATTCAGAGGGTGTGTGTTCAGAGATAACAGCTGATCTAATTTCACACAGGAAAATAAATGCATTCAGATAAGGTGAGAGGGGAGTAATTGAGTTAAAATCTGTCTGCTGTGCGACAGCAGAGATCAGATATACTCTTCATACATATTGCTAAAATTGCCATTAATAACTACAGATGAGTGAGAAATGGACTGTATCTCACTCTTCTAGGAATGGTTTTCCAAGCAGCTGCTTTTCACTGCTAATTACTAACAGGAGTAGGTGCAAAGTTCCTTTGTAGTACAGTGACACCCTTCACAGAAAGCATTGTAAATGAACTTCTGTGAGGTCCAATAAATTGTTCAAATGAAAAAGATGCTGTGGGCATTATATTGTTTTTTTCTCCAACTAGGGTGTGGATAGAAGTTGTTTTGAGCTACATTTTTCTCACTGACAGCAACGCAGCTTGGTGAAGAGCATGTTATATTTCTTTTGAACTGTTCCCAAGATCCTGAGGATCCAGTACTACTGTTGTTTGCTTTACTTAGCACTTATCTATGGGAGGCAAATGAATATACAAGGTGTAAGATCCCTAAACTGAAAATTTTGGAAAGCTGCTGAAGAGTTCAAGGAAAAATGCACTACATACTTAAGATGCTCTTTTGACCTCCTCAAGGCACCCACTGATTCTTTTTAGGGACACTTAAAAGAAAAGGTACTAGGCCAGATGGGCCAGGATGGTCACTTTTCTGTTGGGTGAAGCGTTGATCTGTCCTTCATCACAGTAAGGATGAACGCTTTCGTTCTGCTTTACAGGCCCCCTTGAAATAATTTGTCAGAGGTCATACCCTGAGCTGAAGTAGAGCTGAGAATAGATACAAAATCTTTGAACTTCAGTTCTGTACCTAATGACAGACTTCTTTTACTGAAATACCTCACATTTGAGAGACGGAAGAAGTTTTCTATTGTATTTTCTGCACAAAATATTCCTGCCCATTCAGTTTCCGTTTTTCTTTGAAGATAAAATTATTACTACCTTGAAGTGTAGCTTTATAAATCTGTCCCATTTGTTCAACTATATGAGAATCCACAAGGGATGACAGAAATATTAATATATGCTAGGAATATTTAAATATATCTGCAGGTCTAACAATAAGTATATTTGCATTACCATGCTTTTTCTAACAGAACGAAATTTTATCACCAAACCCTTCACTCAGCAGAGTATGAATTAATATGGATTCTCTGTATGTATATATACTAGCCCTAAAGGCCTCAAACAAATACATTTGGACCATGTCAGCACAGGCTTTCTTCACCCATCTCCTCCTCCATCCTGACATGCTTCAGTACACAGTGGACACTCTATGAAAACCACTGCTGATGTTTTTTGTAGGCTTGATGTTGCATTTGCCACATATCTTTCCAAGTTTCATTTTGTGCATTTCTCATTAATATGTTCATACGTATGTTCATACAATAAGATTTGCAGAAGTATTTATTGCTGGCCTGACATTACTACTACTACTACTACAGATTTCTGGTATTTAGATTCTTTTTTTTTTTTTTTTTTTTTATAAATGAAAAACACACATGTATTACTCTTGTTGAAATATTTCAGAGAGACTTTTGACTGTCATACTCTGTTCCTCTACAAGTGAATCAGTTCTTTGTAGTAACAATGCCATCAGATGAGTCTGGTAATCTACCAGTTAATGCTGTGGATGAGCTGCATCTATTGACTCAATAACTAGATAGCATTAGCAATACTGAAGTGCGTTATATAACACCCTCCCGGATTTTATATCCTCTATCCTTTGCCAGGCCCTCACAGAAGATTAAGTTATATTTTCCAAAGGTTCCTCGCTATTTTAGCTTGTTGTTCCTACTTGTGTATGGTGTGATACATCCACAGACACCAGGTGATTTTTAATTCTTTCTTTCACAGCTTATCTGCTCAGGAGTCATTACAAAGCCTTTTAACACTGCCTCTCCACTTTCCTCCCTGTCCCTTCAACCAGCCCCTGTAGTAATCTGTCCATCAGTCATGACCCCCTTGGCGTCTTCCATGAAGTATGAAAGAAAGAAATGAACCCAGGCTTCCAGGGATTTCAAACTTATCTTTGTCATTAACGTGGTTTTTTGACCTCTTGGCCCCCCATGTTCACTGATACAGGCCTGGATCTTTGCTACCTTCGCTGCTAACATGTTTCTTGTTCCTTGCCTTTTGTACTTCCTTTGCTATATTTATGCACTTTTTCAACCTTAGTTCCTTATCGGGTTTTTACACAGCTTTAGCTCCTATCTTTGTACCTTTTCTATTCTGCTTCCCATTTTTAATTTTCTCTAAGCTGCTCTCTTCTGTTATAAATCACCTTGTTAAGCTCTTTACCAAGCTGTGTAAATCTTCCCTGAGTCCTCTTTTCTCTCACATGGACCCCTATCCAAACAGCAGCTCCTAGGCTGTGATGGCTCCCAGCAGCGTGTGCTACATCTTTGTACATAAGCTGGAGAAGTGGGATTTACAACGTATAGGCATGGGGTTTATTGTACCCAACTGTGGCACGACTAGGCAGGCTGCCTTTGTCCCTCTGAGGAATTAGGTTCTTAAACAATGGAGGCTCAGCTGCGTTGAGAAACACAGTTCCCTATTGTTAAGTAGACAAAATAAACCTGCCTCCCTCCTACCTCTTTGTGAGTCTAGCAAGCAAGGGGAACAATTCAAATGCAGGAGGATTTTTAATTCTATGTTTATAGCCAGTTTTAAGCTAAGAATATGGAACATGAATTCCCACAACATCACATCTCTGGCATGTTTTTTGGGGGGAAGTGAGGCTTCAAACAGGAGGCAAGTGCATCTCTGGCATTTCCAGTGCTTTGACAGGAAAGGCAGGAGCCAAAATGTTCCCAAGAGGGGCTGAGAAGAGAAGGGCAGGACTTGTTTGGCTACTCCTTCTGCACTGCTAGCACCTCTTTCACCTATGCTATGAAATCTCTGGTATTACACTAAGTTGCCTCCTCCTCAAACCACTCTGTGAGCTTGGATGAGTTAACTACGGTAACAACACTAATATAAAAGTGATATAGCGAGCAGATGAACTGATGTGCATTTTGTTTTATCTTTAATTACCTGATATTTCCCTTGGTACTTTTTCCTGTTAGGAAGATTTCAGTTTAAAATAAACGCAGATGCCAGCCTGGTAGGAGAGAAGCCAAAAGAATTTATAACATCTCAGGCATCATGCTGAATGGATTCCAAGGCTACTCAGCTCCTGCAAGCTGTGTCACTATCAACACACTTTTAAGATCAGCAGGTAACATCTCCCCATTTTTGACAAGCCTCAGTTTTGAAAAAAAATCTTGGCTTTTGATAGATGAGAGGTTATTTTGACAAAATCTGGAAACTCCCCACACTTCATGTAAAACAAACTTAGAGCAAGAATAGAAAAAGTTCCAGTGCTAATTTACTTCCTTAGTTACACTCAGTGCATTGAGTCTTCTCCCACATCTGGGTCATGTTGCCTATGCAAGTACAATCTATCACCACAGCCTACTTGTTTAACCTTTCTCGGTCTTTAACCTTGATAAAATTGAGATGATTAATTTCAATTTATAGTCTTTATTCGTAAGTATTGCACTAGTGCAGTTCAATGTGCTGGTAAAAACAACAGACAGAAGAACTAGGAAAAAGGTCTAATTGTGAAAATTAAAATAAACCTGAATGTAGAAAGGGGACAGAATCTACATCAGTACACAATATGGATTTTCCTGGGTTGGTTTTTATCCATTTGTGTTTTAGATCCATGGTAAGAGTGCTATTCTTTGATAACAAAGAAGGACATATTTTCTAAAAACTAGTAATATTTGTAGCCCCCTCCTTGTGGTTACTTTGTTTTTGTCTTTTTATGCTTTTTTCTACTTGCACGCATGCGGACAATAAAAGCTCCCTTGTAACATTTTGCCCATTGCACTGTTAGTGCTTCAGCAATGGAGAAAATATACGTTTGTGTTTCTTTACTAACTTACAAAAGAGAAAAAAGGCCAGGAGAAGCAAAAGAAAAAGTAGCAATTGCTCTGGGCTGTGAGAGACTGGCAGGCTGCTGCAGCACTGGCACCCACATTGCTTTGGGCAGAAGAGTGCTGTATGGTCAGGGAGATACAGGTGCCCGCAGAGCAGATAGATGTGTGAGGCCCTGGGACAGCAGGGACAGAGGTGTGGCATGGCACTGTGCCTGGTCCTGCTGTTTATGGGCCATGCTCAGTGGGATAAACTTCTGTCACACTCCAAGTGAGGAAAAGTGTGAGAACAAAGGCCTCAGACAACAACAACGCAACAACAGCAACAAACTATTCTCTCCCCCATCTGTTGTTTCTTTATCTTTCTTTCGCTTTTCTCTAACACTGATGCTAGCAGACACAGCAGGATAGAAAGAAATTAATCTTCACACATGAAGTATGATTTCTCAAAGTGAGATTCGTGACTTGAAAACCAACTTGACTTGAAAAAACCCAACCTCATGTCCCCAGGAGGCTTTCAGAGTTGCCTAATAAATTTTTAAAACATTTACTAACCCTAACCACTTCTTCCTCACCGTCCTTCTTACAAAAAGCAGCAAGGTTCAAAAGGATGGAACTAGGTGATAAGAAACCTTTTGGAAAAGGGCTCCACAGACAAGTAACTGCCTGTTCCAGGCATGACCGCCTGGGCAACTGGCTTCCAGACAGCACAATCCGTGTTGTAAACTTCTCCCAAGTTTGACATTTATTTATAATTAGCATTCCTACTAATACGAATCAGGTTTAATTTTACTATTTTTTAAATGTTGGTCATTTTTATTTCAAGTAGTTTGGTTTTTGTTCCATATCTCTAGCCTGAGCCTCCCTCAGCTTAGGCGGCTATATTCTTAATTATCAGAATATTACATGATGATTTGATTTTATTTTTCTCCACTACTCATGTGGAGTCTCCTGAGCTGTTTATAATGTATGCAGAAACATTATGACTTTTCATTTTACAGATAGTGATCACTCAGGAGTTTTTCCAGAATATTTGCTGGGACTGTTTGCATACTATGTATTCTGCCCTAATAACTGTTGAGCTACTTGAATAATTTCAGTTGAATTTGGCAAAGAGACATCATTTTCAAGCATATCAATTTCCTATTAGTTTAATGAAAATAGAGTAGCCAGAACCTATTAGTACCATTATTGAAGAAGAGATATCTGAGTAAATTAATTCAAGTTTGAGAGATGTATAATGCTATAACGCGGTGAAAAGTACAGTGATAGTAGTGGGATGGCATAATCCTAGACTGCAGCAAATGAGAACAAGCCCAAATGCAGCAGCCACAGAAACAAAGAAAGAAAAACTACCTTTAGAAGGTCCCAGGTAGGCAGGAGTCTCCAGTGAAAACCCCTTATCTCCACTGCCAACCCTTAAATGAGGTCTGGGGAGGAGTAGATCCTGACCCCTTTCAGTCACTCAGATGCATTGCATGCTCCTGAGCTCCCATGGGTTGGCCCTGCCTTCCCACCAGGTGCTCAATCACTGCTTCAGGCTGTGATTTAGCATTTCCACTACAGAGATGTTACAGAAGCTTTGCCTCTTCAGAAAAAAATATAATACAGATCTGTAGTAAGTCAAGATATATTCACTGAACTACTCATTTTCCTCATTATAGTCAACATGGTTAGGAACTTTATTTTTTGTGCATCTCATTTTTCACATAATGAGTCCTGTCTGCTAAATAGGATATAAAATGCATCAGTTAACAGAGGAAAAGAATTCTTGTCCTCCAGACACCCCAGCATCAACCCCTGGACAATAGGATGTCTGCACAAGAATGTTTACATCTACAAAAAGAGCTGATTTCATCTCCTTTCACGTGTTTGACTTGAGACAGCTTTTATTCTTAACAACAGCATAAGCTCATAATTAGCTGCAGACATGGTCACTGTTGCAGCAGGGTTCAGACTCCATTTTAACCCAAATGACATTTCTGCCAAGCACTGGGAAAACTTTTAGACACCAGGGTGCATTTGTCCTCCTGTGGGCAGCAAGGAAAGCAATTCCTGAACATTGAGTGTCTGGAGCAAGTACTTCTGCTCTCACAGTTACCTCAATATTTCCTCTTTGGTCCACCTTCTCTAGCACAATTAGCTGTCATAGATGCATTACAAACAGTGACAACACCACCTAATCCATTTTTTAATTGACATTTCCCAATGATTTTTATTTCCCCACATGAGAGGTATTTTATTCAGCTGCCTCCAAACTTGTGTTCTGTTACCAGCAGCTATTAGTAGGCATATGCTGAGGAACAGTTGGAAACTGTTGGGTTGCGTGTTCGGTATTGCTTTGGATCTTACATGTACAATTTTGTCTTCGACTGCCTGACTGTCAGCCAGTGCTGCCTTGGCAGTTAGCTGGGTTTGAGTGACCGGGGACTGCCTAATTGGTATCTAGCTGAGAGCAAATGCCATCATTAAAAATAGAGCGGTTTCTTGTATAACTCAGCTTATCTTTTTACTACTGTGGAATGCCTGAAAAGCATAAAAGCATAAATACATAGCTGAGATAGAAAAAGTTGAACCTGTTTATTGTTTATTCATTTCTCATTCAGGCGAAAGAAATTCTTCCACATTCATTGGCATGCCTTTAGATTTCAAAAACTACAATTCAAATTTGGTTTAGGTCAATCATGTATTATTACCTAATAATTTTTCATGAATATAAAAATGTGTAGAAAGACAAATACCGCCCTGATGCACTTATAACTGCCAACTGCTAGATCAAGCACTAGATCAGATTGCCCAGGGCCCCATTCAGCCTGGCCTTGAGTGTCTCCAGGGATGGAACATCCACAACCTCTTTTGGCAGCCTGTTTTGGCATCTGACCATCCTCTCAGTGACAAAATTCTCCCAAGCACCTAATCTAAATCTTCCCTCCTTTAGGTTAAAGCCTTTCCCCCGGTCTTGCCACTACCTACTAATGTAAAAAGTTGTTTGCCCTTGTGTTTATAATTTCCCTTTTTAAGTCCATAACGAGGTCTCCCCGAGATTTCTCTTCACCAGACTGAATGAGCCCAGCTCCTTCGGCTTGTCTTCATAGTAGAGGTGAAAACTCCCCCCCTCCCACCACTTTCCTGGGGCATGATCCGTAGGTCCTTTCACCTCTTGTCACAGAACTAGGCTGAGCAAGGCTGAATCATTACACTGCCTTGGATCACTTGCTTGTCTCTCATGTGCTTTAACATTTTTTCCAAGAGGTTCTGTTCCATGATCTTCCCAAGCACAGAGATGAGGCTCATTGGCCTGTGAAATTTTACTTATGCAGCACTTGAAGCATACACATTACAAGCACAGAGCAGTTTTCTGCCTTAGGAGCTCAGAACAGAATGCAACAGGAAAAAGTACGAAGGTAGCAAAGTTGGTGCTGGGTGGTGCAAGTGGGAATTTAAAGGAAATCTGGGGAGTGTGGCAGGTGGCAAGTGAAAGGTGTTCTAAGTACGGGAAGAAGCACTGAGAAAGTTGCCAAATCATGTTCAGGGCAAGGAGATGAAGAAAACAATTTAAAAAGTGACCTGGGAAAAAGAAAAAAGAAAATGTGGACGAGAAGTCCAGAAATGCAGTGTGTGAATTTGATCAGGATTTTGAAGGCAAGAGTACAAAGATAGTTTTTTGGAAAATCCCTGTGTGGTATCAAGTGTTGAACTTTCTGCTTGTTCACATAAATGGATTGCTTGTTTTTCCATTTAGATTGAAGCACCTTCGTAGATACAGAGGATGTAAATTTGTTCTTTGAGTTCCCACATTCGTGGGCAGAAGAGCAACCAAGTCAGGAATAAAGCTGTAGGAGAATATTACATTAGAACTCTGATAACAAAATTACATCTCTGAAATATTGTCTATTCTCCACATATTGCTTCTGACTAGGATTTGTTCTACGAATCAACAATAGTCACTTGTTTGTGAGGACATTTAGGGTATGGAAACAAAGAATGAAGAATTGAATAAACTACTATTTTACTGATGTCTTTTACTTGTTATTATCATTTCAACTTCTTATTGTAATTTTCTGTTATACCTGTTTAATTCACTACACCATCTACAGAAAGAGACATTAATTTTATGAGCCTACACAAATGAAAATTGTGAGGTGTCTTCATAATGCAGCACAGAGCTTTTAGGACAGATGCAAAAAGACAGATGCAGAATGCAACTTACAAACCTACTTCGTTCTCCGGTATTATTTTCCAATTTGTGTGTACATAATGTGGAGTCTTTAAGCATGTCTGAACTGAAAAACTTGGAAGACAGTAAAAGTTGTAAAAAATGTTTGTGGTTTGGTTTAGAGCATTGCCTAGGCACAGATGCACTGAATGTCATTAGGACTAGGTTACGATGAGCAGCAAACATTTCAACTTTTCAAAGTAAAAACATCATGGCTAATGGTATGCAAATTGCAACAATGCTGAGGAACTTTCAGCACCATGAAGAGCTTCTGCTTGCAAATGGAAACATCTGTGAAGCAAAACTGACAGAATCGTGATTTGTAGCGTTGCTTGTGTTGTTGT
Source organism: Lagopus leucura (assembly GCF_019238085.1). NCBI lineage: Eukaryota > Metazoa > Chordata > Aves > Galliformes > Phasianidae > Lagopus > Lagopus leucura. Next base: position 12,809,153 of record NW_024962267.1, read on the forward strand.
GCATTACAAGGTGGCAGAAAAAATAAATAAAAACGTAAAACAACAAAATAGAAAAAAAAAACAACCAAAAACCACTGAATAACTGAATACCAAAAAAAAACCACAAAAACTAAGGAAGCAGCAAGATGATGAGTACATGAACCACTTCCCATTGTTGAATTTGGCCACCTCCAAACTCCAATTTTTTTGAGTAAGAAATCCCAAATGAAGTTTACAACCAGATATTTGGATTTCTTTCTATTCAGTTGGACTCTAACTCGCTTACAAAGACACAAGCTGCCATCAATGTATTTCTTGGACTAGCCTAATTCAGAGTAATGTTTTTTTTTAAAGGATTTTCTCCCTGTTGTTTGCCTCTGGCATTTGTGCTAACTTGGGCCATAGCTTGAAACATCATCAAAAAATATAAGGTCAAGTATACTAAAGACTTTTTTAGGGAAGTTTGGGAGGAGGAAGAGATATATCAGGAAGTGATTTCAGGATGTTCAAGTAGCTTTTATTTCTACTTTTAATCTCTGATGACATGAAAAAATACAGAGACAGAGATTGAAGCCAGCCATATTTTAAACTCAGAATGATTCACACTGTCCCCTACATTTTGTGAGAAGGCTCAAATCGATTCTTGTTTTACCTTCCTTGTATATTTTAATCTCAGACTGATTCCCTTCTACATTTTGTTGTTCTGTACTTCTTTTTGTTGGCCTATTTGTTGTTAGAGGAAAATGGATGAAAAATCTTCAGCAAAGACTTGAAAGTACTTTAAATTGCGATATCCATTCCCCAAAATAATTCTCATCCTCCTGATGAGGAGGCTAAGATAAAAAAGGTACTTCTACGATATATTTTAGACTCAAAGCTGCTTTTGATACTGTGAAGTTCACCTTATAGGTTTGTATCTTCTCTTCCACTGAGAAAACTAGTGGATGTCTTCATTAATCACTGCATCATTTTGGTTCGATATTAAGAATTCTCAGAACATCTAAAAAGCAGCAGAAGAATATGCAAGTAGTTTTTTTTTAAACTCTTGAATGGTGAGGGTATTACATACGCTAACTTCAATCTAGTTAATCCATTTTTGATAGTCTGAGATAAGAGGAAGCACAGATATAATTCACTGGCTTTTGTTTTTTATATTGGAAATTGATGAATAACTATTTGGGAGCCAAAGCACAAATTGTGTATTTAGAATAACATCTTACAGAGAAAGTGTGAGACAGATATTGACATAAAAAAGTGAATCTACAAAAGCCTTCTTCTGGCATCATGCCACATTATGCTGCACTTAAAATGAAGTGATGAATGAAGACCCCAACAGCAACTGTCCTACTGCCTTTGGTCCAGTCAGCATTTTTCCAACAGTTAATTCTAAATTAAGATTATTTGGATAATTAAGTGAAAACTGGAACTGGATATTTGCACCCTGCTTTTATTATAGTGAGGGGAAAAAAAAGGAAGGAAGGAAGGAAGGAAGGAAGGAAGGAAGGAAGGAAGGAAGGAAGGAAGAAAATAAATGTCTAGACACTCTACTAAGAAAGGAAATAATATACCCAATTCTGGAAGGAGTTGAAATAAATTGCGCAAAAGCAAATAATCATTTAGCTGCTGGCTATTTGATTGAAAAATAATAATTCTACACTTGTTAATCATATCATTTGTTGTTATTAATGACTGATTTACATTGGTCTTGCACTGCAGAGTGATGATAGATTGCTATTTTTTGTCATTTACGTGATTGGAGCCATCAGTGTAGATTGTTGCTATGACAAGGCAACAAGATGTCTTTTGTGTTTTAGTACATTTTTGTTTTATATCTGGAATAGCACAAGAGTTTAATGGTAGTTTTACTATTTGCCCTCTTTTTCAGAACTGCTAGGGTTTGTTACAAACTTAAGTCACTTGGATCCATTTTTGTATCAGGTTATGAAATAAGTCAGTAATACTTGCCTAATGCCAGTCCCAGGCTTTAGACAGAGTTTAACTATTGTACTGATTTATATACAATTAATTTTCAATTCTTGTAAGAAATCACAAAGCATACTTTTAATTCTGAAAAATATCTAGGCCCTACCAACACCAATGAACCACCAGCACTTTTTTTAATGCCTGCTCATGAAAGCAGAAACAAACAGTGAATGCCCATGTGGGGATGACCACAATAAAGATAAAGGACTCCAGATTCTTCTGCTGAATGGGTTGCCCCATGCCAGCTTTCCAGTGACCCTTACAGATCCTTCTATTAGTCTGTGCTGGGGCACTTTCTTGTCTGGCTGAATATATGGTAAACTCCTCTGAGGGTCATGACCATTCAGATCACTGGTCAAAAATATTAGCTGATAGACGCTAGCTAGTGGATTGTTTACAGGTGAAAGTTGAATTAATTAACCAAGTATGACTAAAGGTCTTACATTTAAGGTATTTCTGGTATTTCTAATTTATTTTCATTCCAAATTCACCTTGATTTTGAGAGTAACCTTGGTTTATTTTGCCTAACATGTAAGTATAACATATAAAAATATCCCAATGCTGAATGTCATATTTTTCTCTTCTCTGAACTATCAATTTCATGGCAAGAAGTAAATTTTACAAGCCTGTTTCATCTTCTGCAAACAAACAATTTAAAAGAATGTAGTAAATATTCTAAATCTAAAGTAAGAGGAAGGAGAGCATGCAGCCACTAAAGTGACATATAGATACTTGCACGCATGCATGCACGTGCAAACACACATACACACTCAGTTTTCATATAAACCAGTCTTACTTAATGGCATATTATTGTGGCTAATTTCTTCTAAGTGAATTAACATTAAAAATGCATCAAATATAACACAGTGATAAAATGAGGACTCTATAAAGAACAACAACAAATCTTCATAAATATAACTGTTTCTTTGAGTAAATTGTAATTAAATATCAGGTTTATTAACTTATACATATGTATGTATATGCATCCGTGTATCTGTGTGTACATACATATACACACACACAGATATTCAACCATTTTTATCCTGATTGCACTATGCACATTAATTCTGGTGCATAGATTTCTGAATTCCACATAAATAGTTTTTCTGTACATTTTCAGTATCTTCCTGTGTATTTTACTAAGCTTTGGGATAAGAATGTGAATTGGCAATGAAAGAGTTACTGTGAGGAACAAGGAAAATGCTGCAGTGTGATGATTTTAGTGTTGTGCTTATCATTCTCCTAGAGAGACACTCAATTACTGAATTTGCAGAACAACCAGCAAATAGCATGTAGTGAATAAACATTAACTTTTTTTTCAATTCACAAATGTTACGATGTGCTTTGTTGAAAGAGCTTATAATAGAAACATGTTCCACTGATGTTGAAATTACATTTCTCAAACTGACTATATTCAACCCTTTGCTGGAAAAGAGTTGTACAAATGCAACATGATTAAAGTCATGATAAACATGAAAGAGAATTTGAGGGGACATATACAGTACTTATGTACAAGCATTAAACAAAAAAAAAAAGGAAAATATGCTTTACTTTACAGCACTGTTTCTTGTTTTTTAAATGTGAGAAAACATATACCTGTTTGGCACAAAGTATTTGAGTGCTTACTTGGCTCCCTGACTGTAGTAATACAGCTTCTTATATTTTTCTTTCTCAAGCACTGTCTGAGGAAGGTAAAAAATAATGTTTCCAAGGATACATTATTTGATATTAAAGATCATGTTGAATTTGACACCCAAAAAAGGCTATAGCCTTTAGGACCACTGTGTGGGGCTGCTGAATCACAGCCTGAACTTTTGATTAATCACCTGAGGCAAGCACTGAATCAGTCACTGGAGCACAGGAGAAGGCAATTCACCTGTGCTGCAGGAAGGGGCAAAGCCTGGCTCCACCTCTCCTAGACCCATTTAAGAGCTGACTGCCAGTGGGGAAAGATCTCTTCTGGAGAACTACTCCACTGGAGTTTATTATGTGAGCCTAGGATAGGGTGAGTGTTCTCTTTTCCTTACTCTAGTATCGTAATTACATCAGATAAACTCCTGGCTATGCTATACTATCTGCGTATTTGTTGACTGTATAGACCACAGACTATGAACATATACCTATGCACACCAGAAATCCATGCTACCTAGTAATACCCTCTCTATCCTTTCCTTTGCTCCTTGTATGACCATCCACACTTCCGTGAAATGTGTAACACAAACTAGGAACAAACTGCACTACTTTACGCTCTGGGGACAATCATAAGCAACAGCACGTCTGCTGTGACTTCAGCCCTAGCTGGCACATCATCCAGTCCCAAGCATTTCAGATGGGCACATACTGAGTTTTCCTTAGGGAAAGAGCTCGATTGCGCCCCTGTTCCTGCTCTCCTGACAGTAGCTCTTCCTCTGCTCCCTGAGCATCCCTGGTAGGTAGTTACTGCCTCCATCCCTGATATGCACCCAGCATCTGAGCTGTAGTAAATCAGCTGATTTGCTTTTACATCTTTGTTCTATCTGCATTAGCTGATTGGTTTCAGCACCCCACTTGCCCTAAGGACTGATGGCCTGAAGAGACTCGGGATCTAATTTCTGGTTATGCCAGGCAGACAAACTCACTTCTAGCTTGTCAAGTTCAGCCTGAGTGACCAAGAGGAGTTAAGGATGAAAGAGGTCATTTTGGAGAAGTAGACACTGCTCCTCTAACTGATATCATGCCTTCTGCTCCCAGAGACAAAAAAATGTAGTCCCAGAGAAAAAAATGTAGTCTGTGCAGATGGTCCAATTCACAGTATAAACTAAAAGGTCAGGAAAGTATCAGGTGTTTGTGCTGTAGAATAGACTTAAAAATGCTGGGCAATTTCCTTCACTCTCAAATGATTTTAGAATCTATAACGTAATCTACCATCACCTACTTTTGTAGGATAAGAAATGTACCAAACAGATGTAAAACAACAGCAGTAGAACTATCTAAAATCGTATTTCTGTGATGCTCTTATCTCACAGCACTTTCACTCAAAGACACAAGACAAAGTATGGACTTTAAAGACATGTAACAGTATAAACTAGAGGTTTGATATTTTCCTAGTGTGATTTAAATTAATTTTTTTCCTGGTAGTGTTTGTAACTGATGGTCGCATTTGTGTAAAACCCTGTCTCATGGCATTGCTTGGGCAGCAACGACCACATGATCTTCACTTGTTTTGATGCCCTAGCTGTCCAGTTCCTGAATGACAGTGACCACTTAGAAATCAATGAAAATGAGGTGAAAACCAAACCATTTGCACCCTGAGAATGCCGTGTCCTTGTAGACAAAATACATCTGTTACAAGGGGTCATTTGAATTGCAGTGAAAACCAGTCAAGTGTAGCTCACTAATGCTGTAGTTATTTTTGACCAGGCTGTGAGAAGGCAATGATCACAGCCCCTTTTGGCCTTTGATCTTATAAAATAGATTAATTGTATGGCAGAAGATTCTAAAAATCTGAATTAGATCAAATATATGCACACATCATAAGAATCCAGAACTTAAGGATTCTCCTTTGTTTAGTGAACAGTACAAATGTCATATAAATGAAGAAAGCATTCATTTTAATTGTAAATGTTGGAGTTGGATGCAGTATGAGAGAAACAGGACTGCAGGGAGACCGTAATTATATTGTCTTCCTAGACAAAATCCAAGCTTACAACATCAGATGAAAATTAGACTATGCAAAATATTTTCTATAGAAAAGTAGAGAAGATTTTACTTAGTTTTCATTTTGGCTGGTTAAATAAGAGGAAAAGATGCTCCATGATTTCTTCAATATTTCTAGAATAATGTATAGGATATACAGCATTGCTTCAGGGCTAGATAATGGCTTCAGGTGTTTTGACCTTCCCAGACCTTAGACTGCGTGAACACATTGCAATTTTGCTATTGCAGTTTACTGTCAGCAGCCAACAGACTCCCCAGGACAAGTGTAATTAAGGTGTGCAGCACTGCCTAAAGAAATTCATTCACCCACATATAAGAGACATTGGCTTTTACAGTTTACTGAGGATAGGAGTAATAAACACCAGCTGGTCTCAACCTTGATAAACTTCTGAACGCTGCCCATTAAAGCAAGTAGCCTTTCACAGATCAGGCACGACAGTCCAATGAGAGCCAAGCAGCAGTGTGACTCGAAATATTCTTCCTGGCACATTTTACGCACCACATGCTCCCACTACCATTTCACAAGTCTGTGAGTGGAATTCATAGCACATGCCCATCTGAATGATAGCAAAGGATACACAGTCCAGATACTGATGGCAACCTGTGGATTAATGCACTGCTAATTTCAAGATCTGTCTGTAGATGCACTTAAACCAGAAAACTGAAAATTTTGCAAAGTAAGTATGACTGATGCATGAAATAAGGAGCCACTCCAATGGTTTGTGGCTCTCCTCTATATAAGAACTTATAAATCCCAATTATTCAGCAAACGCTGCATCAGGGCATGGCTTAAGGAGCTGCTGTGCTCCCCAATCCTCATATCCGTTTTGGCTTTTTTCAGACTGCTAGAAAAACTTCTGTATAGCCATGGGCACTGATCCCACAGAATATAAACTTTCCAACACTGTGTTTTGACCACAAGTATCCCTTGATCTGCATCACAGCACCCCTCTTAAAAGGACCACATGAGAGAAAAGGAGTAACCACAGGCTTCACCAAAGTAAGATACGCATAAAAGATGTGCCGCTGCCAGACCTCCTTGTACAGACTTCTGAGATGACACCAGGGCTTGGGACATAGGATCAGCATACACTGCAGTACATGTCCCTCATTTTTAAGGAAACCATGAGCTGGCTCAAAAGCAAGGTCAGCATTGAAGCCCCCTGACACCAATGAGAACCTTGTAGCAGATTTAATAGGCTTTGGGAAGGCCCAGGAGTCCTGCCAAGGGCAGGAATCTGTGTCTAGAACACAACAAATGAACCCTCCAAGGTGTCAGTGAAAGAGATAACACAGCTCTTGGGGAATTAACATTTCTACAGCGAATGGAACTGACTATGCTCCCTCTCTTCCTACAAGGCAGTTGCCAGAACAGTGATTTATTGGTTTGTTGTGTGAAATTTGAAACAATGAGCACAAGAGACTAGGTCTTTTTCCATAGGAATTGTTCTGATAACAGTCCTTCATGAGATGAGTGGTTAGTATAGGACTTGGAAACACAACAGGCTTTCAAACAATTCAGATGTAAGATAACTGATTTTCTTCCTGATGCTGTTCTGGAAACATAAACACAAGAGTCATTTTCTGATGTACTGCCAAGCCAACTGTGGGCTCAGAAAAGTTTTGAAGAAGTACGGATGTCTTTTCCACGCTCATTATATAACTTGTTTTTAGATAAGTTTCTCACAACACCACGCTGCAAGAGAGCTGATTATATGTTAAGGAGAAAAACAAGATTTTATAGAGAGAGTTTAGAAGAAAAAGTGATTTAATGTCTTGAGGTGAATAAAGAAAAAAGGAGTTTCAGATAAATGGGGGCAAAAATTAAAAAGTGACTTCTGACACCATATCAGGGAAAAGAACAGAATGAGACTGGAAGGAAAGGTTTAGATTGGATAAGCTATTCTGTCTGATGGTTGTGGTTTTTTCTTTTTTATTAACTACAACAAAAAACCTCATTAGAGATAAAAAGAGATCTTTTATAAGTGTTATGTTTTCTAGAGGTAGCAAGGTGCAGAGAGTAAGCTAAAGAAATAATTTCTTCATAGTACAGGTAACTACAATGGGTGAAACGCTGCATGTTCTCATCTCTTTGATTGTGAGACTGTATCTGAGTGACAGTGCCCTTTCTTCTAAAGCTAACACATTTTAAGAGACAATCCTGAGCTTTGATCAAATGTTGGAAAGTGTTTGCACTGAGACCTCTTTAAGTGGATGAAAAAAGAACTTGTAAAGAAGTGAATATCAAGTTCTCCTTAGGAGCTTTTCATTTGAAGTTGCCATGGACATCAAAGATGTTGATGAATCAGTCCTTCAAACACCTTTTCCTTCCAAAGGATGTGATTTATGAAGAAAGTAGAAATATGCATATATATATATATATATATATTTTTTTTTTTTTCTTTTTTTTCATTCTTCTTCTTTTTTTTTCCCAGAGAACTCATTTATTTAGTATGGCCACCAAGACATGATGTCTTCAGGATGCTGTTCAGAAAGGCGTACTAGTCTTCTTTGGTGCTTAAAATGAATGAAGTTTCATGGGATCACAGAATGAGTCAAAAATACACACCTCCAATAGGGCTTTTGTTAGATCAGTTGCTCAGAAATAAATTTCCAAAAATCCTACAATCTTGTCAAGGTCATGAAACCTCAGTGCTGAGCAATTACTTGCATTTGTGAGGTGCAGCTTCACCCTGAAAACTTTCTAGATACTGAATCTGGAGGACCTGGAAATTCTCACCACACACATCCTTTTCTTTTTTTAAGAGGGACATAAGTGATATTTGATGATTTCTGCAACCTTTCAGTACTGAGGAACTCCTTGCGTGTTATTTATTCATGTTAACATTCACAGGAGGCCGAATTTTAACTTCTGGACTGTAATTCTAGACAATGCCAAGTGAGGTACAGATGTGATGACACTCACCTATGTTACTGAAAGCTGTATTTTTTTCCTTGCTATTACTATTTAAATGCTGCCAGTACCACTTTTTATCCTGAACTATTATTTCTTTAAATGGATGAAGAGCAAGATGAAGTAAAAATATTTAAAAAAAAAAAAAGGGAGGGTGTTTGTTCCAAGAAGCTCAATAACTTATAATATACTCAACAGCTTCTTTATTCAATAAAGTTCTGTGTCCACAGACCCACACAGAAGTGAAATAGTCATTACAGAGCAACAAGTGCAATTAAAAGTGATACACAGCAGTGAAAAGTATCCTCAGTAAAAAATTATGGTCTCAAAGAGGTACAGGTAGACAATGCTGGTGCTACTTACAGACACATTCTCCCATGAGTTTTAGCATATTACCTCAGCCAGCATTTTATTAAATACTCAGTTTGAGGCTCTGACTAAAAAAACTGCATACTTGACATCCTTGCATTTATTTGCAGTGAATGGTTTATTTGCAGTGTGTATTTGCACACAATCAAAAAAAAAAAAAAAAAAAAAAAAAAAAAAAAAAAAAAAAAAAAAAAATGAAGAAGAAAAAAGAAAAATGGCCCACAAAGCAAATTTGTTTATGTGGAGCATTTCAGAAAGATTGAAGCCTGAAAATCCTAGACTCCAAAACCATCACCCATTTTGTATGTTGTAGCAGGTAACTGACTGCCATCAGCCAGCACAAGGACATTCAGCACATTCTTGCTGCGAGGTGAGATTCCTTCTTCTGTTGCCAAGACAACTCAATAGATGCTAATGGTGAGCGTTTATTTGGCAGCCCCGCTCTAAACCACATTGTGGATATTAACAGGAGTTCCTTCAGGCATTCATAAAACATTTTAAATTTTTATTTTTGCTATTTTTTAAAGTAGGCATAATATACACATACCTATAAAATGAGTAGTGCTGTCCATGGAAAATTAATGGTACTGTAAAAGAAAGAAACGGATAGCGATAAAAATAAGTATATAGATCAAGTGAAGGACAGAGTCTGGACTGGGCTATCTCAGAAAGGCAAGAAAGTATCTTGTCTTCATGCTTCTTCTTTGGACTCTCAATCGCTGGGAAACTTAACTTTACTATGAAACAAGGTTTTCCCTCATCAAAAAATATCCTGGAATTATTCAGCCACTGAACAGACGATAGAAATGCTGATAGCGATTACAGACACTTTCAAAATCAGAATCAGCAGCACTACGTGTCCAGCACCCTAAGCAGTCCAGTCTCAGAAAAGCTTTTGCAATTTAAAGTGCTGAAATTCACTTCTCATGTTTTCCTGTTTACCATAATCAAGCCAGAGGAAACGGCAACATCATGTCTTTGGTAATGGATTGGAGAAGCAGGTTCCTACAAAGATAATGTAAGTCATGTTGTGGAGGGAAGGATTACGTCCCACATGGACTGGTAACGTCAGCACATTCATCCCTTTCTTAGCTAACCAAAGTGAAAACTGAAATGCATTGCAAGGTGTAGCATGAAATCAAATACAACCGTTTTGGTTGGTCTTTTTTGGAAAGGCAATTTAGATTAGGTTGTTAATGGCCAGCAAGGTTCATAAATTCGTTAGAGAATGTGTGTTCCCAACTACATCTCTTACAGCAACTTTCAGCTGCAGAGGGATTGGAATTCTGGAAACATCTGAAGGAGAAGAGCTCTGCCCATACGTGTCTCTTATTGTTATTGTTGAGGATACATTTCCTGTAGCTAGGTAACAGAAACACTTCATCTTAGCAAGTGTTCTCCTTGAACACTTCCTTAAGCAGAGAAAAGGTAGGAAAACAGAAACTGAGTTAATAGATAGCAGTGCTGAAGATAAACATGTATGACTTTTTCTCTTCACTCGTGAAGGCAGACTGGTAAAAAGTCACATTTCAGGCCTTCTGGAGCTATTAAAACTCACTTCCTTGATTTGTTGGATAGCTGTGGAAGGCTGTTTGGGAAAGTCCTCACCTGAGATTTTCAAAGGCAACAAGTGGATTCAACTGCTTATATAGTCATTGAGCAGTACAGGAAAATGCAACTGGATCTGCAGTTTGACCTTGAGAAACAAAATGCTTTGAAGTACAGAATTTGTTTTACATCAGCTAAGTAAAACAGTGTGCTGGGCTTTAGTTTGGTATTCTCACAGAATCACCAAGGTTGGAAAAGACCTACAAGATCATCCAGTCCAACCATCCACCCATCACCAATAATTCTCACTAAACCATATCCCTCAACACAAAATCTAAACGTTCTTTGAACACTTCCAGGGTCAGTGACTCCACCACCTCCCTGGGCAGCCCATTCCACTGCCTGACCACCCTTTCAGAGAGGTAGTATTTCCTAACATCCAGCCTAAATCTCCCTTGGTGCATCTTGAAGCCATTCCCTCTAGTCCTATCACCATTTACATGAGAGAAGAGGCCGACCCTAGCTCACTACAACCTCCCTTCAGGCAGTTACAGAGAGCAATAAGGTCTCTGCTGAGCCTCCTCTTCTCCAGACTAAACAATCCCAGCTCCTTCAGCTGAACCTCATAAGCCCTGTGCTCCAGATTCCTCACAGCTTTGTTGCCCTTCTTTGAACCCACTCCAGAGCCTCAATGTGTTTCTTGCAGTGAGGGGCCCAAAACTGGACACAGTACTGGAGGTGCAACCTCACCAGAGTACAGAGGGACAATCAATTCCCTGTTCCTGCTGGCAACACTGTTTCTGATTGAAGCCAGGATGCCATTGGCTTTCTTGGCCACCTGGGCACACTGCTGGCTCATGTTCAGCCATTATTAAAAGAGCTCCGTTATCTTGAGCTCTTTTATCTTGCCACATTTCCAGGGAAAATTTATTTTCAAATCTCTGAGGGGTGGGAATGGGGGGAGGGAACACAAGAAAAACATACCAAAAAAAAAAAAAAAAAAAAAAAAAAAAAAAAAAACCAGCAATAATAATAATAATAATAATAATATTTAGAAAGTTAAAAAATCACTATTCCAAACTCATCAAAAAAGTAACAGAATGCAGCATTGTTTCTGACACTGACATTAATAGAAGAAATAATAGTGATTATCTTTAATAAAAACAGAGATGGGCTTTCCCCCCCTTTCATCAGTCAGTGAGAATCAGAAGAACTCCATCATATTTATTCTTGAGTTTTTGAATGTTTTTTCAGAGAATAAGATCCAAGAGTTTCCAGGCAGCTCTAAATTTTGTGCAAGCAGGAAAGACTGTCTTAGCAAAAGTGTAAATAGTGATGGTAAGATTTTAATGGGAAGTGTTTAAATGTGTGGCCACTGTTTTATGCACTACCTTTCAGCTGTGTGATGCTTAACTGCTTGTCCCCTTCTTGCTCTTGTACTTCATAGCTACTGCTACTACTCTGTTGTAGACTAAATTATTATCCTTAAATAAAAAGTTCATTAAGTAATCAGAGGATAAACACAGGTTTACCACTGGAAGCAGGTAAAGAAACATACACAGGAATTAAGCAACAAATCATCCCTCTCTCTTTCTAGAAAACATATTTTCTATTTTCTTTCCCTTGAACTAAACTGAAGTGCTGAAGAAGGCTGTAATTGTCAATTAAAATGTTCTGTTTTTAATAGTCTCTTCTTTCTGTTCATAGTTTTCATAATTCATTTTCCCTTATACCCCAGTGGTTCTCTAGCACAACTTTCTAAAGATGGAAGACTAATGTATTACTAGATTAATATATCACTTTAATGTAATTTCTTGTACATACATGCTCACAAGCATTAGCAAGCAGCAAAACCAAAGTGGTAATAAGTCCTTTAGATCCTCCTCAGAGAACAGAGGTCAGGCTGTAAACTGAATTTCTAATGGACTTATTGCTACAACATGCAAAAGTTCCAATTTCATATTCATCAGTGCACAGAATCACCACTGAAAGCACAGGGATGGGGGAAGGGAGCCAAGAAATCAGCCTTGCAGAGACAGTTGTCATCCATGTAGTAGCCAGCAAGAAGTTATTTAAATGGCAATTAGTGTCACACAGTCAACCATCTCAGCATCTATAAGTTAAGCTTATGGGCCATCAGAACATGGATTTTGCCTTTGCTGAAGTGAAGGTCAGAGAGCTGCTGTCCTTCTATAATAACCTCATCTACATCACATCCCTACTCCAGCAGCACATCCAAGAAGGTGCTTTTTTCCTTCTCCTCATGAGAAATAGAGAGGGAGGAGAAGAGGTAGTGGGGTATTGCCAGAAATGGAAATAGTGACCTGCAGTTTGATAAGAAAAAATGCTACCCTCACTGTCTTGCAGATTATCTTGCTTTTGTGGCTAGTAAAAAGAATAAAGAAAGGAAGGAAGGGAGGAAAGAAAGGAAGAAAGGGAGGAAGTGAAGAAAGGAGGAAAGGGAAAGAGAGAGAGAGAGAGAGAGAAAGAGAGAGAGAGAGAGAAAGAGAGAAAGAAAGAGAGAAAGAGAGAAAGAGAGAAAGAGAGAAAGAAGGAACGAAGGAACGAAAGAGAGAGAGAGAGAAAGGAAGAGAGGAAGGGAAGAAGGGAGGAAGGGGCATTTCTCTGAGCATTTCTGTTTTTGTACACTACCAAGTCTGCTGCACATATGTTGAATAAAGAATATCAAGAAGGTTTGTGACTTTCTACACAAAATGAAATTGTCTGCTTGGTGCTTGGTTACTTGTTTGGGTGTCTTCAAATAAATGTTTTCAAAAGGATCAGAAAACTAATTATCTTTTCATTCTAATGGAACAACACACACATAACACACTCAATACATGACTGTGCTATACACTGTATATTACATATTATTTATTAATTTAGGTTACTTGTATCTATATAATACATGGTTTATGACTGTTATATATGTTATATATATTTATATATGGAAACAAAACAGTTTTAAATGGAAAGTTCCCTCTTCCTGATGCTTTTTCCCCCCTATTTCATCACAGATACCTTCCTTGGCTCTCATTTTGTACCTTCCTGGGCAAACCATTGTGCATCCTGGAAGCACTCTGTGTGCTATCACTTCCACTGGCAGTGATCCTATATATCCCATATGGCAATGAAGCCACAGCGACGAGTGTGGAATGTGCCTATTAAACACACAGCCTTGTGGTGCCCTAAATTACTCCAATACTTTGTTGGCTGCAGCTGCCAGGTGTCATCAGACCCCAGCTCTGTGTGTCCTTGAAGCCAGAACAGGAAGGAGAAGAAAGGAGAGGAAACCCCATGGGCCTCATTCAGACCCAGGAGTATGGAACAGACAACATTTTTTATCTCTTCGAGAAGGAGTAATTAAAGAAAAAATACATGGAGGATCAGCAAGAGCTGACTGAGCTGTTAAATTTGCCCTGAACTCCACATGCTAAGAAAGAAACGAGAAACAGTCTCAAAACATATGCTGCATTCAGTGTATTTCTAAGTGAGCGACTATGAGACCATTTTGTATCATTTTGGTTAAAGAGGAAGGGGGGGCTGAACACAGAGGCATGTGACAATCCTTGCAATACTTTTTTTCACAAGACCCCACTCTGAAAAGTCAAGGAGTCACTGACAGAAAAGCTTACTGGTTTCTGTGGTTTCACCTGAGAAAGATGGCAATGGTCCCCTCCCCCCCACCCGGGGGCCAGCAGTGCCAGGCAACCTCACAGCAGTGTGCTCATCACTGCTGGCCCCAGAGGGGAAGTCAAGACTCCAGAAGGCTCCACTATCTCAGATGTGTTGTTTACTGGTTCAAACTCATTATTACTCTAGACATCTTTTCTAAGTAGCTGGTAGGTAGCTGGGTGATCTCTGTGCATGCAGTATGCGCAGCTATGACTGAGCTATGGTCGCCTACTGCTAATTTCAACACTGTACAATCAATGAAGCCACACAGCATGTTAGTGTGGGTTTAAAATACCAAGAAGATATTATTTCCTTCTGAGTCAATAAGGAGAAGAAGCATTCACTCCAGCACTATATACATAAAAACAACAATACTCTTCCTCTCTTGCTGTAAGCTACACATCACCACAGGTTTCATTAATGTCAGATATATATTAGTGCGCATACCTTTGCAGAAGTACCTGTGCCATTCAGGTATCTGAGGCAGTGCCATTGTAGGTCCTATTTATTTCTTTGGTAACTCAAGGAAAATGAATCCGTTCTTTACAGGTGGATATGTTAACTGAGATGCCTGGTTCAAACTCATTATTACTCCAGACATCTTTTCTAAGTAGCAATATAATAGGATATTGACTGTATATGAATTGAAGGAAAGAATAAAGGCCAGTTATGACCACATCATTGAACTTTGCTGAATCAAGTTTTGATCAATAATGCAGTGATTTGCAGCCGTGAGCAGAAACCTTTTCCCTCTTTTTCCCTAATATACCTTCTGCCAGTCTTTCTTTTTTCTTTGTCTCTTATCTCTCAGGATTTCAAAGGGCCCACATTATGGTCCTATGCAGTGAAAGGGAGGCAGTGAAATTGTGAAAGGTTACCAAATTGTAACTTTTCTATAAAATGAGTTATTGTGTTGCTGTGAAAAGACTTTTTAGTTATTGCAAGTATTGGAGAATTGTGAGTGAACTTTGGAGCACTCACCCTCTTATTATCAAACTAGCAGCAAACGCTATCTTTTCATCTCTTGCCGTCTGCCTTAGCTGACACCTTTCATGTCCCTGTCAAGCTGTATGACTCAGCTCCAGGCGCCCTCCAGAAATGCTCAGCTATATATTTTTGGTTTATTGGATTCTGAAAAATGTGATTTCCATTTGCTGGTAGCAAATATAATGGAAGGGATTATGTTAGATAACATTTTACATGCAACCCTGTGCTTCGGTATTATGGATATTAACAGGAACATTAATACTAAAAATACTGTATTGCAATACAAGAAGGAGAAATCTTAGAGCTGATGCACTTCACCATGATTGAGAAAAATCTTGTGTCCTGTATTTATGAACTATTTGTGTGACTGTTATGGTTTCCAGTTAAGAAAGCCCCAGAGAATATGTTCCATCTAATAGTACATCCTTGTTTATTCAAAAGGAGTAACCTGGATTTAAGATTAAAATAGTGCAAAACAACGCCTTTATACTTTCTGACTAGGACAGGAACTCTTTCCACACCTAAGTTATACAGTTTATATTATCAGTGCATATTATCAGATTTGTGGGGTTTGTTTATTTTTATTCTTGTTATTGTTTTCTTTTCATTGGAAACAGGGAACTCTGAATAATTCCCTTATCTGTCTTTCTACTATGGACTGTAATCTAGCTGATTAAAGTCTATAATGTGTTAGTATGTAATGGAAATGTCATCTAATGTGAAGCAGCCTGGTGCCACAATGATGCCAGTAATGAACAGCAACAGCGCATAATACAATCTAATTGTTTTTTTCCCTCTACAAATAAAGTCAGTGGCAAGGTCTTAAATTAAGGTTTGAAAAGGGAGAAAAAAATACATCATGGTTCATACATTTTCATAATTACTCTCATGATGAACTGCAAATGTCGTAATTTATGTGATTACCTGATCAAGTGAAATGTATCTCTTTTAAAACTGTGATCTGCAATTACTGAAGACAAAACTGCAATGCATTCACTGTGCAGATTTCAGCTTACCATGAAAAAGATTTCTTTAATGCATTTTAGTCTGAACGTCTTACTTAATCATTTTTCACAGAGTTAATAACTGTTAGAACAAAACAGGAGAAATGGAAAGGATTCTTTCACACAAGATGCACCATAGCAGTTTTGTATTTTTAATTAATATGGTGTACATAGAAATAACTAAGGCTGTAGCTCACTTTGCAACGAATGGAACTCTTCATATCACATAGCTGGACTAGGGATAGATTTATCTACAAACATCAATACGTGAACTCATCCTGGACTTTGTAGTTCTCCTTATCCCATTTGTGCAAAATGGCATCCAAACTCTAAGTGCAGGAATGAGTCACATGGAGAGCAAGAAGAGAAGAAGAGTTCTGTTACTGGTCAGAAATATATTTTTTTAATGTAGATTTTCTAAAACACTGTGCCAACTACATGCCGGAAGTGGCATTTTTTCAGTGAACACTGGACTCTCTATCTGAGAGGAGGTTAAAGCAATTAGTGCAGTTTAAACCAAAGCCAGACATTCTGAAAAGTCACGCCTTGCCATTTTCCTGGGCTGCTGTGAATTCACAAATACGGAGCTATGTTCCAGCATCTGTTTGGTGGAACTAAGAGTGGGACACAGCTCATGTGTTGACAAGGCATGAAAGCATCGGTTTCACATGTAAAATACCTCTGTTAAGAATACACTGTTGCTGTTTTAAACAGAAAATATTACAGTTGAAGGAATTGAAAGTGGAGAGGGAAAGGAAAATCTCAACTGAAAAATACGAAAGTATGTCTCTTGCCCTGGAATGTGAATGAAGGCAGAAGGGGAGGTAGTCAGATCCTTCTGGGATATACCTCTTGTAACACTAGATGTCCACAATGCAGTCACCCTGGGAACTTTTTATACTTAATAACATTGCTACAGTGTGATTCATATGGCCCGATTTATAGAGTTCCTTTAAGAGGATACATATCAGAACCTAGACAGCCTGTTGCTCTCCACTTTGGATAAAGTCTGGATCACATTTGAAGATTAGAAAGTGCAAGACAGATGAGTGAGGTGGGTTGAGAACTGGCTAAATGGCAGAGCTTAGAGGTTGTAATCAATGGCACTGAATCAAGTCGGAGAACTATAACTAATGGTGTTCCCCCAGGGCTGGTGCTAGTCTTGTTTAACATCTTCATTATGATCTGGATTAAGGGATAGATTTCAACCTCAGCAAGTTTGCTGATGATAAAAAGCTGGGAGGAGTGGCTAACACACCAAAAAACTGTGTTGCCATTCAATGAGACCTTGGAGGAGAGGAACCTCATGAGATTCAAAAAAAGCAAGTGTAGAGTCCTGCACCTGGTGAGAAATAACCATGTCCATCAGTACCGGTTGGGTCTGACCTGCTGCAGAGGAGATCTGCAGAGAAGGACCTGAATGTCCTGATGGGTTGGCCATGAGCCAGCAGTGCGCCCTTGTGGTCAGCAAGGCTAATGGTAGCCTGGAGTGCATTAAAAAGTGTGGCCAGAGGATGAAGCAAATTGATCTTTACTCTCTACCATAGTGAAGCCACATCTGAAATACTGGGACCAGTACAGGGCTCCTCAGTTCCAAAAAGACAGGTTTCTTCTAGAAAGAGTTCAGCAAAGGGCAGACAAAAATGATTAAGGACCTGGAATGCCTCCAGCATAAGGAAAGGCTGAGACCTGGGACTGTTCAGCCTGGAGAAAAGAAGACTGAGAGCAGAATCTCATAATTGTTTATAAGTATCTACAGTGCAGAAGGAATTGGATGAAGCCAGACTCTTTTCAGTGGTGTGTAGTGATAGGACAAGGAGCAACAGCTGAAAACTGGAATATATGAAGTTGCACACAAATATTCAGAAGAACAACTTGACTGCCTGAGTAAGAGACTGGAACAGGCTGCCAAGAGAGGCTGTGCAGTCTCCTTGTTTGGAGATATTCAAGAACCATCTGGACATCTACCTGTGAGACCTATCATAGGAAATCTGCTATAGCGGGGAGATTGGACTTGATGATCTCTGGAGATCCCTTCCAATCCCTGCAATTCTGTGACTGTTTCAGTACAGTGTAGATGTCCCTGTTCAGATGAAATGAGTTTCTCTCTGCGCTTATCATTTTTTTCCTAGATCACAAGAGAAAGTGAACTACAAGAAGGACCTCCACAGAGAACATCATTCACCTTAGTGCGTAATAATTTACAGAGGTCTGTATGGATACTTTAGGAATATTTCCAAAAGCATTTACTGATAAAGTCAACGTTATTGGCTTTTTCATGAAAGCCTCACACTATGATTAATTCATTTCTGTGTTACTTTTCTTTGCATTTTATGCTGTGATGTATGCAACCAGCTGAGCATTTAGTGTCTCTAACTTTTCATCCCAACACCAGAATGCTGGTGGGAAGCAGTGCCTGGCAGGAGGGCTTCTGTGAACAGCTGGACTGGCTTTGTTTTTTTTATTTTTTGGAAGAAGGAAGTTCTCCACCTCATCGCCAAGCCTTTAAGGAGGCTGAGCACAGGTCTTTCTCCTGTCTTCCCTGTAATCCTTCACCTGTGCTCTGAGCACTGTTATAACAGTATCAAAACCCAAACCTTGCTTTGTACAATGTAGCTTCAGAGCCCAGTACTGAAAGTACAAGAGAAAAACTGACCATTACCGTAAAAATCTCTCTGTTGGTAAACTCTGCACTGAATGCACATTGACATATATATGAAAAAAGAAGTTTTGTTCCATCCGTGTGATTTAGTAAATAAAATACAGTTTGTAAAACCTGACAGTGAATCCAGCTGACACACTGGTAATGTGCGAAGAGATTTCTGCTATTGTGCTAATGCCTACTTGAATGTCTTGCATTTACTCAATTACTGTTTTTTGTAGGAAATAGAGTTAGCTGGGAAATAATGTGAGCAAACACAAAACAGAGCCTGAGCCCATGAGAAAGAGGTAAGAGAAACTCAGAACTTGAGAAAAACAGTTAAAAATAAGACCAGTCAAATATTTTCTGATTTTAACTGATGTAAATCTACATTTTTTCAAAATAGAAAGAAGGAAAACAGTCACTGCAAAAACACAATGAAAAAAGAGTTATGTGAGATTAACCAACAGAAAGGCAAAAGTCTTCAGAAAAAAGCAGACCTCAAAGGCTAATGTGTCATTGGCCCCGAGCAACAACTTGCTAGATTAACTTATATTCTCCCCCTTATAGAAGTCTCACTTCTCAGGAAGAAAATCTGACATGATACTGTCACCAGCAAAAGTGAGAGAAATGTTTCTTCATCACTTTGAGATAAGGCATACTACGCCAGAAATAAGATGCCTTACAAATATTTTCTCCTCTGAAACCTGAGTTAGAGTGTGATGCCTCTAATTTGGCATCCTCAAACTTCTGGAAGGCAGGAGGCAATTTGTTGAAAAGGATGATCAAAAAATGCTTGTTACTTCAAATACTACAAAGTTGAGACCCAATAAAAGCTAACTCCCACAGTCTTAGTCACTCTAGGTCAGTCACATAACTCACTAAGTCAAGCACATGGAGAGAGTAGAATTTGGGGCTGAACGAACACAAAATTTTACAAAACAGAAGAAAAATAAAGTATTGCAAACACTAGATGAACATCTAAGACATCTTCTCATGAAATAATATTGCCCTTAGTCTTCAGTGCTATGTCTTGAATAGTTACTTAATACCCCCATACATAATCCTAATATTGTTTTAATTCAGTTATTCTTTTTAATAATTGCAGTTGTAGAGAAGACATAACTATGCTGGTGGTGTGCAATAAAATCTGAGACTTGACATAGATTACATATTCCCAATGGAGAACACCGCAATTGATTTAAGTGCAACCTATCATTATATGTCAAGAACTCATAGAAACATGAGTGTTCTGAATTGAAATGTCAATTTTCCCTTTAAAAGTAGAAATTAGCCATTCTTTCTTATGTATGAACTCAATTGATTTACACAAGACTTATATTAAATAATCAGCTCTAATGAAGACGGTTGCTTGGTAGGATAGTTGTTAACTCATTTTGCTACTGCCTTAGGCAACATGGGCTCAGTTACCATCATTAAAAAAAATGAGTTGCATTTTCTAAGACAAGGAGCTGGAATATATTATTTCACCGACAATGATTTTACTTACAGAGAGTAATTTATAAAGGGGTCTATGTTTAAAAATATACATAGCTCATTCATACGAGAGGAAGAGGACACATATAATGACTATACTTAAGTCTTTAAGAGTTCTGTGTTCAGTTTGTTGCTCTGCTGCTGACTTCTGTTTTACTTATATCGTGACTCATATAAGGAATTGCTGCTCAAAGTGTGACAGGTGTGACTTCAGCATTGAAACTTAGAGCAATAGTCCTCAATTTATTAATCTCTGGAGGATCTCCACATCACTGACTCAGAAGAAATACTGAACAAAGGCTACTTGCAGGCACTCCTCTCATCTCCAGTGCTTTTGTCAAGTGATGAACATTGAGAAGCTAGTAATGAACATAAAGAACATCCTAGACACTGACATTAACTGGAAGGTGCAGTAACATTTTAAAAAATGGTGATGAAATTACTAACTTTTCATCAGAATTAGATAGAATATCAAATATTTTGTTTTGCTTCTACTAACACAACTACTGTTTTAACAAATTAGTACTGTACAGCAAATCTCATTTTAAAAAGCAATGTAGTGATTAATTTTTTGTATGTGTTGCTAATTCTATTTACTACATCTGATTTATTTTCGTGAAGTGCTGTGTGGATTTCCTAGGTGTTAACATTATTAAGAAATCTTCCGTGTATTTAAATTTTGATCATCAGAACTGCTGTTATTTTTAAAAGTTATCTCATAAACTTTTATTTCTCCTTCAAAGCCTGAATACTCAAAAGGCTGAATTTGCTTTTCCAAGCATATTATTATGAGATATAGTAAATCATAATTAGAATTCTAGTCTTATATATTATTAAAATAGTACTGCTTAACTGTTCTGGCAAATGCCATTGCTGTTGTCTTAGGTCTTGAATGGGCATTATCTCAGTTTAATGGGCTCCTCGTAAATCAATGAGGAATTTAAAATTAATATTTCTTCTACATTTCCCACATCATTTTAAAATTCTGGTCCAGAGAAGCCAAAGCCTGTTTCTTTTCTAATAAGAACTTCTAAGTTTAAATTGAACAAGACTCATTTTTGTAAAAATTAATCACCAAATTTTGGGGGAAAAAAAAAAAAACTATAGCTGGAGAAAAAAATGTAAATTCAAAGCCAGGAATTCACAGCACTTTTACATGCACCTGTACTAAGATTTTAGAAGCTGGGAGCCTAATCACTGGAATTTACAGCTTATGTGCATATCAGTGTAGGGATAGCCAGCAGGAGACCATCTCCATTCTGAGGGCCTGATTGGACAATTTGTTCTCTTAGTTTCTCAGACACAAGAATCCTACAGATATACAGAATATTCAAATAAATGGATATGGTCCTCTCGTAATTTTCTTTACTCTGTTTTCCACTAAGACACAGTATACTAATTCAATTAGATTATTTTATATACCCTATCAGTTTAGTTTGTTTTTCGAAGAGTTTTGGTAATAAAGAGTGATTTATTCTCAACTAGACATTCAGTTTCTCTTGGCTGCTGTTCAGAAACAATCATTAATATAAAATTTTTTTTAGATTTTTTCCCTATGAAATTTTTCAGGATTCCTTTCACCATATGTAGACACAAAGAAAGCAAATGATGCTGACAACTATTGGCCTACAGAGGTTAATCTCTTTTAAATGAAATGGAAAGCCAGACTTTTCTTGTTAACTATAAAATATTATTCCCAAAGGTTTTCTTATTTTCAGTCTTAAATATCAGGTTTTTGCTTACTTGAGCATATGTATGCTCAAGACACCTATTCTGAGGAAAAGTTGTACATACCTATCACTACAGTGCATACGCTGATGCATTGTTGTACCCTTCATTCTTCTAGAGCAGATAAAGCTTCAAGCAGATTCCTATGAATGATCTTCTACTGCAAGACCCAAATGGTTTTCCTTTTTTTCTTAGAATTATCTCCTCCTGCTTTTGTGTAATGCTCTTACCAGTTTGATGTTACTGAATAATCCTAAAACCCACGTTGGGATTCACTTGCTTATTTAATTATGCATAAGTTTTGAGAAAATATGCTTTGATTTTGTCATAGTTTTGTGAGTTTTCGTTTTTGGTATTCCACATCATAACATCATGTAGGGCACTGGGAGTTTAACTGTTAACACTCAATTTCTGGGTACCTGTTCAGAAGAGAAGAATAACTACATTCCCCGGGGGACTGTGCGGTCACAGAAATGAGATTTAACTGCTGGCAAGGTCACTTGATGCGCTCTTTTTTGTCTGCTCCTCTTTGTCAACTCTCCTCCCATCTCCCTGCTGCTCAACTGGACTGCGCATCCCACCTCAGCATCGTGGTGAGGCCTATCCACCTTTCGGACATTCTCTCTCTCTCATATTTAATTTATAAGTTTCAATTCTAATTATATTGTATTATGGTGTGTTATCTTGCATTCCAATACTATATTTAGTAAATTAGTTTATTTCTCCTCCTGCTGCTGTTTTTAATTATTTTGGGGGCCCCTGTTCCCTTTTTCCAGAGGCACAGATTTTGCAAAATCCCTCTGCCCCGCTATTCACAGAACTGAGCCGAACTAGCCTGTAAACCATTGACATTCTCGTTGGAGGATGTGGGCAAAGGCTGTTTGTTAGCTTTTCAGAACGAATCTCTCTGCTCTCAGAAAGCTTTGTTGGGAAAGTTTATCTGTTTCACAGGTGCTCACTGACAACTTGACCTTGAAAGTCCAGGCAGACTGCCCATATTCTGGGATATTTGTAAACTTTGAGCACTGCTATCATGCTTCTGTAAAGAGAAAAAAAAATGATTCTACTTTCTCTTTTAAACCTGTTTGCAGAGGGAGCTGCTAATTTCACAGAACTTGGGATTTGTAAGCAGGCTCCCAGTCTCTCCTTCGAATCCTTTATGCAGGTTTTGAATGCTCACCTGATTGCATAGTTAATCTGCCTGAAACTACTGCTAATCATTTCAATCAGTGTTTGTATTTACCCTATTCTGGGGAAGCCTTCCTCAAAACCAGAGGATACTGAGTGGCAGGGAGTGTGGAGAGGCTTGGGAGAGACTTTAGAGAGATGGACATCTTCGGTGTCGTGGAACTTTACTCCTGAACACCGGAAAGACTCTGAGAGCTTACGCAGATAATTGATACAGGAATGATGCGGCTCAGGCAGATCTGAGGAGGCACAAATTATTTGGGGCCTGGCTAATGCTTATCAGGCCTTATTCAATCTATCCCAGAAAGGGAGAGAGTTTGTGAAATTGAGAGTGTCTGAGAGCTGAGAGGGAGAGTCTCCTGGTTAAGAGAAAAAACCTCCAATCTGAGAGGGATATCCTCAAGTCCAAGAGAGATGCCCTCCAAAGCGAGAGAGACTCCCTGCAATTCCAAAGAGAGAGTCTCCAGGCTGAAAAGGAGAGTTTCCAGGAGAGACTTCGGAGCCAAAAGGGAGAATCTCCAGGTCCAGAGAGAGAATTTCCTAGTTGAGAAACAGAGTCTCCAAATCCAAAGAGAGAGTCTCCAAGGCGAGACAGACAATCTCCCAGACAGGAGAGAGAATCTCAAAACCTGGCAAGAGTGTCTCTGAGCTGAGAAAGAAGGCCTCCAAGCTGAAGGGGAGAATCTCCGAGCTGAGAAGTAATCTCCAATCTTGACGAGATGCCTTCGAATCTGAGTGAGACTCCCACCAAACCAAACAACATCCTCCAATCTGAACAGGACACCCTGACTGAGCAAGACACCCTCCAAACAGAATTAAATACTCTCATAATCAAAAAAGACAGATTCCAAGCAGAGCTAGAGGGTGAGAGCATCAGAACTGACCAACCTGATCAACCATAGGAGGCACCACAATTGATGTCAGTTGCCCCTGTAAGAGGATGGAAAACTAAATAAATCTTGACTCAGCTAGAACAGAATAAAGAGGAGGAAAGAGGTCCATAGGAGTGGCTCCGAGATCCAGGAGAAGCACCCCTGAGTCCAGGGGAGGGACCCCCAATAAGACCATGGTCACCAAAGCCTACGAGGGCAACAAGAAACCCTGAAAGAGTAAGAGGTGAGCAAGATATCGTTACCACTGTTGATCGATCTCTGAAAATGATCATTCAAAGTCTGAGGAAAGACTTCTCACGTCACCCAAATGAGCCTACTGCCACTTGGTTACTTAGATGTTGGGACAATGGGGCCAACAGTGTGTGGCTAGATAGTAGAGAAGCTCGCCAACTGGGTGGCATTGCTAGGGACTCAGCCATTGACAGAAGCGTTAGTACATGCCAGAACCAGGCCTTCACCCTCTGGAAGTGGATGATGTTAGCTGTAAAAGAAAGATACCCCTTCAAAGATTATCTGATGCCTGAGAAAAAGAAATGGACTGATATAGAAAAAGGCATCTGTTATTTAAGAGAATATGCTGAGGTGGAAATGCTACAGAGCCCTGATATCATTCCTGATGAGCCAGACCATGAGCATGATCCTGAGAGAGTCAGGTGTACACCAAACATGTGGCATACATTCACAAAAAGTCTGCACCAGAAAGGTACACCAGTACATTTGCAGTAGTGTATGGCAGAGGGGAAAGAAGACCTCTTATAAATGAGCTGATTAATAAACTTCAAGACTCAGAGTTACGTTTAAGCCCTCTGTGAGCTTGTGTTTCAGCCATTGTAAAGGTAGCTGAAAAACTGACAGATTTTTATAGGGAGATCATTATATACATCACGCTTTTTTCTTCCTCTGAGATACTGAATGTCTTAGAGATAAAATATGAGCATACTGCAAGTCAAACCAACAATTTAAACTTTGATCCAATGCAAAATTAAAGACAGGTAGCACAAGATAAAGAAATCGACATTATTGCAGTTAGGCAGTGAGTGTGCATGCACTTTATCTCTAGGGAGAAAACCAAAATGCAACTCAGAAGAGTGTATTTTCATTTTGAACCAATCATGCTTATATTTACATACATGCAGTATGCACTACCCTGCTGCAAACTCTTTATGTTGTTTATATTTGCTTTTTAGTCACTCATAATGTATGAAATAATTCTCATAACTGCAAGAAGAAATCAGCACAGATAGTCTCTCCAATTGTGAACATGCATGGTTGAATAATCTGGAAGGTGAGAAAACCCTTCTACTAGTTATCTGAGCAATTTGAGTATAGAATCATGCATGGATCCCAAAGAAGATTCCTCATGGTGGCACCACCACTAAGCCAGACAAGGACAGAGCCTCAAGGTTTCTCCATGCAGTGCTTGAGAACCGGGTATCTGATTTCAGGGCTATCTGAGGGTATGGGATTACAGACATCTTCTGTGCAGAAGCCAATAAAACCTTACCGATATGTAATTATAATGACATAGCCCCAAAAGTGTCCAACACCATATTCAGCATTTCAAAGATGTAGGTCCTATATGCCACTGGTAAATACTCTTTCAATACTTACTTTGCATTTTGACCTGTTTTGGTAATTATATTTCATTATGAATATTCCAGCTTTGATTGATAGGTGGAGCTGACACTGTTAATTACAATTTTGACACCATTTTCTTTGAAGCCAATGACAAAACTCCTATTGACTTCAAATAGCTTAGAATAAAGCTGTACAGAACAAGCTTTTATTGTACTCATATCAAATAAATTGTGCATACCTAGACACTGCTGAAAGATGATGAGCATTCACTGAAGACACTGGAAGTCAAAGACATCTTAAATTTTCCTACAGTCTTCATTTTAAACTTTTTCAATATTGTATATTGAACAGCTACCTAGTTTCCTAATGCATACATTTGTCATTTGAAATGAGATGATTGTCAAGTGGAATGAAACAATTTTACAGAAGTATGTTCATTTTCTATGACTGTACATATCAAAATGTCATGGGAATGTTGCTAACGGGTTCCGTGGGTTGCAAAGTTCATTCGAAAAACAATGACAGATTTATGGAAAGTGGGATTTCTCTCCATACCTCATGGTTCATAGAACAGTAATAATGTATTTATAACAGCTTGCTTCCTGTATGCACCTATTTCCTTTTCTACAAAAGAAAAGAAGTTATAAACAATGACCCTACTGCGATGTGGATAAGGAAGAACATAAGTTGGACAATTAATTTTCCTATGTCACACATGAAAAAGGTAAAGATGCAAGACTCACGCATATAAAACACTTCCCATGAACAAAATTGACGGGATATGTTCAATGGGACTTGTGTGGACAACACATTAGTAGGTACTTTGAAGTGTATCAGCAGTGGAGCTTGCTGTTGCAATGATGCATGATTTTTCCACATCAGAACAGGCACACACAGATCTCGCCCACCTCTGGCCCGTTGCAGTTCATTTTCCCTTCAGATATGCAGTTAAGCCTATTTGTGGGCATGTTGTGGTACAGAGATACTCAAAGACAGTTATAAACAGGAGATTTTTAAGATACTGGAGGAGAGAATGAGTATCTGAAACAGATTTATTCATGAAGGCATGTCTTAAAGTACCCTAAAGTACAGAGAGAAGAATCATTTATGTGAAAATTGACTCATTTAGTTTGCATGTACAAATGGTATCACGTATAACTGAATCGTGAGTCCTGAAGAGAGCTGTCTCCCACTTAGAATATTAACTTCCAACATTTCCACCCTAGATTTAATACAGCATCAGGCTCTATGCAGCTTATCTTATATGACATAGCAAATCCTTTAGAATTATACTGACTTGGGCAAGGTAATTTATTGTTTTAACCACAGTATTTTAGAAGCATTGGAATAGATTTGGATTTGTTCTGCTACAGTCGGCAGACTTCAGATATCTATTGGAGTTCTTCACCCTTTAAGTTTAGGGTCCCAGAGAGATCATGCTGGAAATTAGCCCTAGAGGTAGGCACACTTTCTAGAGGCTAAATAACTGAGTTGCAACAGTAAGCAGATAATCCCTTTTTCCATGTATTGAGTTTAGCATGGTAGCTTAGGAACTTCACACTTTAGCCACTGTATACTCTTTCATTTTGTTCTCTCCAGTTTGCTTTCTGGCACTGATACAACACATGCCTTGTAGAGGGGCAGTCACAGCCTTTGGCATCTCAACACATCTAAGAAGAGAACACCCACTTTCACTACAGCCTACATTTCTCTCTGGCAAACAGGCACAGAACCAGATGTAGGGATTTGATAGTTGTTATCTTCTACCAGGTGGAAATGATTAAGGAAATAACCATCATTTACCCTGTTCAAGTTATGGCCCTACTCTTCCCAGATGAGTTAAATTAGTACAGATACAGTCTGATTAAATCACATCTTTCCTATCTTAATTTTCTTCTGGTGTGTCTGGTTAATCAGGCTTCTTCCAGAGGATTTACATTTCCACTTAGAGTATCACACCAGTCTTGCAGATCAAAGTGGACATTTATCAGAGGTCTTTTCAATGAATAGTTATGTTATAATGGGATTCTCAAAAACTAATTTAGAATACACCAGCTTACATAGATCTTGTTTTCAAGTTCTTTTTAAATGAACGTCTCATAATGCAAAGAAAATAAATAATTTGGATAAAATGATTTTATTATTCTTTTAAGCACATGAAGTACTATGATTTAATGGAGTATATAAGGGAATTGGACAAACAAAAAGGTCTTTTCAGTCTATAAAGTTCATAGAACCATAGAATCAGATAATTGTTTGAGTGGGAAAGGACCTTTAAAGGTCATCTAGTCCAAATTCCTTGCAACAAACAAGGACATCTACAGCTAAATCTTACTGCTTAGAGCCTATCCAACCTGACCTTGAATGTTCCAGTGCCTCACTATCCTTATGGTAAAAAACTTTTCTTATATCCACTTGAAATCTCTCCACTTTTAGTTTGAAACTGTTCCCCTTGTTCTATTTCAACAGACCCAGTTAAAGAGTATATTCCCTTCCTTCATAGCCCTCTTTCAGATACTGAAAGGCCATTATTGGGTCTCCCTGGAGCCTTCTCTCAAAGCTGGACAGACCCAGCTCTCTCAGTCTGTCCTTGTAGAAGAGCTGTTCCATCTCTTGCATCAAACCATATGGCATTAACCAATTAATGAGAAATTATATGTATTACTGAAATATAGCTGTGTATTACTTAGAAATGGTAGTATCATGTAGTTCCCAATAGAAATATCAGAAAGAAAGTTTATGATAAAAAAATAGCTAGAGCTACTTAGCTAGTTGTCCAGGAAAACATAATCTTATTATTAAGTCAGCTTTTATTTCCACAGTGCTTAAACCAATATAAACAACAAAAAAGAAGTTGATGAAAATATGCATGAAAGGAGGTGGAATTACTTTGGAGAGGTATATAAACAATTTCTAAAGGTCCCAATCACTGGTATATTTATGGATAGTTACCAATTTATGAACAATAACAACAACAAAAGCCATACAACTCTGGTTTGGGGAATTCTTCATTAGTTAAATTTATGCAGCACAAATAATTTCAGTGTTTAATAGTGTGAATTAAAAATAAGCAAGATAAAATGCTACAACCATGATTCAGTATCTGAATCATCAGCTTGCTCCTTAAACAGGATAGAAGTTTACCTGAACTTCGCATGAAGTGTGGGTTTACTATAAAACCATACTTTTACAGTACGGGCTTACTCTCCACTGACAAGAATACTCTAACATCAGTGTGATCAGAGTAGTACTAAAACAAACTGAGATGAATGCTTTAGGTTAAGAGGAATGCATAATTAAGTTGTGCAGATTTAATATATTAATTACAAGGTAATCATAATGGTTTACCAATCCTGTAGCTGGAGACTTCCAGAGGAAATACACTATTGTTATTATTACTACTACCACCTACCTAGACTATTTCTGTATCCACTGGTGTAGAGTTCTGAGTTTTTCTTATATTTGTTTCATATCACAAAATGGAGATAGATTTTCCACAAATAAATGTATATAGATTTTTCACAGTAGAAAGACTAGACAGCAAGTTAGAAGCAGTTAAGAAAGAAATACACTGCTAACTTTAAAATTGATTTTTACCACTATTATAAAACTGGTCCACCCTTGTGATGTCTGTAGGCCCTGTGACCTATCTGGCAGCTGTCGGTTTTTGTTTTTTTTTTTTGTCAGTGACCTACTTCAAAGCAGGCTTTTTTAAAAGATATTTCTGGTAGACCATGTTTTACAGCTGAATGAAATCTGTCTGAGAATTTGACAGGATGTGTACAGACCAGCCAGTGTTATTGTTTATGATGTTGATTGTCCATGAAGGACAGGAATGCCATATACCTTTGGGAAGGGTTAGCTGCTCACCTCTCATTAGGTAACATACAAGCCCAAAGTACAGGCAACAGTAGTGTCAAAAGTGTATAAAGCTACAATTTTCATCCAATGCTGAAAATTCACTGAATTTTTCTATTCCTTTCTTACTAGAAGGTAAATTGTGAAAAAAACACTATCTGGCAAGCCAAAAATAAGTTTCGGTGTTGCAGGTTGATTTTATGTTATGCATGTCACCAACGTATAACACTCATATGTTAAGAATGATTTTCTTATTCTTATTCATTAACTTAAAACATAGTGATCACTTTCCAGACATTGCTATAATGGGTGATCTCTGCGTTGCAGTTTCATCTTTTATCATTTTTCTTTCCAGATAGGAAAAGACATGCTAAAGAACGAATACCATGCTTTGGTAGTTAACAGGTACTTTCTTATTTTTAATAGGAAAAAATATTGCCCCTTTTAATGATTTTTAAGGGTTTTCAATTATAGCAGTAATGTTTATTTCTTTTTTTTTGTGAGGTCTTTTTCTGTCAAAGTCTGATCTCATGTTATTGTAACATTCTGCTTGACTCTCAGGAAAGAAATGAAATTTTGCTTCTTTCATCTTATATTTGTTATGGCTATAGATCACAGCCTTTTATCACGAGACTGAAAGGCTTTTGAACTTATTATAAGTTCAACTGATTCAAGAGAGTCACCGTATTCCTACTGAAATATCATGCATAATCTTTTCTTAAATTCCACAAAATTCAATGGGAAAGTTCAGAATTTTTGATACAATCTGATCAGTTTATCCCACTGGAAAAATTTACTTGAATGGCAGTTTATGTCATCATGTTTCTCAACTTGAGTCTGATCAGCAAGGCTCAGAGATGCTGAGAACTTATGGCCACTTGTTTCAATATAAAGTCTCAGGTTAGTCAGAGATTCAAAAGCTGTCTAACATGTCAGAAAAGCCCTGTGAGGTGTGCCTTGTCTGAAAAAAATTATCATTGCAAAGCTTGGTTTTACGCCCAGGTAGTGAATAGTCAGTGAATAGTGAATAGAAACAGTACTGAGATAATCTGAAGTTCCTCTTGGCCTTTAGCAACAGTTCATACTTTTGTTCTCAACATAACATCACACAATAGATCCAGAAATAATCCTATCACAAATAATTTACAATTATCAAAAGTATCTCTGTTCAAAGATATAGACACATCATTAGATTTCCTTCCAATACAAGCACAAGTTACAAAGGGTAAGAATACTTGATGACGACTACCTATGCCATATTTGACAAATACTGCCTTATATCAAGTTCCTTGCCTATGCAATGTATAGCACAGAATAATTTTGCTAAGTATATTGAGACCTTGGTATCCAAGTTCCCAAATAATTAAGTAATTCTATCCTTAAGTGATTTAATTGTTCAGTGGACCATTCTTCAATTCAAGATTCATTAAATTACATGGGAGGATAATAGGGATAGGTTAGGCGGGGGGAGCAGAGGACAAACCTGGAAAAATAAGAATTTTCAGAATAGAAGTGGAATAGAGATCTTTTAAGAACTCCAGTAACTTATGTTAAGAGAAAGAAAAACAACTAAGTGTGGGTTCTTAGGGTTTCATCAATAGTTATATCCACGAGAATCATCTTTGTTTAATGCAGTAGCTACTAGTGCTGGATACTATGGTACATTTCTGTTAGCAAACTTATAAGGTGCCTGTTCCTCGGTTGCCGACAAAGTACATTGCTTGCCTATGAGGAATTAGAAGATTTGACTCACATGTACATTCTCAACACACAAGAGAGAATACCAGACTTTAAGAAGAAGCTGCTGGAATTTTAAACATTTCCCTGTTTAGATTAATTTCTCATCACATGCCTATGTTGTCAGCATAAATTTTCCCAGACCTTTGCCTCCCATATATAGATAAATATATAATTCAGTGTTTACTTATATTTGAATCGATGACATTATTATAACAATCATAGCTATTACTCCTTTTGCAACACAGTTATGGAATAAATCAAAGTCTTCGACAGTGATAGATAAAATTATACTTTTTGATTTTGTGAAGCCCTAAACAGGTCTGACTTTCAGAGGGCGAACAGTTAACTTCTGAGAGTCAGGGCTGTAAGAAAGAATACTAAATTAAGCATCCAAAGAAACATTCATAGTTACTACTCTAAAAAAAATATGAAATCTTGACTCACATGTGACTGCAGGGTGGATCACTGTCATCACAGCTGACAATGCTCTACAAATACGAAGGTGCTGAGGCTGAGCCTCTTGAAAAATCTGCAAGGTAAGAAGCAGAGACATTTTGTAAATTCTACTGTGTAATTCTGCTGTGTACATACTCATGTACAATATCGAACTGATAACGGCACACATTTTGCATCTAGTTAGTCAAAAGCCAGAGGCGAAAATACATCAACAAGGATGAATTTCCCAAGTGTTTTACTTCTGCAGCATCAGTGATACTTCTACAGATTCAAAGGGATTTTTCTGTAGTTTTTCCAAATGCAGCAACAACATTAATTCTGGGTTTTCAGCATGAACGAAAGCAGTAAAGGTATATTTCTACAGTATTTACACAAACAAAATCTTTATCTGTAATTCATTTTTAATTAGAAAGCATTCCATGATAAACTGGTCTTTCTTCATGTGCTCAAGCTTATATTCACTAAGCTTTACGGATTTACTACTCCCTAAGAGCACTACCTAACACTGAAATTACATCTGAGGTGTGCAAGTAATCAGAGCTTCTGTTTCCAAACCTTATGAGCTGGCATAAAACACAATGTTAATATTCAGCCGTTGTATTTATTATACATGACAAGAGATAATAAGGAGTTATTAATACATAATAAGTATCATATATTAGGAATGTAATGAAGATGCAGTGTCTGACTTCAAAATCAGTTACACTGCTGCACTGTTTTATTCTGCAAAATTCACCTGAATTTTCCTAGGAGATCAAAAGGAATAGAACCAATACTTCTCAAGTATTTTGTTTCGTACATTTGCTCATAACATTGCCAGTCTTTCTCATAAGAAAGAACAATACTTCTTATTGAACTCCTAAGGATACATGATATATCACAAATCCATCTTTGCATTTTCAAAGAGGATAGTTTCGCCTAAAAGAGGGGCTGTATATGCGGCACAGGAGGTCTGAAAGCCAAAAGGTGAATTCAGAGCCACGCGGTGTGTAGATCAGTTAACCACATGGCTCCCTGATTCATGCAATTTCTGTTCTTGGATATGTGTCTCGCTCCAATTTATAGGAGGGAGAGGAGGTTCTTTTATTATCTATATACCCGGCGTGAGATTAAGAAGCAACGGTTCAAATGTTGGTCCAACCAGTTTATTACAAGTCTTAATTAGGGAAATGGGGAAGGGGAGGACAGACACTATTATGAATTAGGGTAATGGGGAAGGGAAGGAGGGCGATAGAAAAGATAGGAAAGAAGAAGCAAGGAGTCTTTGTAGGCAGCAAGAGGGAGATAGTCACCACCATGGATCCAGCGAGGTTCGTAGTTCAGTCTTTGATCTTCAGTAGCGGTGGGTCGTCAGGCAGAGTTGTCCTGTTGCCAATGATGACGACAACCATGGTGATGATGGCCCTTTTTCAATGCTTCAAAGTGGTTGAGTCAGCTCTTTTTGGAGTGACAGCTCAAATCCAAAGTGGTCGAGTCAGCTCTCCTTTGAGTGACAGCTCAAACCCAAGGTGGTTGAGTCAGTTCTCCTTGCGGTGGCAGCTTCTGGCTCTGGGATCTCAGCAGGAACCTCCTTTGTTCTTATCTTTCTGGCCTTGCCAGCAGATAAGAGGAAGCAGGGAGGCACCAACTTGCACCTTGCCTTCGCAAGATACAATGGTATCATCCCCCAGCCTTCCATACTTAGCTGGAGCGGCACTCTCTTCCGCTCTTCTACAGAGCAAGCAGCTCTGGGGGAAGGGGCTTGCAAATGTTCCAAAGCGATATCGATTGTCACACAGTTAGCACCCATCAGCTGCCTCCTTGACAAGTCACTCAGAGTCTTATCACAAGAAAAACCTCAGGAAGCAAGCTTTGAGCCAAAAAAAAACTAAGAAGGATTCTTACAATATGTTAGTATTATGGAATAGTTTGAATATTCCATTTCCTCAGTTCTTTTTCCTTGAGCAGATTTTTCAGTGTTTTCTTTCATTAACCTTTAATTATGATTTTAAGACTCTGTAACTCACTGAAGCAGCTTCAAGTTCCAGCATCAGGTAAATATTAATATTGTTATTATGACTCAATATTCTTTTCTACTTCTGTTGTATGTTCATGTTGAAACAGCAAACAACTGAAAATGTTATATTTAATTGACAACCTGTTTTGCCTACAGTAGTTCAGACTCAGTACTAAGAAGAAGATTCACCAAGTCTACTATATTCAAGAGCTACTGTAAAGGAAGATGCTGCTCAAAATAATGCCAATAACAAAATTCCTGCAGTGGACTAGATTTCGCCAATACAAACTTGTTTTGTTTTTGGTTTTTTTACTAGTGCATATGAACAATCACAGTTATTACCATATGACTTTCATTAAGAATAGCAGTGTCTCAGACTATATATCATTTTTGTCATAAGAAAATCCAAATACCTTGTAAATGTAACAAACCAAAGAAAAGTCTCAGAAACCAAGAGCCATGGCAAATGTTGCCCATGAATATCTCAGTTACAAAGGTGACAGAATTCAAATATTATCGCTGCCTTACTGCCATGTTACAGGAACAACCGTGTTTCCCTTCAGCATGTTAACTACCCATCAGAAATTTTGGACCAATAGTTATTCCTTGGAGAGCAAATAAGAGAAGAATGCATGGTTTTGGTGTACTGCCTTGTTTTTAATATGGATTTATTTTGGTAAATACATCATCTGTACTGATGACAGCAAGGTCACGTATTGTAACTTCAAAGCATTTCACAGATGTCAATGAATCAGATTTCTGAGTGACAGACAAGTTTTTATCTTCATACAGATGGAGAGCCCATACAGACAAGGAACCACACAGTTTTACAAGAAAAAAAAAAACCAACAAATTCAACTTGCTTCGTTATGAAGTATTTTAACTCTTACCCATAGCCACATGTTAACTCTTGTCTGCACCTTTACTATTTAGTTTTTTGGATCATATCATGTGCATAATCAATATTACACACATATAAATATGTTATAATTATAAAATAAACAAGAGATTTAGGCAAAACAGATTACAATAACAAAAAGAGAATAGATAGAAAGCTTACCCACATCCTGAGCTCACTTATGAAACCCTAAAAGAGATCTCCAAAAAGGATCTCCAAAAGAGCTCCTTCCCCACTGGGAGGGGTCTTAAACGGGTCTAGGAGAGGTGGAGCCTGGCTCCACCCCTTCCTGCAGCACAGGTGAATTGCCTTCACCTGTGCTCCTGTGGCTGACTCATTGCTCACCTCAGGTGATCAATCAGAGGTTTAGGCTGTGATTCAACAGTTCCCATACACCATGAGATTTCAGGAGTCTAAGAAAATGAGCAGAAGGATCTCTGACAGCCTCAGACCTTGTCCTGACACTTGCACAAGAGAGGAGGCTGAGAGATAGGAGCTAGACTGCCTGCTCTAGTAGTTGGTGCTTAGATTTGCCTTGGCTGCAGTGTCAAACGAAGCACTAGTTCAGAGGCAAGCAATGCATTTCACATGTGGACTAAGAAATTGTAAAATAGTTACTCTTATGCTCTAGCAAAATTTATACCCAAATGTTAAATGAAGACAGAAATCTCATAATAATAATATCCCCCTTCTTCCCTTCCCCCCCCCCCCCCCCAAAAAAAAAATCACCAAACAAACAGTCCATAAGCACATAGCCAACTTAAACTTGATCCATTTTCTTCACTATGCATGAACAGAAATATCTACACCTGTGGTTTACTGCACTGAAAACATCTCTAGGTATTTTAAAAAGAGTAACTGCCTTAATTTAGGTTGTATGCAGAACTTCAGGTTAAGGCAAGTGAAAAAGCACCAAAATTATCCATTATTTCTTTTGAAAGCAGAAAGGCAGCCTCCTTCTAACATGGGCAGCAGCAGCAGCTCTCTTAGAACAGTCTGGCACTGGTGGGAGATGAAGGGGAAAAGCAACAGAGCACCTTGCAAAGAACCTCCACGCTTTGCAAAGCTGTACTTATGGCAAAGAATCCCAGGCTTTTTTGGTTATTGCATCAAATGGTTGTGGCTCCTCCTCTACCCATTGCCTAAGATGCTGAGAAACAAAAGTTAAAAAACAAAAACCTGCAGCAAAACCAAGAAATATTCAGCTGGTACTAAAATGCCTGAGATAGTGCGAAGCTGCACAAAAGAAACATGCTGATTTACATCAAGATACAAGAGGTCTGCAGAGGGTTTTAGAAGACTCTTGCAAAACAAAGGTCTCAACTTTCTGAACTTAAAATATTTACCATTTTTTTTCCTAAACAGTTTCAAAATGAATGAGACAGTCTGTTAAAATCAAATAAAGGAAAATGAAGCACTGTCTGTTCAGCCTTTTCTCTATTCCCAATGGAATTATTAATCCAGTGCAGAAAATAAAGTCAAGTAGCCTAAGACATACATTAGTTATTAGGCTGCACTATACTTCAAATGATTATTTTTTATTTTTTAAATTAAAGATTTCGGCAGAAACATTTTGAGTAAGAAAAACTCTAACATTCCTGAAAGATATTTTCTCATAGAATTGGGGAAAAATATACAAAAAGCATGGTAGCTTCATGGTAGGTCTATTTTCTAAAACTTTTATTATTTTTTTTTTCTTTTTTTTTTTTTTCCCATGGAAATTTCAGTAGAATCTATGCACCGAGTAGAAAGACAGACAGTTCCAGTACCTGCTTTTCCTTCTATTTGTGGAAATAGATGCCTGGGGACAACTTCTGTCAAGAGGAATAAACCTCACCATCCAGGTAAAAGTGGACAAGCAAGAAGCACATTAAAACTGGCATCTTCCACTAGGAAAGACATATGAGTTCATCCTCAATTTTTACAGCAGACTATTTGTCTATAAATGAACATCTGGCTAATAACACCTTAATCTCATCTCTACTGCTTCAAAGCAGTACTGTTCTGTGTTGAAAACAGAAAAAAACCTGTGTTCTACAATAGGTGGAGCTTAGACTACTCTTGAGAAAGAGGTTTGAGTCACTGCAACTTAAATAGAAGTTTCATTTCTTCGTGCTTGCATATTCGGTGGTTCATATTCCTGCAAGCAAGCTGACAGCAGCGGGCTGCACAAACTCACCCCAGATTTGGTTGTGTAGGCACTGGCTGCAGCTCAGGAACAGGGACCCAGTAATATACAGCCTTAGGTTTACCTGAACTTCATAGATCTCTAAAGGTTTTGAAAAAGGTCCTAGTTTATACACAATGAGTGACAACCTTCTCCACTGCTGAAATGAACCAGAAGTACCTAATATACATCTAGGCAGGGTGTCTGGCTTGTAAGCTGGTATCAGCATTAATTAGTCATGTCCATTTGGAAGGGCAGATAACATTGTGGCTGAGATTTGTAAATCTCTCTCTGCTCATGCCTTGATGCATTTTGTGCTTGTCTGGCTTTGTGTCTAGACCCTTGCAAGCAGAGAACCCAGCTGGCTGAGCATTACTCAGCTAATGTCATTCTGGGCTCTGGGGACTGTGTTTTATCTTGAAACACTTGTGAAAAAGTAGACAGCGTGAGCTAGCCTATACTTATCAAGGTTGTCATTGCAAGAGGAAATTCTGTTGAAGGGAGACATGGAAATTTAGCATGCAGATGACAGACAAAAGCTACATTAAATTCCTAGCGTTATGTGCCCAGTGATGTCTCTCTCACTCTGACAGATTCCCATTTGTTGTGCTGCTTGTTGCCCTTTTGACAGTAATTTGTTGCTTCGTGTCGGTCATTCTCAGGCCCTTTTCTGACAGGCACAGGATGAGAGGGGTGTAGAATACTCTCCATAGCATATACAGGCTCTGGAAACTTCCCAAGGAGGAAGAAGTAGCAAGAAATTAGCGTTGGCTTTCCTTTTCAGAAAACAGTGCTTGAATCATATGGAGAGAAAAAACAACTGATGTTTTTTTTATTTCCCACACACATATAGGTTCATGTAGACACACACACAGCCACACAGAACCAAGACAGATACGCTTGCAAGGTTCAGGCTGAGTTGAAGAGCAAACTGTTTTAACGAATATTTTGATCAACCTTGCCAAATTGATTTAGAGTGTGAGTGCAGTCTGGGAATTTTGCTCATTAGTACTGAACTTCATGATAAAGGAACATAGAGTGGTGAGCTCATTAGTATCAGCCTGCCTGTGTCTGAAGGCGTACATGATGACAGGATGACACAAGTGACAAGAGACAGGGGCTGTGGTGCTGCATGTTAAAAATATCCCTCGCAGTGCTGCTCTGAAATATTAATTTTACTAATACGGTTCTTACGATGAGTTATGTTGAATTAATAGAAGAATGAGGTGATTTGAAAGTATTTCCCTAAAAGGAAACATGCCAGCTCTGTCAGTAAAGAGTTATACAGCTAGTAGCATTTACACTGCAATAGAAACTTTGCTTCAAAGAGAAGATTGCCACAAAGGTGCTATGCCCAACCTTGTTTCCCTCTACCGAGCAGAAAGATGCCTACACTGTCAGACAGGATTTGCATGGAACATGTTGGTGCTCTTAGAAAGACGTTGTAGCAAAGAAGTAAATCCTAGCCAGGGTAAGAACAGTGCCTGCTGAGCTGTGGTGCTGGGTGCTGGCAGCTCGCTCAGTCTTTCCCTGCACATGGCCAAGGTGTGGAGCTGGCTACAAGAGAGCTGGAGTGGTGGCTGCAGAGCAACTTGTAGAGCTGTCTGAGGCTGAGAGCAACTTCTAACTCTGGCGGGCCCTGCAGTTTGAAGTACTGGAATTTACGTCCCCCATAAAAGCACTTTATGCTCCAATTGTAATGTGGCAACTTCTGGTGATACCTAAAAATGCCTACTCTTTCTAAATCCTGATAAATTCTTGGCCTTAGTGCAACCTTACGGCAATGAGTTCCACACATTAATTACGTGCTCTGTAAAAATATCTTGATGCAGTTTAAATCTACATTTTAATACCCTTTTGTTCTTCTGTTATAGGAGATGTTATATAGAAACATTGCTCTACAATTTGTAATTCATATATATTTTATTCTTTCCTCCCTTTTTCTTGATACGCTTGAAATAGCACCAAACTTTGCAGACTTCATCATGTCTTGAATATTTTAAACGCCACTTTCTTAAACTCACTGGCTCTGTCCTGTCTTTCACATGGGTACAGATCAGTAGAAAAACTCTTTTTAATAATAATTTTCCCTTTCTAGGTTGCTACATCCTAACCATTTGTCTTCTTTCTTCCATTGACTACTGTTCTTGCAGTGATAATCAGGATTATTATTATTATTATTATATTACTTGGGTGGTTATTTTGAATTTAGAATTCCAAGCGTGGCTTTATAGAAGGTATGGAAAAATGATTTTGCCAAGGTTAACGAAGTGTAATGTAAACATCTGATCCCTCTGCTGCAAGATCATTAGACGGAGCTCTGAAGAAGACCTGGCTGCTAATTCTGACATTTCAGATTTCATGTAGAGAACAGAAAAGCTACAAGATTTCTTTTTTTCTTCTAGTAATCCAGCTGGAAGGGAACATGATTTCACCTCAGGTGCTTTTTGGGCTTCTGGTGAATTTTACTGAAATCTAGAGAATTACAGTGAGTTGCACGTGTGCTTACAACACAGGAAAATCTCTTCTTACTTAATTAATGAGACCTTTGTATAAACTGCAAACAATTGCAAGCTTAAAAGAGCTAGTCAAGATTAAAAATCTTTTAAGTAAAACATACTCTTGCTTGTTTTTGCAGTATTTTTTTCATAAGATTATCTTCTTTCAGAACATTACCACATTCCATAAAAACAACCAGCCATTTCAGGGAAGTTTCAGTGTTTATTCCAAGAGACAAGAACTGTATTTTTAAACACAGCTCCAGTGCCTTGTGGGATTTGCATTTTCCTTATTTATGCAGCTGGAACCTGTGACACAGCCATAAATCTCAGCCAGCAGCTGGGCAGGAGGAGGGCTACCTGGAAGAATTATTTCAGAGGGAAGCAGCCTGCATGGTCAGGGAGCATGCCTGTTGGTCTCAGCACATCTCTGACGAGAGAACAGGAGATAAGCAAGTGCATTTTTCAACTGTCACTGAAAGGAAGCTTTTGGTCAAATTCAACTGATTTGGTTGGTTGCTAGTGATTCCACACCTGAATGAAATATTTCCTGCTCTTCCTAAAAGGCTATTTTTATACTCCTTATCTAATCCAAATCAGTAATTGCTATTGTATGTTTGTTGGCTATTAGTCTGACTGTTTTTTTTCTGTTTTGTCTCAAAGTTTTTTCTGTTTTCTTGCTATTTCCTTCAAAGACTGCTGTTACCAGTGGCTACATTCCTGGTAATAATGAATTTTGTGTAAGTGGATGGCTGTTTAGCAGTGGAACCTAACTGCTGATATTAAGGATTATATTAATGGCAAATGATCTAAAATGTAAATGGACAAAGCACAAAAATGAAACAAAAGGCACTGTACATAAATTAACGAATTAATTTGAAATAAGGGATAATATTGCTACATTTGTAAATGCTATAGAAAACTTGTTAAAATTGTTATCCTCTGGGGCGAAATAAATGAATAAAAACAAGATAAGTATTTGTTAATTTCTGTCACACACACACACAAAAAAAAATCACAGGAAAAAAAAAAAAAAGAATGACAGAAATGCTGAGTTAAAAACATGACAGAGAAAGTCTACATTGTGTATCTGATAGGACTGGTGCATTTATCAGTTGCATCTTGTGCCATGGCCAGCTGGTTAAGTGGTGGAGTGGAACCTGGACTTAGCTAAGTCA
Organism: Lagopus leucura; assembly: GCF_019238085.1. NCBI lineage: Eukaryota > Metazoa > Chordata > Aves > Galliformes > Phasianidae > Lagopus > Lagopus leucura. Next base: position 12,849,624 of record NW_024962267.1, read on the forward strand.
ATTAATGATATCTCCTTACTAATACAGATCCACTTCTTTTCTTTTTCTTGAGAGCTGAATGAATTCAAATGATTTTTCCAAGCTTTTCCATTTTCTTTTTGTTATTGTATACATTTTTTCAGTAACTCTCAGACCTGAGAAATCATCTTACCCTGCACAAGGAGACCAAACACTGCTTTGGGTTATGACAGTTTGAAATGCTGTTTCTGAAGCTGGACAGCTGCATTAACAGAACACAAACACCTCACTGTTGAAATCTACAGCATTTGCTAAAATAAATCCTATCAAATCAAAAGAAAACATGACAGTAGAGACAGACTATTCTGAGCACTAGGTGATCTTCCGAACACCCATTGCAAATTATTGATATTATCATTTCTTATATTTGTTAGCTGCAAATCCTGATATCTAAGTATATTTTAGAATACTGTGTACTATCCAAGTATTTTTTGATGTGAGACCCCCTTAGAGCTCCTCTTTGCCTTTAAAGCCTAATAGGAAAACTATACCCAAACCCCGTAGTTGTTACTTTGACATGGTGAGTTTCATCTGCCTTTCAAGGTCCTGGACACAGAAGTGTCAGTGTAGGTTTGGAGAACTTGCTTGTATTTCTGCAGATTCCAAGCAGTGCCATCAAGCCTGGAGCTGGAAAAGTCAGGATAAGTCCCTGTATTTTGTTGGAGGTATGTTGCTGCATTGTTAATGCTGTGCAGTTTTGCTATTCTGATTTTTGTCATTGTTCTGGTGCAGCACACAGTGACAGATGGCTTTTCCCCTGTAGATGGGCTTTTTTTGTGCGTATGTGTGTGCTATTAACTTTGCATTAAACCTGTTTTAAGAGTGCCATAAAAAGTTATGTGCTACCATTTTCAACAGTAAAATATTTATGCATACCAAAACTATTTATGTACTATTAATTGAAGCAAAACAATTTGCAATTTTTTTTCTAACATTCAAGTCAGTAATTATGTTGTAAACAACCAAATTACCTGCACCAATAACTTAAACTTATCTGTATATAGTTTCATGATCAAAGTTATTTCCATCTAATTTTATTCCACGTGATTTTAGACACTTGCTTTCAACTACAACCAGCTACCTACTGATAATTAACTTTGAGGCAGAATCCAAAGCACTCATTAACTTTGATTTATAACTAAAACTACCTGGGTTTAAGAACCTGGTACATAGATGAATCTCTCTTTCATAGAGTACTCCGTTTCTTCTGTGTGAGAATGAGAAGGCTTACTGGATGCAGCTTTCCCAATCTACAGCACACTGTAATGGTATCAGCTACTTCAGACACAGTGTGCAGTCTTTCATCTGTCAGCTGACTAGTCTATGATTGCTCAATAAGCTTTATGTTTAATCGGGGTAAGAGAGGCACCTTGATGAAGCGCAATGATTTTAATTGCAATGGAAAAACAAAGAACTAAATTATAAGGCAAATTTAACTTATAAACTTCTGTCTGTTCTAGAACTGAAAGATTTAATAGAACTAACAATAGTTTGATCCTGGAGATTTGTCCTTTCAGAGCCGCAGTAACTTTTTCTGGGAGGACAGATCCAGAGAATGCTTGTATCTATGCCAACATTGTTAACTTTGAAAACACTTGTTTTTGAAGTTCTTTCAGGGTTTCTGTTGAACAAAATAAATGCCGAACAGCTTGTGCACCAACCGTGCAATCTTTTTGTTCTTTCTGTATCCTTAAACAGTTTAAGTCAGGTGTAGATCATTTGACAGTGACATTAAAATGAAAATAATTTGGAATGCTGACATTCCTCCCTCCCTCCCAAGCTGCTTTCAGTTGTCAGAAACAAAGTAGCAAATAGTCTTCAGGCTTCAGGTTGCAAACTGTGATTATTGTATAGCAGAATTTCTAAATAAAGTTTGCATCTATTGTAGATCGGGATGTATTGGAACTTCTGTCAGCTATTCTGAACATATCAAGCTGCTAGCTCATAGATTTTAGCCTGGAAGCAGTAATCAATTTAGTGATTATTAATAAAAATAATTAATCAATTATTAAAAGCATGGCCACTTCCTTTTGTTTAGCAGGAGTAAGGTCACAGTGTTGTTTTTAGTGTTCGACACTTTGAAAACTCTCAATATGAAACAGAAACATCCAGATATTTTTAAGACGATGAAGACTTTCTTTCAAGGCCCAGTATTTGCTCCTCTCCTCCTGATCCCTGTGTGCCTGTAGAGGACTACATCCTCAGCTAGCATGACACTTTGCAGCTCTATTTGTTGCCACTAGTAAAAGACATAACCAGCAGGACTTTTCCACACTGTTTCAGTGTGGGAGGAAAAGCTCCGGGAGCTGCATTTTTGACATGGTCAGAAAGTCAGGGAAGGCACCATTTTGAGACTTTCTGGTGCACAGATTAGGCTGTCACTTAGATCACACACCTTAGCAATTTAGTAGTCTTTTCCTTTGAGAAAATCTCTTATTTTGAAATCTCTGCCTTCAGAAATACAAAAACAAAGCAGAAATATGTGGGAATCTGTCTCAAGAAATCTATGCCACTATGTGTAGAACTGAGTAGGTGAGAAATATCTTCAGTTCTCTTTGACATAATCCTACCCAATTGCTTTGATTTATCATCTGCTAATGAGAAGACTGCACCTGATACTGAGTCACAAGCAGACTGCACAAAGCAGAGGTGGACTTGCAAATAAAGCTGATGGAGGCGCCATCACGCTGGCATTTCTCCAGCTCCTGTGTCACAGACAAGGTGGGAAGGCTGAGCTGCATCTTCGTTTGATCTCACAAAGTAACAACAGTTTGGAAAAACAGACAGACTTGTATCAGATAAAATTGTGTGGTGGTTATCTTTGTTTGTCTGTTTGTTCTCCCCTGATCAATACTACTCCTAGAAAGACTGCAGCTTCTATTAGAGGAAATTTGTGGGAGACTATTTCTTCTGATGCCTAGGAAAGAGGTTGGCTGCAGAATCATCTTCAAGCCGCCTGTGCACCTTCAGCATCCTTGCAGCAGTTGAATACTGACTTGGTACAAAGACAGACTGATGGAGAGCACTTTGTTTCGGTTGTCGAGTGACATCTGGTATCTTCAGAAAACCAGTTAAAAAGAGTTCCACTGCAGATACCTCCATATAAATGCAGTTATCAGGAAAAAAAGATCATAAGCATTGTACATTCACAGGAAGAGGAATTCGTAGTTATTAGCCCTCAGCTTTTCTTTGCAAGCAAACAGCACGGTGACATGGTATCAAACACTCTGAGGCATGAGAATTGTCAATCAGTGCCTTTTGGAGCAGAATAATCATGATAATCTCTATAGGGGTTTCAGTCTGTGCTTTGTTTGTGATACAAGACAGGAAGCATAAACGTGTCAAAAACCAGCAGATGGGGGGCCCTGTTATTTGGTTAAATCCTCTGTAGTGCCTGATCACCAGCTGGCAAATAGAAGAGTACTGCTTCCTGAAGGTGACTCTCAAACCATGATGCAACAAGCAGGCAGATATTTTGTTATGTTTGTTTTTTATTTTTTCAACACTGCAGTATCTTTCATGGAAATCCAATCTCAGAACCTGTGATGGTCTCAAGCACTGGGTGGAGCATTGCTCTAATTGCTGGGAAAGGTGTATATACAAGTAATTAAACAGTAAATGCCATCTGTTCAGAGCTCAGCAAGGCTGAATCAGCATCACTCTCATGAAACGGAGTATTTGTTCTACGGTAAGTCTGGTGTTATTGCACAAAAAATTCCCTTCCTTTACATTTCCCTGGCCACTCTTATCTATGTTCTTATACAGCTGATGCTTACCATGAATTGCAAGTGATGTGGCAGGAATTAAACTTGGTGGAAATCCACATCTTAATGAGCACGGCAGAGGTATCTGATGGTATGACACCTGCCTGGGTATTACAACCCAAAAGTCTGAAACAGCCCCAAAATTGCTTCTCTGCAACAAGAGCAAAGTGTTTCCTTTGTGTTTCTTTGATATATTAATGTTGAACTCAAAGGTGCTCAAGCTTACAACAAATTTTATTGTCAGGTTAAATCAATGAGTATGGGAAGATCCCAAGAAATAACTCATTTCTCTGCAGTTATGTCACACAAGCATTACATGGCTGTAAGTCTTTTTAAATGCAATTTACTCACAGAGTGTGCTGAAATTTATTGTAATCACTTCTTTCTTTTGTTTATATAAAGTTGTTCAATACAACATCTGCGTAAGTATTTCCTAATAGCTTAGTCTACTGATCTTTGTGTTGCTTTTAGCATGCTAGCATTGTAAGACACACAAAAGATTCATTATTGACTATACATACAATCTAAGTCAACACTACTGTTGTAAAGAGGTCGTATAGTAAAACATGCTTTGAAATCTATTTTTCATCCATCAATTTCCCTTGCAGTTTATGGCAAGATGTTGCAATTATATTGTAACAACTACTTTCTTCGGTTTGTTTGTTGGTTTCTTTTTCAGATTGGTTACAGTCTCTAAAAAAAAAAAGATTCCTTTTTTTTTTTTTCCCCCTATGGATACACATTCATTTACACATTCATAACTAAAAATGAGTAACTGAATACTATAGGTTGGATGAGAAGCTGAAAAATATTTTATAGAAAAAAGTTTTTTCTCTATCCAGAGTGAGAATAGCCATTTCAGGCCATTCCTTTTCTGCCAAACAAAAACAAACAAAAATATAGAAGAAAGCCTGAGAAATAAATGAAAGCCCAACACAAATTAAGATTTAGAAGAAGCCAACAGACATCCTTTTTAAATCATTTCTTTTCAAGTACTGATGAAGAAAAAGGTGCTTGAGAGTGGTGACGGTGACGCAGAGCCATGGGGTGCCCTCGTGGCTGCACGAGATGCCAGGATGTGCCAGCTCCTGCCATGGCACTGGGGAGTGCAGGATTGCGGTTCACCTTGGCCACACATGAGTGGCACGGGGCCTCACATAGAAAGGTCTGCTGGAAGGGAGGTAGCACGCATACAGGCTTGAGGTAAGTAGGGCTGTGGGGAAGGTTAGAATTAAAAGAAAATCATTACTAACAGAAATGGAGTGCGACAGGAGAGAAAACAAATTGCTCTGGGTACTGGGAAACTCTGCCTGCGGTGACCTAAGGGTAAAACCTGTAGTGTACTTAATGATGTGCTTACTGGCTGGCACAGAGCCTGCTTTGAATATGAGCTGAGAAATACAGTGCAGCCTGCCTGAGCTAACTGGGGGATGGAGGAGAAACAAGGAGTTGTTCCTCACTGCAAAAGGTCAGAAACGCTGAGATGTAAACCTCTGCTTCTCCCTGTGTCTGTGGAGTGTTGTGTGCTACTCTGAGTAAAGTATGAGAATTAATGACATTTTATGTTTTTAATTTTGAGATTTCACAATGTGTTACCTCTCTTTCAGAACATTTAATTATGTCTATCACCCAGTAAAAAAAAAAAAAAGAAAGAAAAAAGAATTGCTGGGGATTATTAGAGAAGTTATTAAATTCTAAGACGTGTTTCCGAATATATGAGTGTAGTTTCCATTTGGTAAGCTTGATTTGTCAGATGACAGGAAACAAGAGCACACCAAGTTCCATTTCAATGGAATACTTATTACTGAACTAATTATCAGCCATTTGTAGCTGGAGATTCAGAAAACTCTGAACATCACTGACAATGCTTTGAAGCACAAGGAAGCCATGCTTATCAAGGTACTCTACCTTATAGGGGATTTTCATCTATGTGCTAAAAAAAATAGGGTGAGGGTGAGGTGGAAATTGAGTTAGGACCAGATATGTACAGGCCCTGCTTCTTTTATGAGTTACCACTTACTGTCTGTGATGGCTGAAACAGGGAATTCTTTAAACAACAGTGGAAGTATATTGTGCACGTTCTCATTACAGCACGCGATCTCCAGCTGCCACTGGAGAAGCCCTGGGCAGTGCAGGGCACTCACACTGTGCTGGCAGGATCAAGCTGCCACACAGCTCCAGGCTCATAGCCAAGCTCTGGATCTGATGGATAGCTATTATTGCAGGTCCTGAACAATATCAGCTTTATAAATAAAATGATCAATAAAAATACGCTTTTTAATCTTCGTAGATACTTCAAGTCAGAGTTAAGGTTCTAATGTCGTTTCCATTTCTATAGATTCTATTCTACTAAAGTCAGTGGTGTTATATTATCATATAGAGACATTTTTTCCAACTGCATTTACAAGGCAACTGTGCCTGGTTAACATGCAGAGCCCACTGACAATTGTAGAGACATTTCCCTTCAGAATGCTGAAACATTCATTTGTACATGTGCATTTTCCTTACAGCTTCTCCCCTAAGAACTTGAAAATTAATGCTCTATTCTGATCTCCAGGAGTACAAATTTGTTGCGTCCTATTGTATACACTATCTATGAATGCACACAAATGAATATTTAAATCCTCATCTCTGAGCAAATGTTCTGTGTGCATGCTAGCACTTGAGCTAGGTCTTTCTACACTGGGACAGAATAGAATATAATCTATCAGAAGGTGAAGCAGAATAGATTCTGCTCAGTGAAGCCGTTTCCACCTGATCAATCTGCTGTGGCATTTCCTAACTACATCTCTTGTTGCTGTACATGGATTTTAACATCACGCAGTGAATCCTTCTTCATGAGGAGCACTATTGTTACTGCATTCCAGAAACACTTCAGCACATTAGAGAACAAGACCGAGAGAAACTTCACTCATGATGCTAGTCACTGCTTCTAAATTAGTCGTTTTACTCCACTGCTTACTTTTTGTTTTCATAATAATTGCTACATTTGATTTACAGAAAGTAAAATAAAGCAGTTTTAGTTCCATTAATTGTCCCTAACTGACTTAGTCAAGTATTCTTTTATTCAGTAAACAATTACATAAGATGTTAATTTTCTGCAGGCTGTTCAAAATACATTGGCATTTAAACGATAAATATTCACTAGAATAGGTATTTATAAACAATTTTGGATAAATATTAGTAGATACTGAATAAAACCAGTTTATAAGAACCATAGTTCTGTTTCAGGTGATGGCAGTGGTAGGAACTTGACTTAGAGATAGAATTGAGACTGTTGTGCTGTTAGTTAAAAGATAAACAGTGCAAAACTGGGCTTCAACAATACCTCACAGCAGTGAGTTCCACAGTTTGCTCGTGCTTCAGAATATAAAGAAGTACTGTCTTGCTATTTTTTCAATTTGTGATTTATAATTTCAGGTCGCTTATAGTTTTGCTTTAAGTTTGAAAAATAATAAATATCAGCAAGTCTATAGCAACAAATCAATGCAGAGAATTACAAATACTAAAAGAGATTAGCAGAGGTTTTTGGCGCATTTTCTGATCAAACCGTATCTCAGAAATTATGACAGAAAATGGATAAGCAGCAAAATTCATGGTTCAAACTTCACCCTCAACTATGCAACCACTGCGTGTGCTGTTGATGTTCCAACCTTTTGAAAGGAGCCCGCACGTTGCCACCACGCTGAAGTTTCTGTAACCCAGACGCAGTGAAGTGAATGGCCAAGATGAAAGCATTCAAGTGCCTCAAGGGCCACTCTGAAGTAGAAGAGAAAAGTAAACTGTGAATAACCAGGAAAAGAGAGAAAAAAATAATAACCCAGGTATGTTCGTGCACAGGCACATACACGGTTATTTCTCAAGGTGGATTGGCTTGATAAAAATTATGACCTTTTCTCCTCTTCCGTATTTTATTTTTCAGTTCTAAAAATATTGCAAGTGCCTGAGGCGTAAGTCAGAGCAAACCGCCATTATCACTCCAGAGACTTGGCACTTTGCTCATTAGGCTCCTTAGGATCTAACTGAGTGACCTTGTTTGGTGGGAAGGCACAGATGGAGTCTGTCACTAAATCTTGTTAATGTAACAAGTATTCCTACTGTTAGATGAGTTTTGCACCTCGTAGAAGCATTTCAATTCTAAGTAAACAACCACCACTCCCTCCTACCAACCTCAGCCCCTTTATTCCATGCCACCAGGTACTTCAGTATTTGTTTTTGCTATGAATGACCAAAAAAAGAACATCTTGCTGTGAGTGTATGATGATCTTTCTGTCAAAGGAAGTCATGCCCCTTGCTTCTAAAGAAAGTGATGTTTGCTTTTAAATTTGGAAGTGTTACCTGCTAAACACAAGAGCTTTCTTCTGCTGTGAATCTCTTCTGAGGTTAAAAAATATCTTTATGACAGGAATGCAGATTTTTCTCAAAATTGTGCTCACTCAGTTTTACTATGTAACACGCATAGCTAATATATAAGATAATAAATAAGTGGTTTACTTATGAAACCATTTAAATTAGTTTGGGATCCAGACACCATTTTGAGTCTGAGAAAATGAAGAGGTATCAAAATCCTTCAGAAAATCAAGGTCGAAAAAATGACAGCACCTTAATTCAATGAATCCCCATGGGTAAAGGGATACAGCATTTAAACCTACGTTCAGCCTAGCTAAAATATTTCCGTGAAATTCAGTAGTGTGAAAAGTAGCTACAACCCTGAACACCATGATAAATTTCATGCTGAATAAGCAGTCATATTTCCTATGCGTTTTGCATTGTTAATGCAAAGCAGCAAAGCTGGAATGCTTGCATTAGAGGCCTCCATTTTTCATTTGTATCCTTCGATTTGTTTACTAAGTCTCCCAGTCTCAAAGAGATTGTGAAGGCACAGCTTGAAAACAACAGCTTTGTGTATATTTAACTTCTATTCTGTGCTGGCTTGCAGATGGAAGAACACAGCTTGCAGTCAGGGTGTCTCTGTGACATCAGCTGATGGCTTTTCTTGCTTAGAAACAGAAGAAAGAACGCAATGAGAAGAAACTACACTACTTTGAAAAGTCAAAGCCTTTCCACCCCCTGTCCTTCCCTTCATGTCAGTAAGGTTCTGCATTAGGAAAGCACTACCATCCACAAACTTACCAAGGGCTAAGATTTATAGTGTGTGTTTATTTGTAATTTCTAAAGTTCAAATCACCTTTTTCTTAGTTACAAGTTCTCTTTACTACTTGCTACTGTAGGGATTAGAAAAAGAAATTAAATTTAGGATAGCAAATATCATCACAGGCAGAGGAATATAACCTCCCTGCAAGATTAATTAAACTCAAAAAGATGGTCTGATAGCAGATAATAATACTTAACTAGATACCAAAGGTAGAAATAGGCCTGCAGAAAAGGACTGACTATCATTATTAAAATCTTTATGCTGCATGGAAACTGACGTGTAGATCCTGATAGCACAAGAATGGAAAAGGCTTCTCAGGATCTGACAGGATAGAAATTAGAAGAGTACGTTAGACAAATGCATGAGATAAGGAAGTTATGCTGAGCAGAAATACGTCAGAAATGCTTGTTTTGAAGCACAGCTCTGGTAAATTGTTCTCAACATCTTTGTTATTGCTAAGGTATGAATAGTAGTGGCTTATCTCTTTTTTGGCTTCACAGTTTTAGACAAGAAGTGAAATTATTACCAAATCTGACCCATGACTCCAGAGACAAGTGTCTCCTTCCTTTGGCTGCAGGGAGTTTAAAAAGTCAAACCATTTCCGCTGACATGTTTCTCTATACGTAACAGGAAATAATTTCCTTCCTTCCTTCCTTCCTCTTTTTGTTCTAGGGGCTTGACCTGGCAAAAAGCTCAAACATTTGAAGCTATTACATAGCATAAAAATATAAATATGTCTGATTTGGATGATACAACACAAGATTATTTCTTTGGTAAAATTCTCCCCCACATTGTGTATGTAGGTATTCCATAAGACTGACCTCCTAAGCACAGAGCTTGAGACATGACAGTTCTGTGAAGCGCAAGTTCTGCAAATAAAACAGCCAGAAGGAAATTCTGATGAAAGTATTTCAACTTTATGCTTTCAGGGAGCTCTAATTAGGGCTTGCATAACATGTGAAGACCTTTCAAAGACTAAGTTTTTCTGTGGGAATTTTGCATGCTGCCATTGTAAAGTGGAAATAATGCTGTTCTAATAAATGGGCTTTATTATTTCTAAGACAGATAAGGTCAAGATTGCCAAGCTCTTCCTTTCACTTGTTCCTGTTCACTCAAGCTATTTGCTTGTTACAGTGGCTCTGCGTTGTAGTGATCAGTGTATTCCAGGTGTCCTGTCCTACATTACTATTACTGTAGGTGCCCACGATAATGAAATGGCAAGCCTTAGCAATTCTCTCTTGTAATGGTTTGTTCTTATAGTTAATTGACACAGCCATGCAAGTAGAGCCTTAGATTGCTTCTGCATCACTGAGGACAGACTTGCAGAGAAAATATTCGGGTCCTAAGAAAATACCATTCACTTTGACAGAGAGGCACTGCAGTGAAAGCCTGAGGCAGCTCAAAGAAGTGGAGCCTGAAATTCAGATTGCTCTCATTTTATCAAAGCAAAATTACCTTTTTCCCCAGGTACTTTCTATGACACTTCCATTGCTAGCTGGCTGTCACCAATTCCTCCCTAATCTTCCAGATTTTTTGGTAAGCTGCTGTCTCTTCCTGTATTCAAATGCAATTCGCCCTTATACAAATTGTCTATTTCTACCATCATGTTATTGTTATCTAACCTGATGAATTTATAAATGAAAAGATATTGAGAAATGAGTAAATTCATCTGACACTGAAGGTTTTGAGGAAAAGCCTATCTTCTTTCTGTGCTGATTTTCTGTGCTGATCTATAATCAGCAAATACTACTGAGGCTCCAGAAATACCCGGGATGAATCTTTCACTTTGCAATATTAAACAAAGCCAGGGTTCCAGAATAGCTTAGCTGCTGGTTGACTTATTTGCTGTTGGTCTGTTGAAAGAACTGTGCTGCCTTTGTAGGTTGGTATTGTAACGGCTCCGCTTCATATCGTTGTTTTTTGTTTGTTTTTGTGGCTCAGATCACCTTTGTAAGATGGTTTCAGACCATTAAAAATATTGAAAAAATGAAAATAAGAAAAATGAAAACAGTTTGCATTGCTCCACTGATTTAGAAGTCTTTTTTTTTTCTTTTTTTTTTTTTCTTCTTTTTTTTCTCCTTCCTGTATGCCACTGTTGCCAGCCTTAAGCAAGTTCTACAAGCAAGGCCTATGAGAGATTATTTTGGGAAGTACCTGATTTCATTTGAACTCATGCAAATACAACGTAACACCAAATACAGTGTAACTTCTAAATAAAAGTCCACGGATAAAAAATTTCCTTTTAAGTTATTCCAAGTTGGAGAAATGAATTTTAACAAAGCTAGTTCTCCTTCCTTAAAATGCTCTGATTTTCACGTAAAACTTCAACAACTGTATCTTTTTTCATTTAAAAAGCAGAAAACCCTCATTCAAAAACTTCTACTGTGTGCTGGTCTGAGACTGGATTCAGGATCCCTTGGTAATTCACAGTTTCTGGAAGTATCTGAATCAAGTGCTTAAGTGTGCTCCTCAGTCTCTTTAATGTATATGTGTCTGCTGTACACACCCACATGCACAAACACATAAAATGATACAGGTCAGATTTATAGCTTAAGCAGGAGAGAGAATTACAGCAGAGCAGCCTCACTAGCAGACTTGCTTGACCGTGAGACTTGACTGATCCCAAAGAGAACAAATGTTATTTTTATGAGCATGCCATCCAAAAAAATCCTACCAGCACTCTGGAGTTTAGTAGTGCCTGGCGTCAGCTCCTGTGTCCTTGGTATATGTCACGGCGTGGATTGTTGCTCCAATCAATTCAGAGCAATTTCCAATCAAGACAAACAATTGCACATGTGTTTATTTTGATCCATTTTCAGATAGGATTTCTACAGCCTCCTATGGATTTGCAGCCCCTCAATTGCAGTTTAATTGCATGATCCCTGTAGATGAACACCCAAGCAGTGTCACAGGTATACACTGACACAGAGAGTGAAGCAAGAATTGTACATGAAAATGAAGTCAGCATACTGAGATTTGGGTGTCACAGCCTTATTAAATTTCTTGTGTTTGCGTGCACACACCTTGTTAACTTACTGCAAGACATTCAAGAAGATGCACAGAACTACTCACTGAAAATTTCATGTTTTCTTTAGAGAGGAAAGAATAAATTCAAGGAAAACAAGCTGGTATGGTAGATTATACAGCAACATTTCTAAAGAAATTCCTTGTTAAAAATATGGAAACATCTTCTAACAATGCTAACCTACTAGACAGGATCACAAGTCATGAGGGAGCTAAAAGGCCTTTTCAGTCTTCTAGATATTCTAGGTCTGGCTCTCAGTACATACTTGGGGGCATTTTATCTTCAGAACAGTCCCTTTTTTGTTGTTGTTGTTGCTAGAACCTCAATTTCTTTTGACACAAAAGGGAATAAAGGGGTTATAGCAACACATGACAACAGTGTCCATTGAGACAGCCAAGAAGAGGAAATGAAAGATAGTTTCTCTGCAAAGGTGTAGGGGTAAGATAGGTAGGCCAAAGTCATTTCCTGCGTCAGAATTTTCTGTAAAATTGGAGATTGCTGTCCTAATCTCATGGAGTGCCAGGAGAGCTGCTTCAAGACTTAGCTTAAAAGAGGTCCTCCAGTTTCACAGTAGGACAAAAACAAATTCAGAGCCAGCCAAATACTTCAGACAGATAAGCCTCCCTGAATCTGTGAAGAGACCACAAGTTCCACAATTCAGTCTTATAACCGTCACGGTGATAAATGTTCTTACCTATGATTTTGCCAATGACACTTAGCCAGTCTAATTTTTTTTTTTTTACTGATTGTTAAAAATCCCAAACTTTGGAATAAGTCGGTAAGAATCCTGGGTAAATTTAAATCCACTGTAAAGTAGCAGGGAATTGACAGTACGTTGTAAATCTTTGGAAATCTTTCCTCCTGCCTTTTAGTGCAGCTGGAAGCCATTCTTTGCAAATTACTGGGACTGAGAGTCACTTGTGGATGTACTGTACACTGTGCATCACAACTATAGAGGAATCAGTAAATGATTATTTGCCAACTCTAAACGAAAAGCCAGAACAGTTCTCTTCCAGTATACATAATGAGGGCCTTTGAAAGAAAATCTTGAATTCTATAAAAATAACTCTTAAACAGGAAAAACAAAAGCAAACAAACAAACAAAACCCAAAAAAACAAAAAACCAAAAAAACCCCAGCACACAATAAAACTGCAGCATTGAAATGCAAAGTTGCAGTTACATGCAGAACATTCCCACTGAGAACTTTAGATAAGATCTCTTAACAGCCAGATCTTGAGTCTGTAGGCCTAATTACAGGCTGGCCCTGTAACTCCGACAGCGACAACAAGCTCTTGCTCTTCTGTAGTATCCTGGCCAGAAGCAAAAGTAATGGGCTCCAAGAAGTAACCAGCAATTGACAGTATCAAACCCAGATTATTTTGCAGTGATAAAAATAGAATTGCCTTAGTCTGATTCGTCTGTCCCAAGTTTCATGAACAATTTCATAAAGAAAATAGGAAGTGCAGGCCAGCGGTGTCTGACCTCAGGCTCTGCAAGAGCTGATGGAATTGGAGGACAGAATTCGACGGCTTTGTGCTTGCAGCTAACTGGGAAGGAACATGAAGAATGACCTTCTGGACTAGTAATCCACCTTAAGTTGAGAAAATCATTTCAATAATGTTTATGCCAGTGTAAGCTGATCTTTATTCACACAGCAGATATGCCATATTTCTGCTACAATGAAGCTTCGGCTCTTGTTCAAAAGCACATGGCTTTATAACTCATATTGTAAGAGGGCAAATGTACAGCACAGGGTATTTGCGAACTTCAGACAGAGTGACACAATTATTTTCACTTTAAATCACAGTAAGCCAACTTCTACTAAGGAATCTGTCAAGAGTGCCAAACGAAAGCCCAGTAATGACAGTAGCAATGACTGAATTGGTGTCTTTATTCTCATTTTATACATTCTTTTTCTGTAGCCAACAGACAAGCAAAACTTGCTTAATCTCTCTAAATCCTCATACATTTAAACAGCTTCTTTGTTTTGTTCCAGTTTTGTTCTCACATCATTGGCTGTATGTTGAGAAAATCATTTCCTTCTGTAATTTCACTATTCTAGATCTGGGACTCATGGGTGGATTTTTTTTCCCCCTACTTAATATGCATGCGTTTTTTTGGACAAATTAAAAACAACCTAGCGCCACACATCACTTGTACTCTTCCAAAGCTATTTTCCCACATTGTAAAGTATGAATGAAGAGGTTCTAATTCTTGGTATGTACTTTTTGGTTGGTTTATACAATACTTATTAAAAAAGTACAGTAACCTGCCAAAGCACAAGGGCATCACTTAAACTTTCCTTACACCTGTGTCACTTCAGAATGTTTGTTGCATGGAGAAAATACTGTGATACTTTTAAGCAATAATATTTAACTGAAAGGTAGGGAATTTTATCTGTTTATTTATTTATTTCAAGAAAACACTGCTTTAATGGAGTCTGTGATGAAACACTCATTTGGGCAAAATTTAGGCAAAATCAATATTGACCTGACCTCAGACTCAAAAGTTCACCAATTGCAACGTAGCAGGTAAATGGGAACTCTTGTTTTTCCTAAACAAACTCCTTTAATTTTAATTTGCTTAAACTGAGAACTTCACTACTTGAGATAGGGTAGCATGGTTAGGTGGTGGTTGGACTTCGTGATCTTGAAGGTCTTTTCCAACCTGAGTGATTCTATGATTCTGTGATTCTACTCATAATATTCTCCCCCTACACACAGAGAGATTATTTGATTAAGCCCGTTTGATTAAGCACAATCCTGGCATGATTTAATTACCTTGGATTCTGATGTCAATACCTGTGACTAGAAATGCCAGCAGGAATTCTGAAAGTGAGCACAGTGGAAGCCAAGGCTTGGACTGCACACCTACAAGACACTCCTGTGCTTTGTTTCTGAATTACTTGACCTTTGTTACCAACCCCACAGGTCTTAGAAAATCCTGTCATAGGGATTATGCCTATTAGAGAATACAGTTAATGCTCAATACACAATCCTTTTAGAAGTAAAACTGTTTCTACCATATACGTATTACTAACTGGAATACATCATGATGCATTCTTTTTCCTAAGACATCTGTACAAAACAAATTCAGGGAAATTCTGGTAAAGTTACTATGATAGTTGAGGTGAATTCCCATTGAATTATATTTATTTTTCCTTATGTTTGGCTTCTAGGCAATAATCCTCTTGAAAAATACGTAGTAAAGCAGCAACTAGCCCAAACAAGCAGCTGACCTTTAGACTTCATTAAACATTACCAAGCACACCTTACCCAAATAATAGCCCTTCTTTTTTGTTGCATGTTATTGAATCAAGGAATTACATTGGAAAGATTGCCATGTCCACAGCCTATAATTTTTCAAGTCAGAGTCAATTAAGCCATTTGGTTCCAACAAGATCCTGTGAAAGTGTTACGTCAGAAGTCCTCTAGGAAGGTTTGTATCAGTAACAAAATGTCTCCTTTGGAAAGACTGGATACTTTGACATTCACTTTTGAAAAACTTTTAATATACATCTGTTAATAAATACATTTTAAGGAATGTCTAAAAATAATTCTTGCAGCCTGAGTGTCCAACAAGTATGTATGCACTAAAGACACACATAAATAGAGAGAGACACTAGAGTTAAGAGAATGATTCCACCGGTCTGTATCATCCTTTTCAACTTCTTAAAAGAGCAGCATGTAATTCTTGATGACAAAATCTACTCCTGTGTCCCAGGGGTAGTTTATGCAATTAGAGCAAAAAGGTGAAACTCAGTTTGTAGGGGATAGCCACGGACTGATGGAAAGGATCTGTAAAACAAAGTTGTCTGTGCTTGTTACTATCATTATTTCTAATCTTGGTGTAATATAGATCATGATTCTTCAAAATACTTATCTTAAGTCACATTTAAAGTATGTGAGCCAATCCTTCTTACTCAAAAAATGTATGTTTATTGCTTTTGTAGCTGCTGGGATTCAAGTACATACTTCAGATGCTTTGCTAAGTGAGATTACAGTGAGAAACAGCATATTCTAGGGCTCTTGCTTCAAGTATTTCCACTTCTGATTGTACTTCCACTCTTCCCTAAAGACGACATTATTATTCAGAAATAAATCTCCCCAGAGCCTTCCTGGAGGTCTTTTCATGATGAAAAATTTCGAAAGGCAGATGTGTGCTGTGTCAGAAGATCCTGATCAGTTGTTTCAGAGGCATCATTGCCATTAAGTGGAGTGAAAAACAAGAACCACTTTCTGAGATGCAGCAAGAAAAGGCAATTTTCCTTGTATTTGGTCGTAATTTGATTTAAGACTAACAAAGTTATTCGTATAAAAAGTACTAGAACATTATAACTGGAAACTAAGCACGCTTTCTCACATTAAGTTTCCCAAGTAAAACTGAAATTTAAACAGATTTCTGAACTCTGTGGAAAATGGCATCTTCATTGCTACTGAACACTTTTGGACACCTAGCTGGCATAAGCAGCAGACAGAATTGTGACATTTGCTGCAGAACTGACAAAGTTACTTATTTTTTACGTGAGAGAGCCCACATCCTTGGCTTGTAAATATTTGAAAACTTTTTAAAAATAGAAATACATCCCTTCTACTTCCTTCCAAATCTGTAGCTAAAACAGTTTGACCAGCTTACAAACTCTTAATTCTTTTCCCATTGTTTGCACTGTGGAATAATGAGGAAATGTTTCCTTGCAGCATGGAAAGAGCTGACAGAGACCTTCTTTCTCAAAGTTGACCTTGTTCCTCTAAATAATCTGTTCCACAGTCACCTGGGGGACTGTCTTGATGCCTCTTTCAGTCTCCACTATTCCTGCCTCCTGTTGGGAACTGCAATCACAGATGAAAGGCTGCAGCAGAAGTAGCAAGAGGCAGTCCCAACTGCAGTTTGAATGTTAGGGCAAACGGTTTGTGCTGGATTTTACACTAAGAGACAAAGAGCAGAAAGTGGAAGACAGATTTGATGTGATTATAGGAAGCAGCATGGCTAAGCAACCACTGACTTGTCATGGGGTGCATTCTGTTGTTCCTAATTAGTAAAAGCTCCAGTACTGAAATCTGGAATGAAAATGCCCTAACAAAGGTACTCCCACCTCACTATGTTGTGAGGAGCCTTGGCACTAGCTTTATACTTGTCTATTTTCAGCTTCAACTCTACAAGCTAGAACTTTTGATACCTGCTCTAGGAGGGCATGCATAAAGTCCCTGGAATCTGTTTGAAATTGTACCTTGGACAGGTTAAATGAAACACATTCCTACCCTTCAACACATGTCTTAAAGGAGGTGCAATTTGAGCCCTTCACATTTCAGAAGCTTGGGATCTTAAGTTAGGAGTAGTAAAGCCAGCCCTGGATGCTGCTGCTGGTAAAAATAACAATCTACCTGTCTGTACATACTAAGAAGAAACACTGTAGTTACCTCTATTGACAGAGAGCCCACAGAACATCTAACAATTGTGTTTGACTAGAGCTGAGGAGGAGCACTTCCTATTCACACAGAAGGCATTTATACCATGCAAGACATCAGCTGTGCAATGCAGAACCTTGCCTTTAGCCTTTCGCTCTCCACAGAGAGCTGGTTTCAACGAGTCACCTTGGACCTGAACAGACCAGCTGTAGAAGTCTGCTTCCCTATCCATGTCTCATAAGAACCTAATGCCCTCACTCAGCAGTAAGGTAACCTACAACACTTCAAGCATATGTGCAATTCCAGTAGTCCATTCCTTTTCTACAAACATGCTTAAACTTCCATGCCTGTAAAGTCTGGTCCTAGCATAGCCAGTAAGTACTCTGCCCTATATTTCTCTAGTCTTTACCTATAGCTTTCACATGTAAAGCTTCATCTGAATCTCTGGCATTTTTTGCAGCCATACTTAACAAACTGCTGAACACATAAAAGTAGGGCTTCTCTTGTTGAAGCTGAGAATATGTTTTTCCTATGTATAATGAAATTTTTCAAGAAAAATGTTGATTTCAGAGTATGAAATTATGCTAGATACAGTAGCTATTACAGAAGGTTACTCACTACTGATTAAACACACTAAACTTCCTTTTATTCTAATTTAATCCATTGTTCCTTCCCAATTATGCAGCTCCAACTCTTAAGCTTGCTATTACTTTTTTTTAACCTTAAACTACAGCCTGGAAGACACCCCTCTATCTACAGATAGGAGTGCAAATGCTTTTGTTACTGTCATCATAAGATTTACTTATGAATTGGGAAACTTATTGTGACATAAGGTTATGAATAATCTTGTAATCAATTGCCCACAGGACAAGCTGACAGGCACAAAGCATGTATATAAATAGTCTAAAATCATATCCCTGTCTTAGTG
Source organism: Lagopus leucura (assembly GCF_019238085.1). Taxonomy (NCBI): domain Eukaryota; kingdom Metazoa; phylum Chordata; class Aves; order Galliformes; family Phasianidae; genus Lagopus; species Lagopus leucura. Next base: position 12,867,920 of record NW_024962267.1, read on the forward strand.
CACGAAGACCTATGCATGTAACTCACTACTATCATAAGACAGACAGCTGACCTAATTTGTGTCCATTGTGCTTATAAAATGCATCTATTGTGCTGCATCCAGTGTGTAACCTTATACTAATCTTAAAGAAAAAGCTCACTTATTTTAATATTTCTCCTAAACAAAATTACTCCCAAGATGTTTCTGAGATGTAAAACAAAGGAACATAACAAGAGGCTGTGAGATAATGAATGAGAGCGGTGCAGAAAAGATATGCTGGTAGCAATTATGGTACTTCTCATTAATAAAAATAAAGGAGTCCTACATCTACCATCCTCGTTCTTTCTTTTGTTTTTTTGTTTTGCTTTTTTTTTTTTTTTTAATGTTTATTTTTCCCTTGGACAATGGTTTCAGTTTGCTCAGAACAGAAGTTAATTGTAAATAGATTCTATCTTCGTTTTACTAATTCAGATTTTCTGGTTACAAACCCATATTATTTTCTGTACTAACCTGATACAAGTTTTTAATTGCATAAATAGTACAAACACATTAATATGGACACTGGTTATCCATTTAATTCTGTGGTTGTAAAAAAACAATATATTTCTGAATATGAGAATACAATACTCTTGCATTAACTTTTTGGTTCAAATACACTAGGTAGCAGTGATTTCTCCGTTGTAAAAAGGCAGATACTACAGACAGTGTCATAGGGTCAAACATACTCATAAAGCAACCTGTAAGGCAGGAGGGAGGGGTTGAACCTGCACCTAACACGGTCAGCACAGGCCCTGGCTCAACTTTGCAGTGAGCTTCAGCCTAGGAGACACCTTTTAAAGGCAAGGGGTGCAGCTTGAGCACAGTCACATTAAGCTTAGAGCACTCCAGAACTGCTAGCTGCTGGACACACTGAGCTCCTTCATATAATGTAGAGCAGCTCACAGCTTGTCTGCTAGTCACATTTCTGATTTTCAGTAATTCAGCTTCTTTTCCATCTGTCTCTAGGGATTGGTTTAGTGTTTTGCATTGTTTTTTATTCTTCATGGAGGGATGTTTTTAAACATGGCCATTAACCCAGAGCCTGGTTTCAAATTGCTATTCTAAGAAGAACGAAGAGGTGCGGGGAAGGGCAAAGCACCTGCATTACCTGTGAAAAATCTGGCAGGTGGTGGAGGCCAAATCCTCTGTGCACTAGAGCAAAATACCCCAGCTGAATCAAAAGACAGACAGAATGAGACAGAAAAGTAGTGGTAATGTTGTATAGGGGAGAATGTTAGCAAAGAGCGGTACCAAGTTTAGCAAGCAGCATCATGGCTAGAGAACCAGGAGAGGGACACATGGTAACATTTTAAAGCTGTATTCCTCACTCAGACCAGAAGAGTGATGAAGATACCTTGAAATGAACAGAATTTAAAATTACAATGGATTTTGAACCTAGCATAGCTAGACAGGGTAATGCTTACATTAAGTAATCTGTGGTCAATCTCATTTAATTGCATGAATCAAAACAGTTTCCTTAATCTTATAAGCATCAGGATTTTACTCTGAGGGGTTCATTTGGATATTAAAGTGCAATTTCATGTTTATATACTAAAAATGACTCCAAAACTGGGGGGAGGGGGAGAAGGCAGTTGGAATTAAATCCCAAGCTATGGTTTACTTCTAAAGCAAGGTGCCTAAAACCAAACCACACTGCTCTACAAACATGCACAGGGTGACAGGTCATGCCTTGTTACACTGCTAATGGTAAGAAATCCATCACCCCCTCCTCACTCCGATGCCAGATAAGGCCATATCACTACGCATGTTACTAATGGAGAACGAAACTGCTCACAAACACATAAAGATGCTCGAACTACTCACTATCAACAGGGTATTGGCTAATCATAGATAAGTGAGATTAATTAGAAATCAGCATAAATGAAAATGCCATGAGTAAGCGGTTTCTACAGGAGAAATATAATTAGTATTCAAAACTATAAGCCATTAGGAAATCAGACTAAAACATTAAACGTTAGTTATCAGCAACCCAAGGGAGAGAAATGGTGATGAAGTAAGAGATCTGGTTCACAGCCAGGAGCAATTCTGGAGACTGCAATGCTAAGGAGACGTAAGGAGTGGATAAGATGTTTCACATCAAGAGATTACCTAAGTGATACAGAATAGGCTCCTATATCAGGGAATGTCACTGATCACGTGCTGCTTACTTGCAACTTCTGACAGTTTTTGGTGTTGTCCAAAAGGATCTGGGAACCTGTCACACTTGTAAGCAGAAATGCCTGGAAGTGAGAAGCCAGGAAAACTGTGTTCTACTTACAACTCTCAGATGTGCAGATTGCTTGCAAAGTGGGAAACAAAGCAGTAAGGTATCTGGACAGACTAGCAAGGAAGGACATTCACACAAACTGTGAGCTATTTACGCATTTAGTTTCACATGTGTTAAAGCGTCCTTCTTTAGCTGGACTCCTTCGTAGCTCCAAAAGGCATGACAACGGTGAAGGTCACATGCAGATGCAATCCAATGGAGGTATTACGGATTAAAAATGAAAAAAGAAAAAAAGAAAAAAAAAAAAAGGTAAAGAGACTCTGAAGTCCTGGAAGAAAACTAGATCTTCCCCTGCTCCTTTGTGACTTCAGACGCTAAGAATGAAGTCAGGAATCTTGTTAGAGAGACATCCTTAGGCTTAGAGGTTACAACTATACATGAAGGGTACAGCAAGCTAGTCTAGCAACTTGAAAAGCTTTTCACAAATGGCAACAGCATATTAGCACAAAATAGAAGAGGGGGAGTATTTCAGGCAATGCTTTGTCCTCTGTGTTAATTGCAACTCAGCCTCCCCTATAAGATTTGGTTTTTAAAGGTCACTCACATTGTCATGCAATTCACCACAGCTCTTCATAATGCTCTCACCACTCTCTTCTTCAACAGCTTCCTGAACACTTAATAATCCTGACTCTTGACATTTACGAATGTTTTGCTTCAGAAACATCCTAAATCCACCACACTAATCTCCATTTACCCACCTCACTGCTCTGTCTCTCACTTCCTTTCCAGGTGAGCCTTGGAAATGTTTTTTGTTTTTCGTTTTGTTTTTTCTTATTTTTCTCCCCCTTTTCTTTAAGCTTTCTTCTGTCTAACAGAAAAGCAACCAAGTTTCTCATGACAAACTCTCCCTATCTCCTAATTTTCAAGTCTCCGGCAGATCTGGATAGAACTTCTTAAAAATATATTATTTTATCCTGCTCTCATTGAGTTACTCCCCAAATCCACGTCTTACCTGCTTCTCAGCCCTATATACTTTTCCTTAAGACTTGTCCTCAAAGATTTTAGAAATCTGGGTGCTTTCTTGTAATGTCTACATTACTTTCACCGTTCCTCAGACACATTCTGCGATTCCTCCTCCTCTGAGCACTGAAAGTGGGAAGAGCGAAAAGGAAGAGGCCAGTGCAGCTGTTGCAGTCTCTTTCCACCCACTTCCCCTTGTGATATTCACACCTTCCTCTCCTCAGAGAAGAAACTTTGAAGTCTTTTTTTTTTTTTCTCTTTCTCTCTCAAAATATCATCAAATTGTTGCTTATCTCTAAAAACCTTCATCTCTGTGGAGAATCCTTTGGTTACACCACAAGAGCAATTTTACCTATTCTGAGGTCCTGGAAGTTGTCTCTTTCTACCACTGAAGATGCACAGTAATTTTTTGGGTCCATTACAAACATATTTACCAGAAATGTGCATTAACCCCAGTGACTGAAGCTGGCAGAGTTCAGGCACACTTCTCAGGTTCAGACAGTAGGAATCAAGACAAGGACAGAAACCTCCATGAAAGCCTTTCACAGTTTCTTAGTTTAGATTCAACTCTAAGGTCAGACTTAGGCTTCTGGTTTTAATCAATAAATCCTCCTTACTCACTTCACTGCTCCTCCAACTTTGAAAACATCAGGTTCTAACACGTGTACTACTTAAGATGAATCTGACTGCATTGTTTCTGATGGTATAACATTATACTTACCTGCATGCATGCCTGGCTCCTTGTACACATATGCATGTGTGTATAAAAACACAGAAACTCTACAGATGTACTAAATGTACTCAGAAGGCACTGTTTTTTCAGTCTGCTTTTCCCAGCAATATCTGGTTTAAGTGGAATATTAAGGTGTGCTATAGTCAACAGAGAGAGTGTAGAGGAAACTGCATTTCATGTTGAGGAAAGATTTGTTCCCGTTTTGTTCCTGTTTATGTGGTTTCTCATGTGAGTTAATATTACTTGGCAGCTTATCTTGATCCTGCCTGAAAACAAGTGAAACTTGTGAAAATGAAAACAAGCAGCAAAAAATCCTTCAAAATTTTCAACACTTTTGGCTATTAGTACTGTGTTGGTTGAGCCAGGTAGTTTTTAGTACTTCTTTGCCAGTACTTGTAGACATTTTCTATATTCATGTCTCATAGATATTATTCAGAGCAACTCCTCACTGGCTGTGAACATTTTGCAGAACCCTAACTTTTCAGAAGGATTATGTGTATGCTCAAAGCTTTATTCACACCAGCAGGAGCTGGCTGCACAGGGATGCCACGAAAGACTGCTGGCTGAAGAGGAAAAACATGAACCAAGTACCTATGCTACTTTATTAAAGCAACATCAGTGATTAATTTTTCACATCTTCCATTTTAGCTAGATTTTAATCTGATAATACAGTGGACAAATAAAACCAGTTAATATGTTTTGTACTAAGGTCCGTGTCTACTGGACATACATACTGGGAAAGTGCAAATGCTGGGGTGATATTTCTGATGTTCATTTTGCAGCTGCTGTGAAAAGCACGAGGAAGGAAATGTTCTTGCCATACAGACAGCTTAGGAAAAACAGGAATGTCACTATTTATAGGAAATCTCTCAGAGAACAGATGTATGCCCTTCTGTAGCTCCCTTGCTTTAGCTATAATGCAGTCTGTTGCCAGGTTGAATACTCCATTGCCAATGCGGCTGAAACAGAAACTCCTTCCACTAACTTATCTGCTTTAACATCAGCGCCATCTTACTGAAAACTCATGCTCCCAGAGCCGAGAAATTCCCTCATGGTGCATCACAAACTTGGGAATATAACTTTGAACTGAGTGCATTTTAATCGTATAAATCTGTATCAATACCCAACTCTTTCAGACACAGAAAAATCTAACTACTTTAGACAAACAACTGCTGCTGTGATTTTCCCCATTGCTTTATCAGATTTAATCACCTGGAAGTAGCCATCACAAATTGCTCAGAGGCAAGCAGGGAAGCTCCCAGGTTTCTGAAGAACAGTTAGTAGCAGACAGAACTGTAGACCTTCAGCTGTTTGCAGCATAGCTAAATCCTTCCTAACCAGCTGTTACTACTTATTTCACAAACAGGCATGAAATACAGCCCAACTTCAGCTCGAGAGGGGCAGCAAGTGTGTTTGCAGCCACTCATCTTCCAACTGATCACGGTCAGTTGCAACAGCATGGTGCTGCAGCTGGAACAATAAGCCTTAGCAGTCTGTAGTCCTTCCCCTCCAGCATTTTCCTCCTCTTTTTCTCCCACCATGAAGCACACGCATCAGGAAGACAGCTCTGTTGCTGCCCTACTGCCTGCGTAGCATTCCCAAGGATTCCTGGCCTCCACAGTCTTAGCCTGGGCACCAGCTGCTGGCCAAAGGCAGACACTTTGGCTCTGATATTCATACCTAAGCTAAGCAGTTTAAGAGATTGAAGCTGTAGAAAATTCAGTCTCTCAAAATCAGATTCTAAGCATTTTTCCAGCTGCCCTTTATTGACCCCCCACTTAAACTTTGCAGTGGATACTTATATCAGTCTTGCAACTTTTGTCCTCTCATCTTTAAGATACAGCTGAGATACTGTTACCTAGTGAAGCATAAAGTTCATAACCACTGTGATTGCACAACTTCAATTACTGTATTCCCAATACAAACAGATTATAAGGAGACCAGAAACCTTCTAGAATGCTCCTTGTCTTCATTAATTGACTGTATAGTGGAGCACAGGCAGCATGGCACTGGCACAGCTGCCACAAGTTTAGAAATTATATAGCTGGAAAGTTTAAGAAAGAAAACCCCAGCATCACTTTACATTTAACTGTGAAGCATCTGCTGAAAGTCTATCAGGAAGTAAGGCTCCATAAAAGAGCATAGTTCTGCATTTATGCCCCTGCGGCCTACAGAAAACAGCAAGAGACACATTAAAATCTAAGAAAACAGGAAGATGACAAATAAAAGTCAGTAAGGGGTGGATTATCACCTAAGGAAAAAAAAAAAAAAAAAAAAAAAAAAAAGGAAAACATTAATTTCTTACTCTGCCCAACAGCTGAAATCTGCTCTCTTGCTGCTATGCAGAGAGGACATAGCCTGCTTCTGGCCATGAGAGGTTACTGCAGGCTTCCATTCCTACTACATTCATTTGAAAACATGTAAGTAAACACAAAGAGAAGCCATATTATTCTGCCTGTGTTTCCCTTTCCTAACAAATGTTCTCAAGTGGTAGAAATTGAAAAGCTTAGCATACCCTCCTTAAAAAGGGTTGAAAAATCTTGGAAACTGCCTCAAATAGTACTTCCCCTCCTTGCATTGCATCTATCACTGCAGCTTTCCTTCAAGTAACACAGCAAACAAACAACCCCAGCTGCTGTTGGTGCTTTTTAGGAGTCTGTTGATGCAACAGATACCGAAAGAACTGTGTTTCTAAATGCAACACCTGCTGCTGAACCTGAGTTTCCAAGTCATAGCACTGAAAGATCAACTGAGCAGGTATGTACCACTGATAGCCACATCTGGTAAAACCGAAGAGAGGCAGGCAGCAGGCAGGCGTAACTGAAAATTCTGTAGCCACGCAACATTTGCAGCATACCAGCGGAACAGGAGTTCTTCAAAATACAAAATAATTGTTATTATTTAGCTTTTTTTCTATTATACGTTTTTAAACAAATAATTTGAATTCCAGTCTAACTTCTCTACATCTATAAAACAGGTCTGTATATTGCCATATCAGACTCCAAGCCCAATATTCAGGCAGACATTTCAGGAAATGCTTTCTTGTCAGCCAAAACAGCGTTTAAAAATTAATTTTCTTCTTCATTTGCATAATCTTTTACATGGCCAAGTACAGATTCAGTTAAAACAAGTATTTATCTCCCTTTCTTTATGGAAAGAAAGGAGAAAAAGAACAATTGCTTATGTGCATGCAATGCAATGTTTTAAACTGTTCTTAAAATGTCAAAATAAAAAAATTCTATACCTGGCAGAAAAAGGAAATAGCCAATGTTTTAACAGCTTATCTGGGCCCAGATCAGAGTACATGAGCTATAGAAAGATGGCCACAGCTGTCCTGCTGAGGGTCACATTGCCACCCTTCAGTCTTGCTTGTGCAGTGTCTAGGTGACTGACACACAGCCTGGGTGGATTTGGCAGTGTGGTTTTTACATTTGGGCACTGAAATCTTTGCTGTATTTGGTCTTACAAACTACTATTGAAATCTAATCCTGGCAGGATACATGCAGTGCGTGCAAAACAGAAAGTATTACTCAGTAGCCAACACAATGTGACACAACAACTCAGGAAACAAGTTGGCTAAAATAAAAATATTCTTAATCCTTGGAAAGATAACTCCTGGGGATCAAAGTGGATGACAGCATAGCGACCACATTTAGCTTCAAATCTCTCTTTTTTGTGTGCAAGTATTTTCTTTCCAAAACTCATTCCTCCCTTTCATTCTATCCCTGAGCTTACAAATCCAAGCAGTACCTCTGCACTTGGACCTGAATTTCTGAGCTTTTCTGAGTGTGTGTGTTCCTCCATCCAAATAGCTGTAGTCAGAAGATATCCTGCTCTGCAAGAGCTGCCTGGGCACGGTGCTGATGGAGCTCACAGATTTATCTATGCCACACCTTCGCATCTCGCTTCTGGCTGCCTAAGTTTGGTGGGATGGAATCACTGTCCTGCTGAGTCAATATTATGAGGTGTTACAACTGGAAAGATTAACAAGATAAAAGAGCAATACAGGAGCATAACAGCAAAAGGACTAGTGCAGATCGGATGGTAACTTGAAGGGCAAGTAAAAGCACTCACCCGTCTCCAAAGATCTGGGATTGCAGGAAAGACTTCACAAAGAAGGGATCTCCAACCAGAGAACCTACCTGAGTGGCAGTCAGCCTTTCAGTGAGGTCTAAGAGAGGTGCAGCCAGGCTGCACCCCTTCCAGTCACACAGCTGAATTGCCTTCACCTGTGCTCCCAGGGCTGACTGGGTCCTTTCCCCAGGTGCTCAATCCCTGGTTCAGGCTGCTACTCAACATTTCCCAGACATGAGGCTTAACCATTAGTGGGTAACAGTCCTCAGAAACTTCACAGAAGCACTGTAATTGAGCAGAATACTTAATTTTGCTCTTTGAATCATCTCATTTGTCATTTGAATCACAAATGTGTCTAATGGAAACACTGCATGCCAATGTCTGCCCAGGGTAGAGTACGCTTGCTAGCAATTTCAGTAAAAAACAGTTGGAAATTTATGATGAGTCTTGGATCTGTGCTGTTCCAGTGCTTTTTGTAGCTATTTGCCTCTGTGTGATACATGCAGCACACAGTGCTGAGGGTAAGGACCTTTTCGTGCAGGTGACAACCTTCCACATTAAGCCAGCTTTGGCCCTTGTCTGTTAACAGTGGGGTCAACTGTCTATTAAGAGACAAAGATGAACATATGGATATGTGCACTTATGCACACATGCATCTGCAAGCACATAGAACAAACTAAGATAAACATTTATATTATGTCTGAACACAGTGCATCTAAGACCAGACTCTCAGCCAGTGTAAGGTAGCACTGTAAAACTGAAATAAAGCAGAGTGTACAAATTTTAGAAAAATTTGTCTTCTTTTCTTAGTTTGGTACATGGGGAAAACCATAACATTTATCATGTTTGATTCCTGGGTGTTGTATTGCACCTCTTCACGTCACACAGTGCAAAAACATACCAATGATTGTGGTATACCAGCACTTATCTTCACTTGACTTAAATAGTTTTTTGTACTGTGGACAAAACAACTGGACCAGGTGCTTGTGGTTCCAAACTTTTTTCTTCTAGTTTTGTTGTTTGCTTGCTTGTTTTTCCTGAGAATTTGTCAGCATGCTGTGCATGATACTGTAACTCATTTGTGTGTTCCTAAGACCTGTACCTGCTTTTCTCAGTGCGTATAAAACCCTAAGTCCAGCTAAGCAGCCAGAGAGCAAGTTTGCAGACCAAAGCCACAGCTTAGTCTATATATACATATATATGCATAAGCATATGACCAGTGCAGTGAATCCAATTTGTACATTTTTGCAGAGATATATTCTTAGCTAAGTGCTTTGCTCACAGTGATTTCTTTTGGATTGATTTACTAATTCCACTGAAGCAGCCTGTATTTCTCATACATAAAGTTATGCTACAGGTTTCTTTCAGTGGGCTTTTATTCCGTTACCTACTTACCTAGCAGTAACAAAAACTAGTACTGAGATCACCCAAGGAGCCACTTAAAGCGCTATGAAAAGGTAAAGTATAACAATGCTCATGAAGAAATGTTAGTGGAAAGATGACAGGTGATTAATATGCTGACTTGATCTACCTGCTCAGCTTTGCTGTGAACTTCGAACTGTGACAGTCTACTGATTCATCATTCCAAGAAATTATAATAGAGGTTAGGAAGCATACTGGGACCAGTCCTAATTTAATACAGTCTGTGGTGCACTTTTTTTGAGGGAATTTTAGCACAGGAGATCACACCGGTCTCTATGGCAACCAAACCCATGAGGTTTATCCCACAAGGAGCTCTGGTCCACTGCAGTTTGAGCCTGCTGCAGCACCCAATTCTACAGAAGGAATGAGGCAGTTTCTGTGTAAAACACTGAAAAAAACCCCAAAGCCAAAGCAATTCATGTTTCATTGCTGTGCAGCTGTGTTCTTCAACTCACTTTAAATATCATGTTCTCTCTGTGTTTGATAAATTATTTCTTTCTTGCTTGAGTCAACCTTTTTAAAAAAACACGGAGCAGTTAATTTGTTAAAAACAAACACAAGTTATCTTTTATGCTTCTATAAGCAGAGAAAAGTCAGATGTCATGAATCTGATCGGAGGCAGCTGGGGAGACAGTGGTTTGAAGCACTCCCTGGCTCTGGCCTCTAAAAAGACATTTCTGAAAGCTCGGCAGAAGGCCCATGGCATGTTCATAGGCATTGACGTCTACTCCAGCCTTGAGTATTGCAGAAGTGTTAACGAAGGAGATTAAATATTTTTTTGTTCATCTATACTTTCCAAAGGGAGAAGGTGCAACCATTTAATGGTAAAGTACTAAGTGGGCACTTTTTAAAGGAGTCTTACTGGTTATCCTTGTGAAAGTTCATTCCTTTTTTGTTTTAAGAAAATTTGAGGGTTTTCTGAAAGGAACTAAGGCATTAAAATCTGCAAGTGCCACCACGCAGAGCAGTCATTCCTACAGACTTCTCATGAACTGTTTTCTAACACGTCTCAGCACATTGTTACAAAGGTGAGAGTGCCAATGTGGCTTTTTCCAAAGCACCCTGTTACCCTTCTTGTCAGCTCCAAAGACATATGGGCATTGGAGTGGCTGCATATGTCTGTGCATCTCCACTGTGGCAGCTATAAGGATATCCGATAGATTTTGTTCTCAGTTGCTGGAAAATGTGTGTACACAAACAGAAGCTCAGAGTAGTGAGCTAATTTCAACTTCTGTTATGGTGCTGCTGGCTCCCTTTCATAAAAATCTTATTTTTAATTTCCAAAGTGATGGATTTTGCTGCACTAGGTCCCACAGGTGTTTACACGCAATATGCTCCCATGACTGCACTTGGGACCCCAGAATCCCATCAGCAACTGACTTGCCACGGCTCTAAGACTCACACAGTGGCATTCAGCAAACAAAAGCCACCAATCTGCCACAAACTTCTGCCTTGACTCTGTCATGCCCTCTGCTTTGTAGGGTTTCTGGTGATAGCTGCAAGAAGACTGCAAGAATGCTGGCAGCAAGAAAAAAAAAGATTTCCTGACACCGGTCCCTAATGAATGCTCAGCATTCTTTTGTATACATATTTGCAATCTGAGAAACACAGGTATTGGAAAGCAGTGATATAACTGCTGGATAAGTCTGCTTTCATTTTAAAATGCATTGTACTGTTCTTGAAAGGCTCCCTTGGACAGCCGCAGAATTGATTGCTCATTACTGCTTTCCTGTGGTGGGCACAACTGAAAGACATGTCCAGAAATGGATATTTCCAATCCTTGGTATGAAGTACTTGACATGCAGAGCAGTGGCTCTGAATTGGCAGTGCCATTTGTTCCGATGTGAATACTGTCTGCATATCTCACACACATCCTATCAACCCTTTCCTAATGTCCTTGTCTCAATCCTGAGGAAAACACATCACTTTAAAAGAGGATCTACAAGAATTTCAAAGAGGAAATGTTCAGACTGAAAGTATGTTATTCTGTTTCTCATGATAGTGTATTTGACTTTGTAGTTAAAAAATTGAAAGGAAATACAGTGAAATAAATAAAAAAAAAACCCACAACCGAACAACAACAAAAACACAGTTCCAAATATTCTATTTCTAAGAATCTATGTTGTATGATGGGTCTCAAATTCAAGAGGTCTTGTTGGTCACATAAACAGAATCACCTTCACTTGTTCATACAGATACTTTTTCTGAATCTAAGGAAACTACCAGAGAAGAATAGTGATCCTAGACAGTGCTCCACTCAGCTGGGATCCTGTTTTTCTCACAACAGCTGATGGAACTGAAAGACAGCCTCCAACAGCTCTCAGGGAAAGTCATGTGCATAAGAATACTTTGCTCAAAATATTATTTCCAGCACAGTTGACTCACCCTGAGAATGTTCTTGCCCCTCCCTATTCTTTTAAATAATGTAAATCAAAATGGCTAGAGCATCTATCAGACCCTTAGCAGGAACAGAATATATATTTTCCTCCTTCAAAGACAACTTCAAACACAGCTGATGTCGTAGGTTACACTTACAAATTCAGATGTGTACACATCCCAGTAAATATTTAAGAACAGAAAAAATAAATCAGATGTTTATCCTCTGGGTTTGCTTTCATAGGTGACCCACAGCAGAAGAGGATTTGCTTATTGCCAATTTCGAGGCTGCCATTCTGCAACATGATAGATTTTGGCACATCCTGTATTTATTGACTTCATCTCAGATGAGGTTAAATATTCTTGCTTGTTTTCATTTTAACTTTAAGCACATTTTTGAAAGATGCAGGATAATTGATTATGTTGTAAGGGAAGTACTGAGTCTATTTTTCAACTTTCGGGAAGACAGTTTCAATAGTCAAAGCAAAAACCTGGTATTTCTGCTTTTCCTTACTTGTCATATATATACTGTGTAAGCATTAGTACATGTTTTTGTATAATAATTATCTCTCTAGAGTTTTTTTCATCCTCCAAGCCAAACGTCACACTCCAAGTTCTTTTTTTCTTACATTTCTCACTTCTGTGCAGTAACAGAGCTTCTTACAACCATACCCTGTGCAGCTGTCTTATCTTCAGTGCAAGGAATCTCAACATGTACAAGAAGGCATCTTAAAAGTTGCTACAATAAACATCTAGAAAGGATTCCTATTTCAGGATGAAGTGGTAAATTTAATGAAATTATGAAAACCATGGACTAAAGTTCTTCAGATCTGTCTGCAAACATACATGCATGTTTTTTTTAATTTTTAACTGTAATCTTCCTGCATTTTACAAGTTTTTTAGGAACTGTAGAGAATTCAGCCTTTACTGGTCAGGAAAAAATATTCTAAGGAAAACCTTCTGAGAAACTTAGGGCTTCCTTACGCAAGAAAAGAACTATACCAGAATTTGATCTGTGATCCACTGCAAGAAAAAAACCCTCAACAATTCAGCTCATAAAGAAACTGAAATGAGTTAATCTACATTCACAAGAAAACAAGCAGAAGGAGCTGCTTTAATCACGCCAAATTATGTCACATATTACTTTAATCACACCAAATCAAGTTACATATTACTTTCTGCCAAAATAACACTGTACGCAAGAAAGACATCAGGTTTTTGTACTGCACAAAAATTCCTTTGCAACTGCACAGGAATTCAAGACTAAGGCATATTTTAAATCTCCACATATAGAAAATCTCACTGTAAGGGCTTACTCACACAAGGTGCATGACGGTATGTGAGTGGACACAGATGTCACTTCAGTATTTACAACTCTAGATCTATCAACAGATGTAAAATTTCCAGTTAGGTGTTTATCTGAATCTTGTCAATAATAAAATTTTAAACCAACTACTGTCAATGATGAAGAGAAAGGTAGATTGAACCTACAAAATAATGCTATTAATTGTACACATGGTGTTTGAAATGAATGTAAGTTGGCATATATATCTGGATATATATCTTTAGATGAGGGAAATCTATGCCAAAGGAAAGTTATTTCTTACATGAATAACTTGAAGGAAGGTAATGTGTGAGTAACTCTTGTCATACCTTGGTCTGGCTAAGTGGCATAATGAAAAACCAGGATAGACATTTGGTAGCTACAGGACGCACATGAAATAATCAGACATGATTGCTAGAAGACTTCACAATGAAAATGTTAGATCTCGCAGTGGACTTGAATAAACTGACTAAAACTCCAGAAATATGAGACAAAGCTATGAAGAAAAATATTTATAACAGTTAGTAATTGTTGTGGGTTCTGTTGATTTATCATAATTGGTGCTGTGTTTACAGTGACAGCTTCTTCTTAGCATGAAAATGCAAACTTACAGTTTATATACTCTGGATCTACCTCATATGTAGATGTAGCCTTTCAAAATCTACAGTTTGTATATTATTTTATATTTTCCCTGAATACTTTAATCTCTTTCTCCATTTCTAGCAATGTTAGCCAGGTTATTTCTTCTCTCCTAGCTAGAAATTGTGAAGTTGCAGTGAATTATGTTGTCAGTAAAACTGTAAATTGCTGTAGAAAGGTGCAACATCTTTTTTTCCTAGTTATCACTCAAGAGATGCTCTTACAACTATTTGTTTCTTTAATGCTTTTATATACATTATTGCCAGGCTGACTGACAATAACAAAGATAAAACAACAAAGAAAAGATAAATAACAAGAAAAAGAAAATAAGGGAGATAGTACGAAAAACATTGGGAGCTCCAGTAGACCACAGACATCCAGGGGCGGATGATGAATTTGATAACTTGCATATGAATGAGCTTCAAAGGACTCTTCCTTGTTGTTCACACTTGCATTTGTCTACATGATTGGAGTAATTTGCATAACTGGAAGGTAATTTCCTGCTAAAAGCTGTGATAAAATGCTTTGATTGCAGTGTGCATATCTCAGTGCATGCGCTAGCCAGGAAAAGTCAGAAGTGTGATAATAAAGTAATATTTTGAAGTCCGTATATAAGTAATGAATAAATAAAATGCTTCAAAAAGAAGAGTGCTCCCTTTCAACAGTTGTCATCTTTAAGAATTCTTGATGAATGTAACTTGTCAAAGAGTCCCTACTCATAAATTATTGAAGACACAATGAAGTCACATATCTTAAATTATATGAATCTATCTTTTGAATAAGTTATACAACCGAAGCCTTGACCAAGAGTGATTACTAAATATTCCATGACTAATCTGGTAAGTGGTCTATCTTTATTACAAAGTTTGATTGTGGAAAGCTTTTGCAGAGACCCCCCAGATGACTGAAGAAGAAATTCATCTTGCTGATACCAGATGGAGTTTTGCAGTGGGTGGAGAAGACTGCAGGTTCCTGGGAGCTTTCTTACTGCTTTCATTCAGGCTTTTATGGAAGTCACTGACTCTATGATTTTATAAGATATCATTGTCATTCATTTTCATCAGATTTACCCCCTCTCTTAACTGCTGTGCTTTGACATTACTAAGCTTGAATCCATTATACATCTACTTGCTTTCCATGAAGAGTCAACTGCTTTGTGTGAATCTGATGAAAAGAAGAAACTGAAATGTAATGTTTCAGATGGACGAAGTAAATTTCCATTTGTAACAGCTGAAGCTGTCTGGCATTCAGCTCTGGTTTTTTGTTGTTTTTTTTTTTTTTTCCCCTAAGGTTCTGTTATTAGCTAGAAATTTTCACAACTGTCAGTTTTTGAAATCTGTGTCGTTTAATTTCACAAATGTAGACAACACCTCTGACAAGGATTGGACTTACTGATGGGATGCAACACCTTCTCCAGGTTGAAATCACATCAGTTCATCATCTTTCTAGGAAGCTCATTTCTGAATAAAATTACCAATCTTTGCACCAGTAGCTTACGGATAGCTTCCCAAAAACTAGCAAGAAAAACTGCAGTTCGTATTAGTCACCTCCTCTTTATCAATAGTTTATTCAAAGGTACCACAGATTAAAGGCACAGGAATGAAACTACTTTCCCCTCTCAGATACAAAGGAGCAGTAATTTAGTAGGATTGATACTAAAAGCTTAAGAAAATTTAAACTGAGTCTGCCACAAACTCCCATCTACTGAGGATAAATAGTGGCTATTAGTTTCACATCAGAGGGCTCTTACTTAATAGACAGCAAGCACTTCTTGGATGCTTAAAAACACAGAGACTAAATGCCACATCTGTAGATCCAGGCCAACTTGGCTGAACAAATCTTCACAATGAAATAAGCCAATGCTGTCTCGGGTTTGAAATGAAATCTGGATTCACTGAAATATAAATGAATAATGCAGATGAAACCAAAGGGCCTAGGATGTTGTATCTTGATTTTGTTTGCAATTTTTCTCTTTCCGTGAGGAAAAATTCGGAACTCTTTCAGGTACCACTAGCTTTGCTGCTGATTTGCTGTGTTATTGTGTATGAACTCTTTGGTATTACAAAAATAAACATCTCTTTTCTTTTTAATATGACTTCAGTGAATTTAGTTTCATGTAAAATGAGTATATTTGAGTACAGGATCCATCACATGTCCCAGATTTAGTTTTGTGTATGTAGACTTACATAAATCTTTGAACCAAAGTCCCCAAAATGAATTGAAAAATTTTTAAAGGCTTGTGTGATTTTTTACATTAAGCTCTCATGGTCTAAATATAAGTCCTTAGGTTTACTTCAATTTAAGAGAAGAATGTTTTTTAAATCACATCTTCAAAACTGGTCTAAATTCCTGCAAAATTGTATTTTTCTCACGAGAGGTGAACTGAATACCAGTTTAAGGCAAAAATAGTTTGAACTGCTACGTTTTTCTTGAATTAGAGCCAAATCAATTACATAAATTAGTGGTGCCAGTTGAATGAAGAGTTTAATTACAATGCAGTGTGGTACATAGACTTACTTCATTTTTGCGCCTGTAGTTTTCCACTCTCAATTCTTCCAATTTTGCCTATTCCTTACTTTTTCCATGATAGAAGTAGTATTTGTTTAGATACAGATGTATGAACTATAAAAATTACAGAATCACCGTCCAGAAATGAATCTGAAATGAACAGTTAGTACAACTGATATTACTATGGCTTTCTACAGTCACAGCTGTTTCAATCAAGAATAAAACCTCTTCTTATCCTGACCATTAATCAGCAGAAGTAAAAAACAATGAAATTATTTTGTCACAAACTAATCTGAAATCATCCGAATTTCCCCATTATAACTTTAAGCAGCATAGGCTGCAATCCTTCCTGAAGTTGAATATCTCAGTCTTGCTGAGATCTGAAAAATTGGTTTTCTTGTAAAGACTTATTTGCGTGATAATGAATGCTAACTATATTATTGCTTTCATGTAATAGACTAGAAACACTTGATGATAACACAGAACTACTTTAAAAATGTATGGTTACTCTAAGGTAATAACGACATTGATATGAACTGTACTTCTTGCATGTAGAAGCAATGTGGTTGTGGAAATGTTCTCATGTTAAGAGGACTAGAAGTGTAGTAGAGGTCTGTCAATAGAAGGAAAACTAAATAATAGAATATGATCTAGTTATTACCTCTAATTTGAGTATTACCTCATTCTGCTTATGAAAAAATGTTTGGAACAAAAGGTTACCTGAATTTTTGAAAACAAGCTCCACCACATGACAAATATCTATTAGTGATGTGTTGATAGGTCATAATCACAGCTAAACATAAATGCATGCTTCCTTTGTCTTGACTGAGCTACTGGCAAAGCAAAATCTGTAGGAAAAACACACTTTGTATTCTGCAATTACAAAGCCAGTGCATAGCTACGGACTTAGTTGTTAAGTGCTGTACTGCCTCTTTAATGAGCGGCTGGGTAGCAGAGTTTATGAAGGGTTAAGAACTCACACAAACTCCTTTTTCTCCCAAAGAGGACAGATGATTTCACTAAGTCACAACCTCTTCAAATTCCGCACATGAAGAATCTGAGATACACATCCTGTTGTAGTCATCACTCACACTGCAGTCTACTAAGGTAACGAATGTAAGATGGCAAAAAGGGAACTTTCCTTCATTTCTGCAAATATTTCAGTATTTTGGCTAGTAGGCCTAAAAACCTGCAAATTAATGTTATCACTTGGAGCAGCAGTAGTTTAACATGTGTAATTAATGTAATTTCTTGATATTAGAAAGTAAACTTTTTTACGGTTTAGCTTTTAGCACATATCTTTTAGATACAAGATTCAATAGCATTACTCTTTATTTGGAGGACAGGCAGATTTCCAGTATTTACTGTTTTAAAAGCTGCAGGGACTGCTTCTCATCATACGTTGGCACTACTCCTTTTTATCTTGAAGCATGGAGTCAGAAGAACACAGTGAGTTACAACTGAGAAAGGAGGAGTAACGGAGAAAGAATTTTATCAGACTTCCTCATGACTTAAAAATATTCATAGAGAGTCATTGTGAGGACCAACTAAGAGTCTTACACTTTTTTTTCTAAAGCTGGATGCCTGACCTTATTTTATTTACCAGATTTTTCACATAGAAATTTAGTCAAGCATGCCGTACTTCACATACACAAATTCACTGGAATCAAAATAAACTGTTAACTTGGTCAAATAAACAAAAAATGGAGTCACAGTAAACACATAGAACTGTTGCCACACACTGATGCACTGTTATTATGTACAGTGCAATGAGGTATCACACTGCACATATATGTTTTCTCTGCATTACATTCCTTTGAAACCTCTTACTCAACTGCTGTTTCCTCCTGGGAAGTACCAGTTTTAAAAATACATCCATCATACGTTGAGGACATCCAAAGAAAGTAAACAATTATTTTGATAATTTACTTTATTTTTTGTAGATGCAATGCTATGCTGCAACTCACAAGAGGATGCAGATTAAACACTGGAGAGCAAAAAGGAAATGTTTATTCTTCATGAAGTATTGAATACAATATTTCACTGAAGTTGCCTAACATTTTCAGTCTAGCCAGCCATATTTGGTACACATTTAAATATCTGCTACTTCTTAATTTTTGTTACATGGATCTACTAAAGCTGCATCAACTGCAGTCTACTGGGTTTAAGGTTGGCAGGTTAAAATATGCTAAGTATTGCTTAGAACAAAAAAATTACTGCAAGAATACATTGAAGAAAGCATATTTCTCTATAGAGCTGATGCTCAACAAAACTTCTGATGCTGTCCTAGAAAGAGCTGCAAACTCGGTTGCCTTGGTATTCTGTTACTAATCCAAATTACAACTATGTGGCAATACTACATGGTTCACCAAAAATAATAATGGAACCTGAAATTATTATCAAATGCAAGGGTTTATAGTGCTAGTCACTAACTTGGCATACAAGTAATGGAAAGTTATCCCTGTTTCAAAGATCATTAACCCCTTAAAATTATTGAATGCTGTTTTAATACTTGCTTTGTCCAAACTGTCCAAAGCTTAAATTTGCTTTTAAGAAGAACTCTCATTTGAATTGTGTTGGATCACATCACAGATCAATCATATAGTCAGAGCGTTAGTATAGTACGGGCTCACTGTTCTCTAGCAGAACTTCTGTGTTACATGCAACACTTTTTACATTGACAGCTGTTTGGGTCACCTTAGGATAAAATTTAGTGTATTTTGGCCCTGATGCAGCAAAATACATAAAGTTGTACAGAATTTAAGTAGGTGAATAATTTTCATCAGCTTCAAGAGGATTTCTAACTTGCTGAAAATTAAATGCACACTTCAATCTTCAGCTGTCTGGAAGTCAGTTGCTGCAGAACTAGTTTGTTATTATAGCAATTGCAATGCACAGTACAGTTTTAAAGTGGCCAATATAATCAAAGTTGGCCAACTCTGTTTTATGAGCGAAATCACATCAACCATATTAAAAAAAAAAGGAATGCTTAGGAATTATTTTGAAGAGGAAACTCTCGTTTTCTTCTCAATTTACTGACCTTTTTTATCTTCATATTATTATAATCTTAAAGGCTATTCCACAGTTACCATTGTAACTGGTAAATTTATCAGTTGCCACTGTAACAGTGCAAATCCATCCCTACTGCTTAAGTTTCTTCATTTTCTCTGTGTTTGTATGCTTTTCAGGTTTTGGTTTTTTTTTTTTCTTTCTTTCTTTTGTATGCGGTGTAGAGAGCTTCACATACATAGGATACTTTTCTAATTTCCTTGATTAAGGTCTGATAGGTTTGATTGGAAAAAATGAATAACCTATGCATGCTTGCATCTTCCTAGAACTCTCTCTTTGGGCTGAAGTACTTCCTTCCCTTTCACTTGTTTTTCCTGCATGTTCACAGTACAGTTTTAAGATAAAAAAAAAACCACACTGTTTATTTTAGCTATGTAAGCTACAGGTAGGAAGGCTGAGTGCATAAGATGGTGTATAGTCCATAAATATATGGATGTTATGATTAAGAAATACACAAGAAAATTAGGCTAAACAGATTACCACGCTAAAAAAGAATGGATGGAAAGCTTACTCCTATCCTGGGCTCACTGAAAAGGCTCCAAAAGGCACAGTCTCCAAAACAAATCCTTCCCCACTTGCAATCAGCTCTTAAATGGGGTCTAGGAGAGGTGGAGCAAGGCTCCACCCCTTCTGGTAGCACAGGTGAATTGCCTTCACCTGTGCTCCCAGGGCTTGCCTCAGGGAGTCTGCAAGTACTTTAATGAAATAACTGCCACGAGTCAAAAGTTTTAGGTATTCCTCTGAAATTTATCATAAAAAATTCATAGCACATCAGTAAAGGAAAGGAAGAGTGGATATGCTGCTGTTCTGTCACAAACAGTTCCCTCTTTGATATGGGATCCTATTAATGATCAACTACAGATTACACCAATTATAACTGCCTGGATGTAAGTGGTGCCAAGGTCATGACCCAGCTTTCGAAAATGGGGAAGATGGACATCTCTGATGAGTCTGTGAGAAAGCATCCGATCTGACCTCTGCAATTCCAGGAAGCAATAATAAGTTCACATATGTCCTAAGGCCAAAAAACAAACCATTAAGAGGTTAAGTTTTGAGTCTGATATTACCAACTGCTGTATAGAAAACTGAATAAAGGGAAGAGACTGTTATTTACAGATATTCTGGCAAAAGAAGTGGCAAAGAAAGAGAAGACTAGTATTATTTAGGTCTGTCTAAAGGACTGTGACTAGGAAAAAAAGGGCTAGAGGGAAAAAAAGGAAAAATAAAAGAAGGCTATTAGAAAGGTTTATAGACAGCCAAATCCATTGATCTGTAAATATACTGCTACAGGAACCTTTTCAGAGATGTAAAAAGGATTTGAAAAAGGATTGGGATTCTAAAGTATGATGCAGGGGCATGTTAGCAGGACAGCCAGCAAGATTAATAAGCTTTCTGCTAGTTTGTGTTTTCTCTTGCACTCAAACCTCTGAAACACAGGGAGAGAAACTATGGGAAGTTCAGATTATTTTGAGTGAATTTCACAGAGTTCAGCATACATGAATGTATTCCAGTAGTCATCTAGATAACTAGATGATAGGTGTTGCATGATACACTCTATGTGAAGTATTGACTCTTTTAAGCCAATGTCTAGGTTTCAGCACTTCCTTTTTTCAGTGGCATCATGCACATAATATCTCTTCAGCCCTTTTAGGGATGCTGATCTGAAAAAGGTACTTCAATGCAGATCAAAGTACACTTTAATTCTCCATATAAATTATGGCTTCCAATTATCTAGCAAGAATCCTTTGCAAGGTCCAGCACTTCTTGTCTGACAGCAAGCCTGCAGCCATAAGAGTTCACCTCAGGCTGCCAGCATGCAAGTTCTCCTGTGTTAAGGGAGGTCAAGCCGGGTCACTGCTTAAGAAAGAGAGCAGGACAGAGCTGAGTCACTATCTGCAAATGCTGTCAGCAACAGGATGATGCAAAAAGAGCTTCTTTGCTTCTTTTGTCACTGAGGATACTATAGCATTTGTGAAACAAAGGTCTACTACCCATTGTGTTCTGACACAGATGATGCCTCTTAGCTACCACACAATCTTAGGTGTTTCAGTTTGATACCGTCTCACTATATTTTGGTCTGTTTCAATGGGGAGTGAAACCATCCCTGCATACAAGGGTTAGAGAGATCTCTACAAGTGAAAGTATATTTTATTATTTCATTTGATTTTTTGTTAGATTTTTTTTTCACACAGCACAATAAAGTTGAAAAGCTGCTGGAGCAAACTCCAGTATAACTCAGTGAGGAAGACTAAAATTATTAATAAACACCTACATTCAGCTACAAAATTCAATTTTCTCATATTGCAGGAAAAGGTCTGTTCCACTTTCCAGGTTCTTTTTCTTTCATACTCTAAAAACTTCATTCCAACTTTTTTTCTGTCATTCCCCACCCTTTACCTGTAGATATGTGTTGAACCTGCTTTTTAAAACTTTGACTGCGTTGAACAATACTTCTTCTCTAAGAAAAATGACAGAGAAGACAGAAACGTCCTTAAAGGTATAAGGCCTTACGACTGAGTACACTGAGAATTCACTTAATAATGATTATCCAAACCCCATTTTAACAAATGTTCCAAGAGTGAAAAACAGAGGAATGATGCATGCCCCAGATATTGCTCTTGGCCAATTTCTTGCTGTCTGACTTGTATTGCAGCTAGACACAATATAAAGCAGACCTGAGGCTATTACAAATTACATCAATGGCCACGTTTTAGATGCTTTGATATCAATGAAGAGTAAAGGATTAATTCAGGTTGCCTTCAGTGACAACAGAGCCTCTGATTGGAGTATTATATCAGGAAGCAAGGCACTGCTTTCTGTAGAGGTTCTAGTCCCAAAATGAGGACCACTCCCTGCACATCACACTCCTGCCTTGCTTACACCCTATATATAAGCTGAGAGAACCGGTGTATGTTCACTGCCTCTGCTTCAATTCTTGTCTTTTCACCATTGCCTGTTTGGATTATAAAACTTGTTATTAAAAAGTTCTTACTGACCTTCCCACACAGAAGTTGTAAAGCATTTGTACTTTAATAAGAAAAGTGATATACAGTCATTACTGCTTGATATTATCTTAAGTTTTGGCAGTCCTTTTCTCAACTACTTCAATTTATTCTATATAGTTAAAAGCTTTTTGCTACCCTAGTGGATGCCAAACATAGCTAAGGAACAGAAAAATGGGCTTCTACAGACTTATTCCTAATTCTGCTGAAGAATTTACTGTAGTATTACTTTCAATACTTAATAGCTGAGACATTTATAACTAGCATTGAAAAATAGTAATCATGTCCTTGTATTCATGTTCCAGCCCTTGCTGTCATTGTATTTCCACCCAGCTTACTGTGCGTGTGTAGGTACTTAGCCCAACTGTAAGATTTGAAACCTCTGAAATAGTTTAATGTAACCCTGGAGTTTATATACATTCTTCTCATCTTGTCAAGTTTTATTAAATGTGATTTCAGAAATGTTTTTATAAGAACTTACATAGGTAAGGAATATTCATGTAATGAAACTTTAAAGGGAATATATATATATATATATATATAGAAAGAACAACATGCAGTAACTGTATAGGAATGGGATAATGCGTATACCTAGTAGCTAAATGTAATCAAAGGGAATATTTGCTCTTGAGAGTTTAAACACATCCTCTGCTAGTGTTTATTAGCAGAACGTCATTAAAGCTGATGGAGTTCAGTTGATTTACACTCACTAGGACTCTTTGATTAGTTTTCTACATAACTGAGAAAGAAAAGTAGACCTGGAACCAGTGTGTCAATATCTTTTACCTTAATATGTTAACATATGGGAGGTACAAATGTAGAAAAGTGGTTAAAAAATAAAAGAAAAAGTTCTGAGTTGCATGCTGCATGTCCTTTACAAGAATGTCAGAAAGAGAGGAAATCCATGCCTTCACAATGACATTGACAGACTGAAAAAAAATCACGCTTATTTCCGCAGTATGTTAAAGGCAGACTTCTGACAACTCTAAGAGTTTCCTGGTATTGCATTCTAATATCTTTAGATAAGAACATTAATTTTGTTGACTTTGCAATTGTATGTGACTCTATTTGCAACAAAACAAAGTTAAAGTAAAGCTTACTGATCTGACTGCATCTATATAGCACACTCAGCAGTCATCTAAGCTACAGGGTGGTCTTTGTATGGTTCACACAGAAACTGACAGTGTGACCATTTAATTTATCTGTATTATTCTCAATAAATCTTCAAAAAGAGATAGAAAATCTAAGAACAGAGTCAAAAAATGGAAGATTTATCTGATCTTTTATTCTCTTTCAAAGCTTCATTTCTTTATATTTCAAACCTACCACATTTCTAAGAAGTACAGTAAGGGTGGAAGGAATTGGACCTACTCTTTCAGCTAATTCTGAATCCACTCCAGTGTTTCATCCAGTAATGAAAGAGTCACGTCATCATTTTAAAGATTGAAAAGACCATTGCATCATTTAGTTGGTCAGATTAATGATATTAAGATAGATAAAGAGATAACGAAGGAAAGTAAGCATAAACTAGTGAACTTTTGTAGAAAAGCAGAACTAAAGCAGTGATTGAAGTCCTTTTGTAAACTGATTTTGAGACAGACTCTTGCTGGATGCTGTGCTTAAAGTCACAGTTTTTAACATTGCTCCAGTCATTTAAGGGCAGTAATACAGCCCTTTCAGAGAAATCTAATTTCTTTATCACTCAAGATATGAAAATATGCAAACACTGCTTACAGAGCTGGGAACTCTACTTTTAGAACACAGCAAGGACTTAAAAGCAGAAGGGTAGAGCTGTATATAGGATATATACATATTCTGAATTTAGGATAAATGTAAGGAAAAAAAGTAAAACCAAATGATTAAATAAACACCTTTGTAGGAACTCCAGAAACACTTCATTTTTAGCTCTATGGATACAAAGGAATAAAGAACTGTTGTACTTTTTCCAGCTTGTAAGTCTACCCTGCCACATCCTTATTCTGTTTAGTGTAAACTGAAAGAGAGAAACGAATTTTTGCTTTTTAATTGAAAATAACTTATTGTTTGGTTGACCATGATCCTTTCCATTCACATTCACTGTTAAGGAGAAATCTAAACTCTGCAGGCTCTATGGATGCTTTCAGAAGAGACAATATCACCTGGGTCCAGATGTCACCTCAAACTCATTGAGCGCATAATCAGTTTTTAAATTCCTCATTCCAAAATTCTACTAGTTCATTTGATTTGGCAAACCTTGTACTATCATCATCTTCATCTCATCCAAGAAACAATATCTCAATGGAATTTTAGAAGAATGTGAAGACAGGAGTACCCCATGAACAGCTTCCAACTAGGTGCATCAGACAACAGTAGTGAGAGAGATCTCATCTGGCACACTAATTAGGAAATGAATTAAAAGGCAGGTACAGAAGAGAGTTGTGAAAAGTGTCCAGCAGCATAGAGATCTTTACTTATGAAATGAAAATCCTTGAGAATGACCAATGTATCAAAATAAGAAGGAAAAATGATACATAGATGCAGCTAAGAAAAAGCACAATAATCTGCTCCTCGTTACCATACCAAGCGAGGTAGAAAAGTGTAGACTGGACTTTAGGAATCATCTTTCCCTGTAAGGAGATCTGAGGAGCAGGAAGAAAGAAATAAAAATTTTAATCACAGGAAGTTTCAAATTGCAGGTTAACCCTGACAGGATTCACATTGCTGAGGTTAATTTGAGGAGGATTACGTAGCTCTTTTTCTGACTCTCAACCTTCTTTTGATGGTACTTACGATATGGTACTGCTAATCATTCCACACTCAGATTCGTGACTTCAAGGAAAATAAATGAAATTCAATGGTCATACTTTTAAACGTGCCCTGAGAACACTTAGACGATGGAAAGTAGAGAAATTTTAAAATTAGTAGTGAAGCAATAAAGTACTCCTGGATTTTATAGAATAGCAAGCACATATGCCTGCATGATGTGCTGCTTCTTTGCCCTCATGTCCTTGTCATCCAGTATAAAAGCAGAGTGAAAATAGGAGTTGCCCACAGCAAAGAAACAGAATGACAGAATGAACAGGAATCCACATAACATTTTGTTTAGGCCCTGTTGATTTCCTGTAAGCCCTAGCAAGGGAGCTTTAGTCACAGCAACCTTCTGATAGCTTTTTTTTTCATAAAAATTTTAAAGAGGAAATTTTTAAGAACTGGTGGAACTCCTTTCATCAAAGTTTCTTTTTGTTGGACTGAACAAAAAGTTTCCCAGTTTCTATTTCTAGTTTTGAATCTGTTCTTTGACTTTATTGCATTATTTTTCTTAAGCCTGTATCAGTTTCCACACTGTGTGCATGCTGTATGAAATACCAAACCATGATAAATACCTCAAAGACTATAGGATGTGCAGCTATAAGACAACACAACTAATTATTACTTTTGTTCCTCAGAACTCAGAGGCTTTTAGGCCTCCTCCTCCCAAACTTGAAGTTATGTAATTATTTAAGATTATTTTTTTGCAGATATTGTAGAGCTTTTCATCCACTGAAGCCAGCACAGAAGGTGGAATAAGGGAGAAGGGAAATTATTTTGATAATACTTTAAAAAGCAGTCTGGTTTGCTTACAATGCCCTTTGAGGTTTTACACTGCCCTGGCGCAGAAGGATGGGGCGATAGCCCAGCAGCCAAGCATGGCGGTTCAGGTTGTGCTTCCACCACCCAGGTGTTGTCCCACAGCATCTGAACACAGCAGGCAGAGGTGGGGATGAGTAATGGCCACAGGCACAGAACATGATGAAGCAGGCCCAGAGGCCTTGAAGCCCAGGAAGAGGCAGCAGCAGTTATGGCTAGAGACCCTGCTGTTGGGCTGACCCATAATAATGAGTCGCTAATACATAGAACATAAATCTGCTCGGGTATTTCAGCCATGATCTTTTCATCTTGAAGAGAATGCTGTACTCTGGGAAACTACAAGGTTTCTCAAGGGCGCAAAG
The DNA here is from genome assembly GCF_019238085.1 of Lagopus leucura. Classification (NCBI taxonomy): domain Eukaryota; kingdom Metazoa; phylum Chordata; class Aves; order Galliformes; family Phasianidae; genus Lagopus; species Lagopus leucura. The sequence goes on from NW_024962267.1 coordinate 12,894,300, forward strand.
AAGCAGCTAACTTAGCTGAATGAAGAAATTCAGGGGAATTGTAATCTGGACCATTAACTATTTCTAACACATCAGCAGTGTTTCACCAATGCATTTGGGTTTTCCATTATGAGAGTATCCTCCCTTATCCCCTCCAGGATGTGAATCCAGTTTTATTAGAGCGTGAAAAACATGTACACTTCTGCAGTGATTGGCTGAGAGGAATAAAAGATGGCGCTGATGATATATACTCTCAATTGCACTAATAACATCTCTCTTTTTTTTTCTTTTCTCCCATCTCGCCCCATTGTGGATGATGGGAGTGTTTCTACTACTGCTGTGAGGCAACACTGTGATTATTACTTTTCCCTCAGTGTCTTTTATGCTTTGGGATCCAATCCAGAAATACATTCTGTTTCAGGAGATTTACGTGGCCAGATTGCACAAAGAAAAATGATAGCATGAACAGCAGCACTATTTTTTATAAGGACATTTTTACAAGTAGGTCTAAGACTTTGTGCCAGAAATACCCTTCCTTGTCACATACAGTCCATTAACTCTAAATATAACACCACATCTGGACTTTCTTACCCCTAAAATCAAAAAGTTCAAATTTGGTTCGTTTCAGTTACCTATTAGTAACTGATAAATTGAAGATCAATAGAATTTTCTAACAAATAGTTGTTCATTTATACAAAGCCTGGCCCATTTAAGTTCTCTGTCCCAGCTAACATAAAGGCCAGGGACCTCCTAGATAAATGTGGTATTTGCTATTGCAGCATTATCACGTTTTTCTGTGAAGTTACAGTTTTACTATTTTGTGCATCATGGCAAGTATCTTAGCAGGCAACCCATAAGGTTTCATATTAAAAACTTTCAAAGTTTTAAAGATATTTCCAAATGTTCCGTATCAGCCCTTGTGATTTCATATTTTAATGATCTTAAACAATCATATGGCATTCACATACGTCATTCCACACCTGGCTTCCATCAGTCTGCATTTTAACCACTGCATACTGGTTTTATAAATAATTAAGAAATATTTCCTTACAATATGACAAAAGGTTTTCCCTCATGCATGTGGATTAGTATTCCTTTTCTAGCCATACAATATTTTTATAAGACTTCTTAGCAACAGGTTGCCACTGTATGCCATTTTGTCCTTCAGAAATAATAAACCTCATCAATCTTTTTTCATCTGAATCTGAAAGAAATTACAGTATCATCTTTGCCAGAACTATGATCTATGTTACAGTCATCAGTGTGCCATACTCATCTGAATAAATACACTTGTAAAATATTTACTTCTCGTGAATATTATATCAGAAATTATATTCTCTGAGTTCCCATTTAGAGTCAACTGGTCTAAACTAAATTGTCTACATCACTCCTCATTGTTGTAGCATTAATGTTTTACACCAAATGGATTATAAGAAAACCAACAGAATAATGAGTCTTTTAGTATTTTACAATTTTGCACAACAATAACAAAGACAGTAACTGTTATAAATTGTATTTTATACAATCTAGTTTATTCAATACAACAGACACACATTGTTTTCCAAGGAAATACTAGACTGATACTGGCAACATCTGGCTACAAAACAGCAATGAGTAGGTATTTATCTAATGCAGTCTTAGCAGCTGTAACTGGAGCTGAGGAGCTTAGGATAGCAAGATCTTTGTGAAAGCACATAACCACCTGTAGGACTGCTTTCTTCCTTGTGTTCCACCTCAATCATACATTATTTGTGCATCAGAATCCCAGCCTCAAGGAAGGATTTAAAATGCTCTGATAAATGTCTCATGACATACCTTTTTATCACCACTTTCAAAATATGTGTCTGGACACGCTCACAATCCCTCACTCACTTTATGATCAAAGTATGTATTTTACAGAGGTGCAAAGGGGTACATGCTGAAGGACAAAGCTGTTTAATTTTAGAAATTATTTCCAAAAAGCATCCTGGAGGATTTTCTTGGATTATTGCCTAACCTGGCAAGTGTTGTTTAATTATGGAAATAAATTGATGGATTAAATGAGGCCATTTTGTTTGAAAATAAATTGACCAGGTGTGTTCTCCTGGGGCCCAGATGCTTGGCTCAAGCTCTGTGGGGCAGCGGGGCCTCCATCCCACCATGGACACCACAGGAGTGGGGTGTATTTACTTGCATCTCCATGACCCTGTGCAACACAAGTAGGTCTCTAAGACGATGCTGAGAGCACTCCTAGAAGCAGCAGCTCATCTCCAGGCAGCTATTCTAATTGCTCGCTCATTTGTCTTTAAAGGTGAAGCTGGGTAAAAAAAATAAGATTTGCTCTGAGAATTTTCCTTGTGAGTTTAACTCTCAGCAGGCAGAACAATTTTGAAAAATCACATGGAGGCCTCTAGCACACCATTAACAGGCACTGAATTAGCTCAGATTTATAAGTGATCTAGGAATGTACAGTAATTAACATTGCATTCATACTCTTGGGAACTGTTATTGCTAATAATGACATAGTCTGAGAACTTGTACTTTGGTACAGGACTGGTGCTAAATACTTAAAATGAATAACTCCTATGACTTACAATGTGACTAAAGATACATGCAGAATCAAATAAAAAGTCTATCCGTAGAAATCTCTCCCTTCATTCCTCAGCAAAAAGAGACTACATTAACCAATAATTATTCCCCCTTTCCCTTTAGGGAAGTTATCCAATGAAAGATAATGTAGCTAATAACATAATTACTAATGAATGATGTGATTCAGGGGTGCCAGATTCTTCCCAGAAATTCAGACAGCATGTCCGCAATCACATCTCCACATTTTGAATGACTTCTTTAATCGGATGTGCAACACCATATCCGATTTGCAGCATATCATTCGGAATGTCATGGTGATGCAAAAACACATGTGATGTCTTTTAAGAGAGCCCTAGAGAAGTGTTCTACAAAGAGTAGATCAGAGGAGCAGTGTAGTGCAAATTTATTGCTGTAATGCTAGACTACTCCCCAATCTACCAGCTCTAAGATGCCTAGGGAACTGTTTTTGAAAAGATAGTTCCACATAAGAGTTTATGACAGAGCAATACATACTTCCTCAGTATGTTGGCTAAAGGGCAAATTAAATGGCAACAGAAAGTGGGGAAAAAAATTATCTTCTTACAGACCAGTGTCTATATCCCAAATAAAACAATGCCACAAATAAAATAAAAAAAGGAAAGCTAATTTTAGAGGTTTGGAAATTCCCTCCATGAGTGCCTGTCTTCTGTAATGTTTAGTCCTGTATTTTATCCAGTGACTGGATGCATTCAAAACAAATGAAGAAGTCTGTTGACAACAGAGGAAACCAGGACTTTCTCTTGCTAGGTGATCACTAGGTACTAGATCAGTGGTCTCTCTTAAGCCCTCTACAAACCTTTTGACAGAAGGGCTGGAAGTTCACCACAGTGCTGATCAGCAGAGCCACTTCCTGAGTCTGGAAGCAGTTGGAGGTTAAAAGTCCAGCTACAAGTCAAGAATTGACCTGATTCCCCTCAAATATAAGTGGCAGTTAAATTCCACATTTCTGGGGAATTGCTTGGCCAAAGAGTTATTGTCCAAAAATACAGCAGAAGCAATACTTTCTCTGGCTGCATTTCAGAGTAGAAAAAGCTGCAGCTTTCCATTTTCTAGGGCATTTCCCATCTTTGTTCTCAAAGATCCCTGAAATTACAGGTTTAAATTTTAATAGTAGCTCAAAACTCAGATTCAAAACATTGCATTGCTTAAGGTTCTTGTTACATTTGATCCTTAATAGACCAGGCTCAGGAGAAATAAAAATAATATGGGAGTATTAAAAAATATTGTCCCTAAGACAAATAAGGAAGTTCTGTTATCAAAAGTCTGTCTGAGAGGAGCGTAACTCCTGACCAGGAAGAAGAAACAAGTAGTCTCATTCAGAATTCAGAACTAGTAATATTTGTCTGATTATACATCTAATTGTAGACCTAGACTATGATACCGAATGATAAACTTCACTGAAGACACAAAAGGTAGAGGGGTATGAGAAACATCATCTTGTTACTAGACTGACTGGAGACCAGGACAAAAGACTGATAAATGGAAATGGCTAGTTCTGTTGGTACTCAGCTATTTCAGACCAATAGGAAATAAATGAAGGTGGAGGCCTAAGGGTAAGAATGAGTGATATCGGGAAAATGAAGTGTGAGGAGAGAGCTTTGCATGCTCATATAGGATTAGACTGCAAATATTATGGATCATCAGTTAACCCCTAAATATTCCATTACATACATTACCAGTTATGCATTAGCTACTGTTAGTGTCGCCATTTTTTCATACATACTATTATTTGTTCCATCAAGATCACTATTTGAAACAACCACATGAAATGCACTTTAAAATGGAAGGGCTAAATGAACAGGTACTTCAAGACTTTGATAACAATTTCTTCATTCCCAAGGGGACATTTAAAGTACTGAGGTTTTATATATTTCGCTATAGTTTCATTTTTAAGTATTTAGAGCAATCTCTCAATTTATTGGATGCAAATTAAATGTGGAAAGACCATCATCATTTTGAATGTCAAAACCACTGCATAAATTGGTGCCAGAACTCATGTGCAACTGTTCAGTCTAGAAGACATCAGTCAGCTTTGAAATGTGACAATTTATCATACATCTTTGAAAGTCCAAGTAAATTCTACTCATCAGGACCACTTCCCAGTTTTACAAAGGTTTAAGCCTCCACCATTTTCTGTCTGAAAGAATTCCAAATAAATGGTTCCTTTTTCTACTTTGAAACATTATTTCACAATCACGAGCATCTAAGTACTAATTTAACTTAATGTTCCCTGACTATAAAGTGAAATGTATTTTGTTAGGAAACTAGAAAACCTGTAAAAACACACACTTGTTCCCAGCCTTTGAAAGAGGAGTGCAGCTGAAATACTTTTGGCATCAGGAAATAATTTCAGGTTATCTGTTCACGTTTCCAAAATGTATTACTTAAAATGTTTTCTTTTCATGTGTGTCAGATTGTGTTTAGTTACCTTCTAAGCAGGGCTAGTGAGGCAATAAAAAAAAGAGCCCATTATTTTCATGGTTCACTGCTTCTTATTAATGATTAACGAACTAAAACAAAAAAGGACAAGACAGGTTAATATTAATTGAAATTATTTTCTGTATGTCTTGAAACAATTCCAATAGGTTAATTTAAGAACAATATTAAATACTTTCATACATATCTGATTTGGGTAGAAGCATGCTACCACTCATTTTATCAAGCATATATGCTCACTTAAATAAACAAAAATGTGCATTCCCTTATGCATATATGCATCTAGCAGCTTATATATTATGCGCAGAAGAGAATATATTGTTTCAATTAATGTACCTTGGAAAAGGATCCTATTTATACATAGATTTCAAGTCCAAAGAGAATTCACACTGAAGTTTTATACTACACTGAAGTACACCAAGGTAGCACAAAAGAAACGTAGATGACATATCATTCCTGTTGCTGAACGTTATAATCTATGCAAGCTAGAATTAAAACTACTTTGGGAAAAAAAGCAAGACGAGAGAGGGCAGGATTGTGTAGTTCTGGCTAGTGGAAAGCACTCTAGCTCTGGATAGTAGTTCTGTGCTCTTCCGCTCCCAAAATTTTACATGTAATTGTTACTGGAAACCTTAGAAGAACACGTGCTTTGTTGCAGACTAACTGATACTAAAAACATGCCAAAGTTTATTATCTTCAAACATTAATTATTTGTGTGCAAAGGAGAAGATAAAATGGAAGAACCAGAAGAGTTTCCTTATGTTCTTACACAGCGGAGCACTGCAGGATTTTATTCTTCTCATATTATGTATGTAACTCTAACATATGAAACAAGCAGTAACTTCTGAATTTGCGCTTTGAGCAGGAAAACAGATTCAGAGGATTTAGTTCTCTGAAAAACTTGTATAGGAATGCTAAGTGGGGCTTGGTGTACGTCTGTGATTTGCTGTGATCCCAATGGACAAGCTGTAGGCAGTGTAGTTCGTTGCAACGTGTGCAGGTCTATCAAAGACAAAGAAATAGAAGAAAAGCCTGACCCTTTTTGTGGATTCAAAAGGAAGAAAAGTCAATAGGAAGCTCTTACATACTCACAAAAGGACAAGTTTTTTTCCATTTGAATGTTACAAATTGCTGATTTCTTTGAAGCTACTTTAAAAAGAAATCAATATTTTCTTGAGGGAGGGTTAAAAAGTCCTGAGTGTTTGGATGGCAGAATAATAATTCTAGCAAGGAAGCTTTCACTTACAGAGGTCTACAGTACAAACTTTCATTGGTCTGGCTGTCTAGAGTTAGAGTTATGAAAGGGTATGCTCTGAATGAAATAGTCCTGCAGGCAGAAAAACCCTGTGGCTACATTTCTTCTTTCTTTGCAGACTTCTTGGAGGGCAAGAGAGAAGTACTGGAATTAATTATACACCAAGAATCACAATTTGGCTAAAATATGCTATGCTAGTAATGTTTTGCCTAGTTCAGCTACACTGTCAGCTAGATATTAATCTAGATAATTCTTTAATTTGATGTAAAGCTTCCAAGCACAGAGCTTGGTGAATACAAGGACTTGCTATGCGTATTAAATTCAAATGCAGTTTCACCTCTATTTTATTTTACATTTTATTTATTAACTTTATCTGAAATCTCCTTAGCACTGCTTTCTCCATAAAGGATTGGCCCCCAGTTGGGTACAGTTTAGAAGATCAGAACTTGATTAGAGCACATCCCCATCACTAATGGGTGAGATAATCCTCATGTCAATTGTAGAAAAGTGCTGTTTAAGAAGTCAAAACAAACTGAAGTCTAAAACCATGAACGGATAATCAAAGTAGAAAGTTTGAGCATGTGATATGCCATGTCTGTACTGAAGTCTGACCTAGGAAATATCTAAATAAAACATTTTTTCTTCTCTTTTTAGGATTAATTAATTAGGCCAAACTACAGAGGCTCTGAAAACAAGAGAATTTTGAAGTATCTAAATGCAGTATTTTTGCACAGGCCAGATCCTCTGGCATATTCCTTTGAGATACCTCATATTCCTTCACTCCTCTTGATAATAGTTACATTTGTTCTGCTAGGAGAGACAAATCTCTTTATTAAACTCTTTACTGAGTTACATTTTATCAGCATAGATCAATCTTCAGTTGTGATGTAGTGGATACATACTGGATGCCTTAGTTAGTTCAAAATATATGGTAGAGATAATTGGTAACTCTTTACCAGATATTAAAAGTTGTTTTGTTTAGTATTAGATAATTTTTATTAGACTGGAACTGGACTGTCTTTTATTTTGAATTTGTAGACTGCTCAGCATAAGGATGTCTTCTTTTCTAAGCATGGCTTCTAATCATGATCATAAAACAAATAACAGCAATACTAACAATAATGAAGAAGTTGTTACTTATGTTGATTAATTTAATAGCCCGGTGGTAATCATTGCTAGTTAGTAAGAGACTTAAGTGTGCCATATATGTCTGAAGTTTAAAGATGAAGAAAGAGAAATAAGTTGACACAATACTTCAAGAATTAGAGCTTCTCAAATTAATATATTTATGCAAATCTTCTGCACATTCACGAGTGGGTGTATATGCACACAGAAAAAGTCGTTGTCTTGTATGCACAAAACATGTAGGGGAACTGATGTAATAGAGACGTCTTCTGTATTTGGATAGAACTATTTCTCTAATTTAGCCTCAGATGACTCATACAGTGACAAATATTGTCTTTCATAGAACAGAACAGAGATCTGAATCTTGCAGGTTGTGTATGTGAGTGCATGTGTGTCAGCACATCTGTGTGTAGCAGTAACTTGCTTCATAGCTTAGCTTCTACCCTCTTGCTAAGAGCATAAATCAGAAATAAAGGGCTTTGATTTAATGTAAAGCAATTTTAGACAGAAAGCTTCACTTCTAAGACTTCACGTTGTGCTGCTGTCAAAAAAGGCAGAAGAAGATGTGAAAATCCTGAACAAAAGGCAGGATGCTAAGCAGCTGTGTAATCTATCACTTTCAAAAACTCTTCTTGTTAGGCTCAATTGTGGATGTAGCCCTTTTGATGTATGACCTCCATGACAGAAGTCTTGCAGAAAAGTCTGACACAGCAGAGGGGAGTCATTGCTAATGAATTTCACTCTGATTTCTTAGTCAACCAGTCTGTTCCTTTTCTAAGTTCCAATTTTGACCTAAGAATGCAACCGCTGTATTGCCTTTCCCTATCGTTCCATAATACCATCTGCAGCCTGGAATTCTGTTGTGAGTTTACCCTTATCTACTCCCAAACTGCCCCAATGAAACATGGTACTATGCTGCTGGCAGGCTTGGCACAGACCTACATTCAAGAAACAGGCTGCTGACTCCTTATTTGAACCTTTCTTGCCACGTTCAAGCTCACAGGAGAGCAGTAAGTCCATAATGAAGCTATTTACATTTTTATTTCTAGGCAAACAAAAAGAAACCTCTCCTTTTTCATGTCTTTTTCGTGTCATTACACCACCATTAGGAAAGGATTACTAACTACATTCATGCTTAAACAACCTTGCGCTTTCTGGATTTCCGGCTCCTGATTTCTTTTCCAGCTGGGAAGGAACTAAAAGTCCAAGTAACTGTTTAATAATGGTCTGGAAAGTAGCTAAACAAAAGAAAGAATAGGTTAAAGGACAGAACTAAGATAATCCAAATAGAATTGCATTGTTTATACACTAACTTGTAAAACCATTTTAATGAAAAAATAATTAACATATATTTCTCAGTCTATGTATTTCTAAGCTTTGGGTTTTTTTTTCTGAAATTAACTTAGAAAAATTTCATCTACATGTACACCTGTTAGCATTAGCTGTGTACTTGGCAGGCAGAAGCCTGAATTATGAAATTACTTACTTATTTTGATATTTTTTTTTAGTTTTGAAACTTGCAACACAGTATCTGTTAGAAATGTCAAGAGTTCATGGCTGACTTCTTAAAAGGGAAAAAAATCAAGGAACAGCTTTGTCTTGTGCACTAGATTACCTTTCTCACCTTTCTAGCACTCAAAATGCTATATTAGGTTTATTCAAACAGGCATTTTTAGACAAGGGAAACTGCACTGTATTTGTAAAGAAGAGAAACGTTCAAGGGGAGCGTGTGGCAGGATGAACTGAAGCTTTACCAGAAGAGATGGCCAATTATCACACTGAAATACCAGTCAGAGGTTTTTAGCCTTCAAGATATTTAGATGAAAGAAACTCATGCATGAAAAAAACAACAAAAACCAATGCAGTAGGAAAAAAAAAAAAAAACTTGAAGAGAAAATGCAGAAGCATTCCTAATTAAATTCTGATGATTCAGCATGCTTCAATTGGCCCCATTTACATCTTGCTGAAGTGGAGGAGCAAAATGGATACTGATCCTTTTCATAAAGCAGAATCAACTAAAATAGCAAGCCCACATAGTCTTGACTGTCAAACTACAAAAGGCAGTTCCAAACTACAAAAGGCAGAGAATATTATCTTATGAGCAGAAGATTGAAACACAAGTTTTAAAAATTGGTGGTGATTTTAAAGCTGGAACAGTGTGAATATTCTTATGTCTACTGGAATTGCTTACTAGATTTCCACTGTTTATAGTAGAAGATAAAGCAATATCAGTCTAGACAGTGCTCAGTGACAATATCTGTAATTATCTTGGGATTTGAGGATTTTAAATTTGATCTTTCATTGTCTAAAATGATTGTGTGGAATTTATAACATCTGTTGTTGCTATCATTCAACACAATACAGATTCATAATATACTTAACTGATCTCACAGTTCTCATCATGATATAGGAGAAGTCAACAAAGAGTGCCTAATCAGAGTAAGGTTCCTCACAGACGCACAATGAATAAAATTGTATTCAAAGAGAAAAAAATATTTTTTAAAAATTTAAATTAAATTAAAACAAGCTACAAGGAGAATTAATCTTGATGTGCAGCTATTTATCATCAATAGAATTCAGGATGTCATTGTCAATCAACTGCTCATTACCAAAAGAAGAGGTGAATATTAGAAGAGTGACATAAGGAATACTTTGATATGAGACTTGTTAAAATAACTGCATGATCACCAAATAATAACTTAGGATGCTCACATACAGGTACCCCACTAGATCACAGATCTTATCTCACTGAGGTATGTAGTAATCAAAAAGACCATTAATGACAACAGGAATTATTCACAAAAAACCTCTCATTCATTTATTTGATGCAATAGATACTCAAGTCTATTTATGTTGCGAGCTGTTTGATTTTTTTTCCTGTACTATAACCATCTAACTAAACCTACAAATTAAGAAAAAGTAATCATTAAATACGTCTGAAGTTCAAGAAATCAAATATTTACATAAAAAATAAATTCCATATTTGCATCTTTACAGATAATTTATAAAGAAAAGAGTTTCCAAAATGGTGAGCAAGGCCATGTGAGATGTTGATGTGTGTGTGTCTGTGTGTGTGTACAGAACACTGAGAAGTTCTGCTAGCCCGTAAAATTAGGCCAAATTCTCTAGTATTGTTCTCTGTTAAGCTAGATAACTGAATGGATTAATTAGGAGATTCATACAGATGAAGCTATTGCAAAGCACTGACTTTCAATGTCTATTGAGACGACAGTGATTCTTTTGAGCGTTTCTAAAGTTGTGAGAAACGTTATGAACACAGTTCAAAACTTGTAGGCCACATTTAGATAAACATACACTAATGAACTAGATCCTAAAATATATAGCCATAATAAAAAAACAACAGCATTACTACATAGAAGCTTTTATAAGGCAGGCAGGTCTGAAACCTTAGCCATCTAGAACTTTCATACTTAAAAACACAAAAAATTTTCATGTTTGAGTAGGCGATACATTTATCTTCTTTCTATACCACAAATTTTTCCCTGCTGCAATCTTTGATACTGTTTGCCCCTCACTATGAATACAGACAGTGTTCTGCCCTAACAGCAAAGCTCAAGAACACTATAATAAAGTGTAAGGTAGCAAATAAGCCTCATACTCCGGTATCTAAGTGATATCCTGATACAAAGCATTATTGAGTTCCCTTAAAGAAACACTTTAATCATCACATCCCATCTCTGATTTTACTCAGAGTCCTCTTTTTTGGTAACTTTTTTGTAAGTATGCTAAGAAAGAAAATTGCTTGTACAGAGGCTTCCATGGCAGAGCTCTGTGGCCTTTTGAACACTCACTAATTGCATGACAAAACTTGAAATCTTCTCAAAGGCTACTTGAAAATTCTGGTGCAGGGCTTGCAACTCAGTTAGAAAAGAAACATCCTTCACTTTCTCTACGATCAATTAAAGAAAACCTTAATTGGCAATCTACCCACTTCAAAATAAGCTTTGAAACAGTTGAAAATAGGTAAGAAACAACTAAATACAGAGGCAAATAAATCTTTATTTATAATGTGCAAGATGAATGGGAAACAGCTGAGCCTACAGTCAAACTTTCTGCTTAGAATGAAGTCATTTTTAATGACTTTAAATAGGTGGAAGCAAGTACTAGTGGCTAAACTACCTAATTTTGTAGCCTGAAAAAAATGAGGAAAACAGAACATTTTCTATTTAGTTATACTGTTACAAACATAAGATAAAATTTTAGTAATCAGAAGTTCTTACGTAATAGAAGTTGAATCTGTACCATAAAGACAGGGCTTTACTTCTAGACCCAGTGTATGCAAAATACCTGCGTGTATGCACTTACACACGTATATATACTTATTTATATAAATCTACATGAATACATAAAACTTCTAGGGAGTGAAGTCCCATAAAAGTAATCAAGTGTTTTTATTCATGACATTAACAAGATCCATTCCCAGGAGGAACATGACTGGGGAAACAACTCAGGAATAGGATGAGGTGTGCTCTGGATAAATTAACTTAAGATTAAATGCAGCCAAGGAAGGCACAGAGAAATGCTTAAGGCATACTAATATACCATTTCTGTAGAATTTACGTTGAATTCTTCTCTTGTGAGTAACTAAGTGCACTCTGTCTTCTAATATATCCTAGTTTAACTCAATCTCCCACCTTATACAACATCATTTTAAGCATCTGCTTTAGGAATTCATCATTCATAAGCAAAAGCTTACCTAGATATTCCATATCCCTAAATCTAAACTAGGTGTCTCAGCTACATAGAGTCTGGCTGCAATAATGCTCAGTGTACCTGTAGAATGCTCTAGAACAATCAAGATATACTCAGCTTTTAACTAGATTAAAATTAGAATTCTCATCTACAAGGTATGAAAATCCAGAATGCTTGCAAGCAATCTCATTCTCCTGCCAAAAAAAAAATACCGTACAAAGTAACACTACAATCTGCCACAATCTGTCACAGGAAGAGTCACAGGAAACATCAGTTTACCCGTAGTGGCATAAACATTCACCAAACTATTTTAGAGCAGGGCTGGTGCAACACTGGAACTAGTAAGGTAGGGCTCTGGTGATTGTGCTGAGTTAAATACTACTGGTTGTCAGAAGACAGAAACTTTCACCGCAACTACTGCTCTAAAAAGCAGTGAGATCAGCACGTTATTTTCTTGTGGTGGAAATTAAAGTTCAGGGTATGCATGCTGCATGTTAAGCTAGAAATTTATAGTCAGATTACATAACCATAAATAGAAGCATACACAAATTTTAAAACAAGCCTGCATCTGTGTAAGCCAAAATAAAAATGGAACGCTACTCTGTTCTACCTTTAAAATTACATGTTACTGTCCTTTTTCAATGCACTTAAGGACAATTTGCGGCTAATAGCCAGACAGTATTCATTTTACTTAAATATTTGTATCATACATTCCCTCATAGAAATTTGGAAGTGAGCAAAATGTAATGCAATGTAACTCACAGCTTTGGATGTGACTCTACGATAGACACTCAGTTAAGGTCAATTCCCAGTGAACACTAATTCGTGAAGGACAGAAACTAAAGGGCTGCTAGTCCTTTTGGTTTTACTACATCAGCAAGGGACCGATTCTGAAAGTGAATTAATGCTGATTGTTGATTAGATTAACTGCTAACTTGTCTCATCTTCTGTACTGAAGAGACAATTCTTCAGAGGGAAATTAAAAGTCTCTGTTTTGCTATTGGTAGGGGCCTCGCACAAAAGACAGAGAACTAAGAAGTTTTCCCTGCATTGAGCTTGTGAAGGCAGGCCCACACTCACAGCCACAATGAGCCCTTCTGCCTTCATAGGACCATGATTCTTCACTACTGACTGTGGCTGTCTGGGCTCAGAGCAATCAAATCACATAGGGCAATTTCTTTTCTTCCTTGCTTTTTCTAGAGGTCTATACGTATATCCCCAGGAACAAATAATCCTTTTGAGGAACTGAGATTTTTTTTTTTTTAAACAGGGGAAAAAACCCAAACAAGAATAATATTTCACATGAAGTTACTGCCTCTGGGAGTGCTATTTTCATCACAGATGAGATACAGGATTTGGCCAGCCTTTGTCATGGTGGCAATACTGTTATAATTTACATCCAGTCATGTTTTTAATTACCAGTACTCAAGATTCATTCACTCCTGTTGTGAAGAGGAAGAATAAAATAGCCATAATCCTATTATCATCACCAAATGTAATCACTCAGAAGGGTCAGAGAGGATAATGAATAACTCTGAATTGCTCTATGTGGAGGTAGACTCTTAAAGTGAGCAGAAGCAACAGATGTGTTAAAAATACTTTTCCATATATGATGTGTGGCAGGCAATGGGTTGTTAAGTCAATAGTTAAAAAGCAAACCCACCGAATTAAGCTGCCCAGTGACAATTGTGGCAGTGAAAAAAAAAAAAAAGGAAAACAACAGTGGACTACACTACAAGTAAAAGACCATATTTGTATTCTTACCATCGTCCTCAGAGAAACTTGCATCAGTAATGGCAAAGCAATAGGTAGAAAGTGCCAAAGTAGCATTAACAGTGCATTCAAATACAGAAAGTATGCTTATATTTAATAAGCACGGCAGGTGAACAATTGAATTTGAAAGGGAAATTAAATCGGCTGACCTAGGAGCAGACACATTTATTGTCTAGCTCTGAGCTTTCTATTCCATGATTACTGCAAAGCTCTTTTGTAAACCAATATGAAGGAACACATTACTGTGATTGTACATCAGCTAAGCATGGTAGCCACAGTAGGAAATAGAAAAAACATTTCAAAAAGTCAAATTCAATCAGCTTTTACCTCCAAGCTTTTATATTCTCTTTTCTTTTAATCTCCCTTCCTGTGTGATTCCTGCTTTGAGCCTAACGTTGTTTCCATTAATGTTGTCCCTAGATGCCTGATAACACAATAAGGTAAAAAAAAATTAGCAAAGACTATGAAAGAGACAGAATTCGTATTCTAGTCCTCTCTAAGCTAAGACAGAAATAATCTTTTAGTTGTAGCCACATACAGCTGATTAGTCTCATGCTGCAAGATCAACTGAGAAGGAAATACGAGGAACAAAAATCTTCACGAGAGTGCTACAACTCTACTGGTTAGGGATGAAAATTAGCTTCACGAGTTGAAATCATCTCCATAACGCTGAAAGTGAGATGTAGCCAAAGAATACAAGTTTCCCATACCTGTTGAACAGACTCCAGAAACTGAGAAAATAAAAAATAATTACACTAGGAAATACTTATCAAAATTCTTGTGGAATTATTAGTGAGCATTTTCAGATTCTGTTCTGAATAGACAATACACAATATTCAGCTACTGAGCCTCACAATTTTTTTCTGCCTCCGAGACAATTGTTAAACACTTCCTTGAGAAGCTTGTGAGACATCAGCCCATGTTTCCAAATAGAATGCAAATCATTGAAACCACAAGGAAAATAAAACAGATTATCTAACTGAGGAACAGAGGATATGAAAGCAGGACAAAAGGTGTCAGAGGTAATTATAAAGATGCATCTGGTCCCTAGTTACATTTGACAAAGCCGTTTTTGTGATTTATGGCAGGTGCTTGTTTATAAACCTATTTCAGCACAGGCACACTGAAGCACATTCATCATTCTGCCTGGTCTTCATTATTGGATAAGTGTCATTTAAACAGAACCTGAATCCAGACTTCTGCTACCTTGACATAAAAATCAGGATCTTCTATTTGCCTACATATATTTATTTATTTCTATTGACCTAAAGAACAGAGCTGTGCTTGACAGAGGTTCTGCTCTTACCCCACACTTGGTTCAGCAAGGAAAGCAAATGAAAGTGTGCTACTTTCAGGAAAAAATGACACCGATGGGCAGTACCTCCTTTAATGTTGTTATCTATTTATTTTTTCTGCTCTTCACTTACGTTGAGTGGAAATGAAGGGTAAACAACATGTGAATTTGAAATTTGGAGAACAACCAGAACCAGTTGCAGTTTGTCTTCAACCGGCAGTTGTGACCACTGAATAAAGTAAGAATGCACCTGGCAAACTATTCAAGAGGAAATGAACTGGATGGTTAAGGATTTATTTTTGTATGTTTGTAACTCAAATGTCAAAAGTTTCAGAAAGGAGGCTTCTGACTTATTTTCTGAGCATTTTCTGATCTGTGAAGATTGACACAGTGCAAGAGTTTTCTCACCACATACCAAGAAAACCCTGACCTTAGGAATCGCTCCGTTACCATGGCATAAAGTTGTGCAGTCAGTTTGTGTCATGACCCTTTTCCATGATTTTACTTTTCTTCATTTTTATCTTCACCAAGTATTTCTTTGAAACAAACCAACCAAAGCACAGTAGAAAAAATGGGAGAGCGGAGTTGTTAAGATAAATACCTTAAGCTGAATTTGTTAGGCAAAGTAAATCTTCATAATGATGTGGTGTGTTTTTATTATTTCACTCTGTCAATAATCAGCTTGACATAGTAGAAGTTAAATGATTCAAAAATCGTGCTCAAAATAAAGAATACATTGAGGGTTTTTTAGGAAGATGCACGGAAGTAGAAAGCATTTTTCTTTTTAATTGGAGTTGAAACTTTAATATAGCAAGTATAGGATTCCGATGTAGTGTATCTGCATGCAGAAAGAAGTAAAAACAGAATGACAGATGAATGCCTAAATCTCAACTGCATCATATTCCTGCTCTGTACATTTAACTCTAAGCCCAAGAAACTTCTCTGCTCTTAACCATTACAGAGCTTAAATCTATTGCTGAAGAGAAGATCCTAAGTAATACATTTGGAAAAGAACAAACAAAAAATATTTTGAGTTACAATTTAATCTTCCCAAACACTTCACTGCCACAGGCAATCCATGCCAACAGCCATAATCAAACAAAACACACTGCAGTGTTCTTCATACAAGAGTACCAGTTGCTATCTCTATATCTGCAGATATTCTTTACAGCAAAAAAAAAAAGCTTACTCCAATTACTGTTTATTAAGACAACGCTCTCAGACAACATCAAGTTCTCAACCGTCTTAGATAGGTAATTAACCATACTAACTACTGACTGGCTATGGAGATATTTGGGTTGATGCTAACAGCTTGTCTGTCTATGAGCACTAGAAAGAACTACAGAAAACACAAAGCAAATATAAAAGGCAAAGTCTTTGTCCACTTAGATAACTCCATGTATCAGTTTAATACAGGAAAAACAGCTAGTAGCATAAGGCTTAGCATAAAAACATACCGGAAACAATGATGCCAGCTATACTAAGATGAATGCTTGATCTGCAAAGACATTTATTCATTTGTTATTAAAGATCTTTCATGCAGGTTCAGCTATTACTTCTTCCTGAGACTAGGTTGCTGAATGCAAACTGGAATACCGTTCACTTGTAAACAAGTGTGGTCTCGTTACAACTTACTGTAGTAGTATCAAAGTTAATTAGAACGTTATTTCATCACAAAATTTGATATTCAGTGCATGCATTCACATTTTTAAACAATAATCTAATGACACCCTACGTGTTCCTTCATAATTTTCTATGTATTTAAAATGAAATTACCTGCTGGTGAATGTCACGTATGTTCAGTACCTGAAATTTATACTACATGAATATACTACTTGAGGAACACAAGGCATATTTTAGCATGGCACCACTGAAAAGAGAAATATAAAAGATACCAAGTTGGTCCCTTCCCCATCTCAGTGCAAGTTTAACTGTCTGTATTACATTATGTAGATGCTCATTCTACCTATCTGTAAAGACCTCTGGCACTGATATCAAGTGGCCCCGAGCCAAAATTAGAGTCTTCAGGTCAGGCTGTCATGCTGTCACTGAAGCAAATATGCATGTGAAAATTTCCAACTTCTGAATCAGGGTGGTATTTGTTGTTACAGGAATTGCCTGGAGTACTTTGGCCCCTCAAACAAAGGGCCCTTAAAGAACAAGGCTTGAAACAAATCTCTCTTAAACTTCATCTCTTTTTCAAGGTAGGTCCCTCCATCCAGGTTTATTTTTAATCTAACATCCTAGATCCTACCTGCACTGACTATGCTGACTGTCATTAAAATGAGCGTTGCACAACTACTCAGTTGTTCCTTTTTCCTCTTCCCAGGGGCAGGCATCACATATGCTTTTTTTTTTTTCTTCAATTGATTGCCATACCCACATTCTCAAGATCTGAAGCACTCACAGATGAAGTCCATCATGCTCACCCAGTTTAAGAGTAGTTCACTATTCTCTTTCATTCTTTCCCTGACCAAGATTGAGAGGTACTCCGTTTCCCTCTACCCCATTTTCTTCTGTTCAGTTTACTGTCTAGTAAAGGTTGATAAGAAAAAAACACTTTTACTTTCTGAACATCATCTGTCACCAGCCTTCATTCAGAGGATAGTACGCAGACTGCAAGTTTGTGTTGGCCACTACAGACACTGCAAGGGAAGGGAGAGTTTCTGCACTTCACACTGCTGTACATCCTTGAGAGTGCCAAATACACCAGCCAAGTTTTATCAATAGATTCTACACACTGTTTTGGCTTTAATGGAAGCATAGAAAGAGACAGTTTGATTTCTATGTTACGAACTAAAATGGAGCATCCTCTGTAATGTTTTAAATAAAGAACATAGCAGGATGACCCATTTTCTAACATACATGAAATAAGTCCCAGAACTAAACAGTTAGGAGTCCTACCATGAAATTCTGATGTGCAAGCAATTCAGTTGTTCATTAGGAGATTATAAATCCTGTTATATTTGCAGTGTTCTCCGAAAGCATATATATATATAGAGTTATTGTCAATCATGAAGAGACTATTTCCAAACAGAGAGCCTCACTACAAAGACTAAACATTTAAGAGCTATAGACCTGAGTAACTACTTTTTAGTACCACTTTATTTGTAATTATTCATTTTTAGGAGATTTAATCTGCTTATTTCACTGGATATATATTTTTTTCCTCCTCTTCTCAGGTCTTGCTGTAGTGGATACTTCTTCAGGGATTTCAGTTTCTAGGTTACAGAGCAAGCACTCCTCATTCCTTAAGGTCTCATGTCTATTTTTAAACATAACCTCTTTCCAAATACCACATTTTTCACTTTCTGTTGCAGAAAGAACCCTCTTTCTTTCAGCTTTTGCAATGAAAAACAATTCAATAGGAAACTCTCTCATCAGTTATATTTGTGGCCAGAATCAAAGGTTAAATGAATTTTCGACTTCTATCTTTGAAATCATTCTACTTGTTTTTCAACAGATACGTTAATTTACATATCCTTTTTTTTTTTTTTTTTAGGACATTAATTTATGGAAAAATACACGAGTGGGTAACAAAGCAGCTTTGCCTTCAGTAAAGGACATTATTTTAAAACACTAATGCAGTGCAAAATATGAACTGTAAGCTTGGCTTCCTGCTTTATCTTGCTTAAGATTTGAAAGAGGCACAAAGAACTAGAGGGATGTTTGACTGGAAGTAACTTTATTAGGTATTTAACCTACGGATACCAGAAACAGAAAACTGAAGTAGGGTACAGCACTGTAACTTGGATGTTTGCAACACAATGCTTGCAGTGTGCTTTTCAGAATTCTCAGCAACACAGAAATACTGTACAATATAATTAAGTTCACCCCCAGATGTCATTTTAGCCAGAATTATCTTTGACTTAGAAGTCAGTTGATAGCTGTCTATAAAGGAATTTAAAGAAATATGTTAGCAATTTAATTTCATTTAATAAAAAATGTGGCCATTCTCATAAGTTGACAAAAAAACACATTATGGAGTTAAAACTTAGCACAGCATTAGGATATGAAAACTGAAATAGCCTGGAGCATCAGATTAAAGTCATGTTGCACACAAAACAGGGTTTTGTTTTCGGTTTAACATAGTAAAAACCAGTATTTACTTTTCTTCCTTTGGTCTTTCTCTACCTTCTCACTTCCTTTTGGAAGGAAATCCTATATTTATCAAATAAAGTATATTTAGTATCTTCCATGTAGTCAAGAGGGATGAAGGTAGGAATTCTATGAAAGAAAACAGTGCACTGATGCTAAAACAGCCTGACAATGAATTTAAATATCACTGACTTAACAAATATTGTCTCTTTGTTTTGAGAGTTCTTAGCAGTGTGTGCTTTCCTTTGATCCCAACCTTGTGCTTTTCAGCTCATTGGGGTGGATTGTAACCAGCACCATCAACAGTAGGTAACTGCCCTCACTGCTATAGTGATGGACAAGAAAGGACATGACATGGATTGCCCTGCTGTTGCTTAATTGAATTCTAACTGATAGGAGGTGCTTTAACACAAGTAGAGCCTGGATGTACAGCAGGGAAACAGCCATGCAAAGATGCATCATTCTGTGAACAGTGTGCTTGTAAGAAATTTGTTAATTATGAGTTTGCGTGTTTTCTATATTCAAAAGACCAGACAAGGAACAGGAGAAGCCTTTGGTGGGAAGAATCGTACTGTAAGGGAACAGATCCAAGGCAATCAGCCCTGGAAATACCTGGCCTTGTACATTTTGTTTTTCACCTTGGCACTGTGAAGTACATCAGTGTGCTTAAGACCCAAACAAACAGGCTGGGACAAAAGACACAGTACGTTTAGAGGACTTGGAAAGAAGTATTAAACAGTCTTAAACATTTCTGATAATCAGCAAGCAATGGAAAGTAGAAAGCTATCTATTGAAAATAATTGTGAAGTCTTTCACAAGTATTACCATAGTCTTCAGCAACCAGACTCCAAACAAATGTAAAAATGGGGAACAAAGAGCTTTTAAATCTGACACTTATCTTGCAACTTTTGAACATATTTGGAAGGATTGAAAGGAGCTGAGAAAAATCTTCATCAGATACAAAATATGATGGAAACAGCTAAGGAATAACGTAACTCATAGTAATATTTACTTTGGGGAGAAAAAGACCAAGTGGTGATGTGGGCATTACAATTGTGAATTCGTTTTCCATGGTGAGAAAGATACAAATTTCTGCCTGTGTATCTTAAGATAGACTGCTCCTAGTCAATAATACTTAAATCCATGAGCTGAAACTTACAAAAAGCCTCTTGACTTTCCTCCTTTTGAGATATTTCAAATGCTGATTCAGATTAACCATGAATTACGTCTATTTCTGTTTCAGATGGAGGAAAGATGAAAAAGAATAATTAAAACAGACCAGGTTCAAAATTAATCCTCATAACAAAATCTGTATTTCAGTTCACCTTTGTTATTCCTGTGATTCCAAGAATTTTACTTATGTTGATGATGGGGTTAAATAGGATCATTCTTTAAAAAAAGAATGACACATGTATTACCAGTATTTAGGAAATAAAGATGATAGCAAATGGAAAACAACTCATAGGAAAATGCCTTGACATTCACTAATATCTAATTCTAGTGTTTAGCAGACAATCAGTGAAGCTGTGGAGAACCAGCTTTGTTTATTTGTAAGAAGAAACTACATCCCTGGAACTCCTTTGATTGTATTTTAGATCTAAATTTAAAATAAAATATTAACAGTTGCTTTTTCTCTTAATAAGTCAGCTGCCATGCAAATTATTTTACAAGTAAATCACAAGTTTTCTAACCCAATCAACAGAATTTTAACTATGTCCAGTAAAGATGTTGTAATAAACAACAGGCATTTTCATTAAAGTACAGCCTTGACCACATAACATAATCCTAAACCGACAAATTATGATTAACTGTAGTTACACGTACAATTTATCTTCTTACAGATGCAAATCCATCTCAATATTGCCAAGAAAGGACAGAAAAGAACACCTAGGGTTGTGAAGAAATTCTTAACGCTGCAAGCTCTAGTGTGTAAACCAGAGTAAACCTGTCCAGTATACAACCTATGAGAAGACATTCCCGTTGTTCAACACGCACTAACTTTCACTGAAGATTCTACAGCTTCCTTCAGTTCTGCAACTTAGCAAACATTTTCATAACTAGAGTCAAACCTCTTATAAACTTTCAAAGAAAAACACCTGTTAACTAATCTCTAGGAGTCTATACCTCAGGTACAGATTCGTACAGAAAGCTGGCTTCTGATGCAACTCACGATTCAGAAGGAAATAGAAGTTCTGTTAATGGACAGAGTGAATTAAGAAAATAACAAACGCTGCTAAGTTTAGATCTGTTAAACACATGCAACTAGTGCTAAGGCTTATAGAAAAAGCTTTATCTTGAGGTGTATTTAAAAAGTTTCCTCCTCTTACCATAAAACTGTAAGAACTAGACAGAAGAACTTAAAGAAACCTCTGTTGCTTCGTTCATAAACTCAATGTTTTCATGAGGAATAGTTTGAAAAGCTATTACTACACATTCAAAACGCATGAAGAACATAGGCAATAACAACTGCAGATTTCTTGTTATAAGATTTCTGTTAGGAAAGGCCTTCATATTGTGAATATCTCAAGTCTTCCATATTTTATCTAGTGTTCCAAAGTTAATGTGGTCATCTGAATCTATTCAATCTCAAGGTACTTAAATCACCCACTTCACCCTGTTATACTTCTATGGTCTCAACCAGCCTTTTCCCAGTCTTAGCAAGCACAGTCAAGCGACACTGTGGGCATTTGGTGGGGCAATGCTCTCAGTTCATCTAAAGGTAAGATGAATGATATGGTTCAAGCCCTTTTTGACAATGTATCCATAGTCCCTTTCATTAGGAAACTGCTCTCCTGGACCAGACTGAAATGCTGATGTAGATGTGCTTAAAGAATCTACAAGGTTGCTAATGCAGAGTGGGATGTGGATAGTTTTGTGTGCATTAATGTATGCATGTGATGGCTGAATAGATTCCTGTAAGACTAACGATGTATGCTTTTCATAATTAGTTTTAAAGCAGAGGCTACAGAAGTCTTCCCATTTAGCTTACTCTGACATGTTTACCTCAGTTGCATTTCCAACTAAAATGTTCAGATGCAGCTCACTGCAACAAATACCTGCGTACTGCAGGTGAGGGGAAAAAAAGAGAAAGTAGCTGAGCCATTCAAAATCTTTTCCCTAGAATTAATTGTCACTATCTCTTCCCTTACTTGCAGATGTACTGTGGAGACGTGAGAAAAATGAATTTGTGAGGGTAATGCAAGTGAAACTAGAAAATAAAATAATCTCTGTCAGTCACAACAGTTCCTGTCAGCCGCACTGGCTGGATCAATAACTGATGATCAGGCAGAAGAAATAAGCACCTGAATAAAACAACAACAACAACATTTTTATTTTTAAAATAAAGCCGAATTAACTTACCAAATTTCATAATAGAGTCCAAGATATAGGCTCTTTTTACAACTGAGATATCTTTGCTACATGATTATCTTGGATGTGCTATCTGAGAATCAACTACTATTTTATTCTGTTGGCCCAAATTCTCAGAGGCAGATGTGGTATGCTAGCAGAGCTTGAGCCTTCCCACCAATATGCCATTACGTGACAGATAGCACCAAAGAGGCAGTCTGACAAAATGGCATATGACATGAAAGTATGGATGAAACCAAGGTGTAACTGCTTTTTTTTTTTTTTTTAGCATGGATATTCATCAACACTTGCTGAACATTTACAGAAACCAAGCAGTGCATGTGATGCATTTCAGCATACATGACAGTGGTTCACCTCCTCCAGTGCAAATATTTACAAGCATGCAGGCTCTTGTTCATTGCAGTGAAAAAGCAGAGCTAATGGTGTTGCCAATATAAAAAAAAGAGAGTTTTGTAGCTGAGAATTTGCTCTTTCAAACAGTGTTATTTTGCTCTCTCTATTTGTTGTAGGTTCCATAGAAATAAATAAGAGGCATTAATTTCTGAGTGATCTACAGAAATAAAAACAACCATAGGGGAGATGAAAAAGAGAAAGGAGAAGCTGGCTGACAACTCTCAATGAAATAATTGTATCTAGACACTTAATAGTGCAATAGTGTATGCTTAAACATGAATGTTAGCAAGGAAAACTGTCTATATTTATAAACCATAGCTTATAAACAGGCATTTTAAGCTCAATGCATTAGATAGATTTCTAGCAAGTTTGCTTGAAATTAACAGACTGTGAAAACAATGAGCCACGTTGTCTTGTGTGCCTTCTTAACAATAAATTGTTAGAAAATACAGCAAGCCTTCTACATGAAAATTTATTAGAAAAGCTTTAACAAATGTGATTCCATGGCATCTTAAAGAGCCTATTAAGAGAAGAAGTAGATCAGAGAAAGCCTTCGTGCCAAACAGCCTGTGTGACAAGCAACAATCTCACACACATGTTCTGAATACTCATTTGGCATTATCATAAACAGCTTCAGAAGGAAAGGCAAGAAAGGTGGCAGGGTGAAATCTACTTTACCTAAGCAGCCCCTTCACCAGAAACACAAAAATCTTGCCTCAAGTGAAATAGCTGATGGAAAATATTAGCAGCAAGAGAAGTACAGGATGGGATTTGTAATAAACGCAGTTCATGCATGCGTGTGTTTTACATGGAACTAATAATTAGTGTAAGACAAGAAATAACTTCAAACTAGCTGAATACATAACCACCTCTGAAAGTAATCACAATTAAAAAAAAAAAAAAAGACAACATGAACTATTCTTGGGCTGCTAGAAAGCCCTCTAATTGTTCCATTTAAATGGTTCAGTTTCAATTAAATTGAGGAAAAAATAATGGAATTAAGCGCTTCACCATTTACTGTACTTGAGTGAATACAATTTATGTAATCTGTGTAGAATCCCCATTAGCAGGGCTCTCAGTAAGGAACCATAGTGATTAAATCATTAAATTATGTCTAGGAAGAATGAATACTCCCATTGATATAAGGAACCTTGATGAGATTTTAAACAACTAGAATCACCAAGTGCTTTTATGAATAGAAAGAATTCTAAAGGCAAAAAACACAATATTTTTTTTAATTTATTATTTTTTTTTTAGAGATGAGGGAAACTATTTTTACCCTTCTGCATTTCACTTCCTCCTTTGTTCGTTAACACTAACATCAATTGCATCCACTTTGTGTCATCAGATCTCAGCTCAGCCCCTTTGGTATTTCACATTCTGGTCAATAATCTGGATTCACACAGCCTATTTCCTCTTCCCACTCTCTATGTTTTCCTCATAGCAATAACCCATTTCAATAAATGATTCCCTAATTGCTGTTTGGAAAGTCATTTCTAATTTCCATGGTTACACTTCCCAAAATAGCTGATAATAATCAGCTTTCATAAATAAACAAGCAAACGAAATCCAGAATAAGTTTGGTTGATCAAAACCAAGGCCAGCAAATAAATCTATCAAAATGTAAATTTCATCCAAAATCTCTTGGAAATACTGGTGTGCTCATTTTTTTTCAGTGGGATTGGAATTCTTAGTACATGCAGGAAAGTGCAAGTTTATCAATAGTATCAACTTATCCACTGCCTTGCCACTGCTAAGGTGTCACTTCAAAATAAGGTTGTGATGTCAGCATGTGAACGGTTCCAGCTACAAAATCAGCCATGGCCTCCTTGCAAACACGAGGTTATAAAGTAACACACAGAGCTGATAAATCTCAGGATGTATTTTTAATGCATTACTGTATAAGCTGGGTATTACATGTTTAAATTTAGATTTAACATAGCAACTGTTGATCAAATCAAGATTAGAAGAACAGAATTGTTCAAACTAAAGGATAAAATAATGCTGTGTAGAGATTTAGTCTTCTATTTCAACCTCATCACTCTTGTTTATAAACCTGAACTTATCCTACAAAGATCTCCCTAATGAAACAGCCTCACTGTTGAATCAGAGGCTGCAGAGCTGAAGTAGTTGCCAGTCAGCCAGTCTAGAGAATAAAATATTACTTAAGCTACTCCTGTATGAGACAAAGCTGATTCCAGGTTTGCCAATTAAACCATTCAGCATGTATTGTATTAAGAACTGTTTTTTCTTTTTATTTTTTGTTAATGCAACATTACTTCAGATGTGCATATTGACACAAAACACTGAAGTTTCCCTTGAAGCTCACGTTGGCTTATTTGCAAATCTTTCCCAAATTGTGGGTTACTGACATAACACAGATTATCAGAGAAATACTGACAATCTTTTCACCAGTGGCGTAGGAATGCTGCTTTAATTTTAAAGGTGCTCTTTAGTGTTTTTAATAGATTCATAACATCTGCAGTTCTAGCTGTATTAGATTTCAAACCTAATGCATTGCAAAATTCTATAGAAAGCAGTGAAGAAAATACTTAATTGATGATTTAATTTTCTTTCTAGGATAGCTGAAAAAAATTCACACCTTCACCTTCATAAGAATAATTTTTTCTATTAGTATGAATTAAATCCGTTCGGCTTCCTCTGGCTTAATAGAAAAGAACTAAGGAAATTATGATTTTTTTTTCATTTTTTCTTGGTTTTCTACAGCATCATCTTTTTTTAAATGACCATAGAAATAAGTACCAACATTTTCTGGTAATAAATTGTAAATGGTTCCCCTTCTCTACTTTTCATGATATCCAAGTGATTTTTTTTCAAAATGTTCAAAAGAGTAAGAGATCATTTTACTGGATTTCAGCCACATTATAGACTCGCAACACTCAAGAGGTCTGCTTCTACAACATGCCTCCAAACCTTCATTTCTTACCACTTTTCTGAGGACTCCGATGGCAGATTCAGACTCTCCACCTACTGACTTGGCTTAAGAAACATGCTGACAGTCTGGGTGACGTAACTTGGTGCTCATCAATTATTTTTCCGGTAGGAATTTTTCAGTTTACTCCTTAAGTTGCAAGTTTGCTATTCAATACGGTTTGCTTGTGTGTTGTTTTGAGGTTTTTGTTTTTTGCTATTGTTGGTTGGGTAGTTGTTCCTGCCTGGTGCTTACATACGTTCCTCTCTTTAACATATCCCATGTTATATCAAAGCATGCCAGCTTTATTCTGAACTAGCACTTGTCCAGCTGAAAAACTTCAATAGATAATTCTCAAATTCAAGCACTGACACTTCAAAATGCATTTTCTCTGCCTAGGTGCTTTTCAGAATGAGACCACTGATTTCACTGAATCTTAGAGGGAAAAAAAAAAAAAAAAAAAAGCCCTGTCTTGTAACACTGACAAATGTCAGCCAGCTTAAGAGCTGGAAAAACCCTGTCTCTTAGGTCAGCTTGAGGAATGAACGTTCCTCCTAACAGCATAGTTCTTTTGAAAGAAAAGAAAGAGAAAAGGAGAAAGATAAGCACTGAACTAATTTGGTTATTACATATGGTTTACAGCACTCATTTTTGTGTTTATGTACTACTTTTTCTATCAGCTGTTTAGACGTAATAAAATATAAAAAATATTTTCTTCTCCCATCACCACAGCTTCAAAATATTGATTCCTAAACAATTTAAGGTAGAAAACTCCAGATACAAAAAATGAAGTTGACTTAATTATTTTACTTTCACCTTTTTGACCTGCACCTTCTTGTCTTACAAAAAAATTGATATTGTAAATATGGTTATTATTAACATAGAAAAAAAAAAAACTGTGACAATGGAAAATAAAGCCTGCATAAGAAATAGGTGGGTACTGCTCAGAGATGGCACTCATTGATTTCCTTCCCCTCAAATATGCTTGTCTGTACAAAACACAAAGCAGTTAACATTGCTTTATATGATTCCAAGAGACTACATGGCTATGGAAATAGTGCTTGCAAATGATGCTTTTAGGGCTCAGTAAGTTGGCACGCAACAGTTCCTGCTAGTTTAGTGGACAGTAAAGCAAATATTATCATATTCTACACATTTGCTATAGAGACACCTTGAAAGTTAATCCAAATTTACAAGAGGTATCAATATAAAGTGCATTCATTAAACACTATTAAATTTTGATATTGACATTCAAAGAATTAGACATATGGTCATGTTACTGCAGCTTAAGAAGCTGAGCCATAGTAACAAAAGCTCTATGCATTCATTGTGCACTATAAAATGTGAGGTAAGAGGTATTAACTTAAATCTCTTATGTAAATACAGTTAATAACACATTTGCTGTTTAATCAGAGCACATGCATGAAGGTACATCTCAGATAAGCCCATGCCTAGGAAATAATTAGTAAATGTCTATTTAAAAATATTGATTATGAACAACGATTATTTAATACTGATTATTGCAATTTAGTCCCCTTGCCTTAAGACCACGTGATTATATTTAGCCTCCAAAAGATAATTCCTGTATGAAGATTCTAAGAATATAATTTCATATTCCTTATCCCAAAGTTTCACTCAACTGTTCCAGGAACAGTCTCTTGAACTTCAATTAAGGCATATAGATGAACCTGCCAAACACTCTCACCATCTCTGCTTCCCAGCTTCCATGGTTTGATGCAGCTTGGGTCTAGTGGTCTCACAACCAGAGTTCTCTGGCAGATGTGTGGAGTTGCTTAATGCCTAATTCAGTTGATTTTAGAATAATTTTAAATGGCTTATCATTACATAACATTGCTCCTTCTAAAAGAAAGCTACCATATAGATATATATATATATAGTGTGATTGTTAATCATTGTGAATCATAAAATCTCATAAGGATTAGCAGTAGGATCAGCAATCAGTTATGAGCAAATTCTTTTTTGAAGTGATTGCGCTGCAGTCTCTCTCAAATACAACTAAAAGTAAGTAAACTGACAGTGTGAACCAGGAATTGTACTTCATTCTCTGCAAGCCTCAATCATTAGTGGGGAAAAAAAAAAAGAATGTATTATGTATGAGTGCTCAGCTAAACAAATTGAAGCAGTCCTTTAAGCAGGTATTAAGCTCAGGACTCCTTTCTTAAGAACAAGGGTTTATTTTCATTGAAACACATATCTGGAGAAAAGGAAATACGAAGTTATTTAATATGAAGTTACATATACCAAGAGAAAAAAAAAAATCAACTCCAAGTTACTGCTTTTAGTTTGGTCTGTACTGATCTGGGTGAATAGCTCGAAGCTTTCCTAAACCTTTGTTTGGAAAAGAGTGTGAGTTGGACAATTATGGAACCTGCTTTGGACAAATAGGGAACCTGCTTCGGCAGGGGGGTTGGCCTCGATGATCTCTGGAGGTCCCTTCCAACCCCTACGATTCTGTGAAATGGCAAAATTAGACCCTTCCCTGAAAACTGACACAGATGGTGAGCCCTGAAACCTCTGCGCAGAACTGCACAGACTTCAACTACATTTAAGGATCACCCTCTAATTCAGATGCAATAGACAATGGTAAGTTAAGGTTTAGGAGAGCTCTAAACTGATCTAGAACCTGCAAACTGATGAACGTTATTTTAAAGCAAGGACTTAAACTTTCATTCCTTTGAGGGCAGTGACATGACTTGGATTTAAATATGCACTCTGTGCTTGCTGAGGACCAAAGTGCTCAGTCACTTGTGAAGTCAGGCCATGAGGTAAGATCTTGCAGTAAGATTAATTTACTAACTACTTCTCTTTAAATAATTACCAAGCAAATACAACAGATCTCTTTTTAATTTCATCTACTCCAGAAGAATAATCTGTGAAAGGCAATTATTTGGAAGTAGCAGCTCCTATCACTAGAACATAAAGCATTTGAATGTGAGAAATATGTTTCATTTTGAAAACTTTATAATCCATGCAATCACTACTTTAGGTACTTAAGTCAAAATAAAACCTATTATTTGAGTCTTAGAATATTGTACCTGGCTGAAGAGCATGCGTATAATGCAACAAAAAAATAACAAAACAGACCACATTAAGCAGTATTCTAGTCATACAGAAGATTAATCTAAACCATTACTCAGAAACAAAATTCTTGATTCTTTACCAAATGAAAAATAAAAGTTCACTGACCAGCAACAATGAATTCCAATAAAATTTAATACTGTCCGTGTAATTCATTAGACAACAAACTACCAATAACATGATGAGAAGTGCAACATAGTAGCAAAGTCCTAGGCTACAGCAGATGAGAATGTACTCAAACACAGCACCCGTGAACACAGGAAACAAAGGAAAGAATCTATTTACCCAGCATGCAGGGACATCCAGCCAAATAGCATTGCTTCCACTGCCAACCCTTAAATGAGGTCAGGGAAGGGGTGGATCCTGGCTTCTCCCCTTCTGGTCACTCAGAAGCATTACATGCACCTGAGCAAGCTTGGGTTGGCCCTATCTTCCCACCAGATGTTCCATCACTGGATCAGGCCATGACTCAGAATTACTGCTACACTATCAATATGAAAGCGTTGGTAGAACTCTTTTCTGTACCTATTTATTTAGCGAATTATAAATATATGGGAAAATATTACTTAAAAATATTAAAAAATATTTGAATATAAAAATGTATATGGACTATTGCAGATATTTATATATATATTTCAATTGTACTTCCATAATACAAGTAACTGTAGGTCCCAAAGTAATGTGTTTTTTTTTTGTTTTTTTTTTCCTAGCAAGATGACTTGCCTCTGCAGACAGAAAAAAGAACTGGTAAGACCACTGACAATTGACTCAGTGAAGTAGAATATTAGACCATGAGAGGAAGCTTTAAGAGAAAGGGAAATGCAAACAATAAAAAAACCAAGAAATGTTCATATCAGTAGAAGTTTTTTAATCCAAATGTTATGTCTGTGTTCTTTCCTTGACCGGAAGTAAAGAATAGTGAAAGAGTATTTGTTGAAAACCAAAGCAAATGCTTCCACAAAGAGTAACTTTGCAGGTATGTGTGTGCATATACAAATATATACGTACACTATTAAAGAGTTTTTCTCATAATTTCACGTCACTTCCTAGTTTCAGACTCCAGTGAAGAGTGTATTTTTTAAAGAACATTTGATAAAAAAAAAAACTTAAGAAAAAATGACAAATGTGTTTCCTCTTGAGGCTCTTCAGTGCTTCTTCTATACCTGTGATCTCTTCTCTCTATCAGGTCTCTTCATGCATATTTCAGAAGCCCATTCATACTGATGCCAGTTTCTTTATTAGTAGCTCTCTGTGCATAAAGCTTAAGCTTTGCTAGTTCTGTTTTTACTGACAGCATTTTCTCAAGTAATGAATTATTTTATGACTCCTATAATGTAAGTTTATGAACTATTAAAAATAACCATACAGAAGATATACCTTTCACATGATTTTTTTAAATATTGAATTACATCTGAGGCATGAGATGGACTGATTTGCACTTTTTCATGTTAATGTACAAAACCAATTAAGCAAATGAATCCCAAGGGAACCAATATACAATTCTTTCTTTCACACAAAAATAAATAAATAAATAAATAAATAAATAAATAAATAAATAGGGAAAGAAATGGGAAACACTAGCAGCATTGCTACTACAGAATAACTGACTGGCTTTTTGAACTGCTTCTCTTTGATGAACAGTCAGTGATTTCCCTTCATATGTAAACAAAAATGGGCTTCGTATACTTTGTATCCTCCACACCTAGGGAAATCTATTTGTCTAAGTCAATTGTATCAAATAAAGAGGTTTAGTTACAATAGATTCAAATGAAGCTCGAAAACAGTCAGCGATTTACTTGTCTGAACACTGAGATCATTTCCATAAGGCTAAAATTGAAACTGCTGGAAATCAGAGCAAGAAGAAAATTTCAAAATGCAAGTACCTTTGCAAAAACTGTAGAGAGGTGAAATTTATAGTTTGAATAGAGCTTGGTCTATTGGAGATAAGAAACCTGAATTCCACTGGAAATAAGCAGTAGACTACATATGGACATAGAAGAAATTAAAGTGAAATATCACAAGAGTGAAAGGAAGGGAGTCCACTAGGATAGACACAGTATGGTACAGAAAAAAGGTCACACCATACTACAAAGCCAGATGAAAGATCAAGTGTTAAAAACAGGACAGACAGCAAAACATGTGCTGTTCCTTTCTACAGAGCAGACCCCTGAGCTTAAGTGCCATTTGGAGAAATATCAGCTGTAGCAGATTTAACCATGGAAGATACAAAATAACAAAGAAGGTAAAGACTTTGGCATGAAAATCTTATCGAATGATCACTTTAAATAGTGCAGAGTAGGTCACTGCAAATTGTGGCAATATTCAACACAGAAAAAGATGGCTTTGTTCAGTTGCATTTGTCAGTATTTGCAAGTATGTGTATCAACGCTGGTATAGATTTACCAGTAAAATGTCAAACTTCCATCAATAACAAAAGGAACAGCAGTTCTGATATAAGATATATGGAAAAGTGAGCTCATGTTTTCTAGTGTTCCCTCTCAAAGCAACCAGATTAGACCCTGCCTTTCGCTGCTCCTCTCTATTGCTGCCACTTCCTGTGTACACAGCAAATGCCTGGCCCTGAATCTGGGAGCATCCATCACCTCTCAATAAGCTGAACCAACATCACTCTGCTTGTCAGCCTGCACCAGGTCAAAACCTAGGCAAACTGCAAACCTGTACAAACAGTAGTTTCTTTGGAGTCACAAAGCAACCTCAGGATAAATAACTCTCTGAATATGAATGTTTATGTATTATGAACTAAGAACTAGTCCAATAAATATTTTCAAGTTACTCAGAAAAAAAAAAAAAACCTTATTGTTCCACCAAAAAAAAAGAAAAGAAAAAAGAAAAAAAGAAAAAGAAAAGAAAAAAGAAAAGAAAAAAAAAAAAAAGAAAAAAATAGAGAAAAAAGAAAAACATGAAAAAAAAAAAACAACAAGATCTAACAGTATAGCCAAACAGATCTTCACAACTGGCATCAAACTTTATGTCACCATTAACATTAATGAAGAAACTACAGCTTCCATTACTGGGATCAGACACAGTTAACACACTTGCCATACATTACATCCTCCTGTATACTTTTCCAGCAAAAATACTCAGCTAAGATTTTATGCATAAACATCGAAATATCCAGTCTGCAATTATAAAATTGGAAAGTAACAGTGTAAATTAAACAGAATAAAATATGAATAGCTCTAAAAGAGCAAAACTCTTTAAACATAACGTGATTAATATATGTCACATTCACAAATATAATAAGCAGCAAATGCAGAGAAAACATATGGCAATCTCTCTTTCGACAGATGAGAACCAAAGGAAAGAGTTAAACCTGAGCTTCTTTTTCTCCTGTTCTTATCTTCTCTCAACCAAGGTAAGGCACGACTTGTTTGCCTTTAATTACCACAACACCCAATGAAAAATGTTCCAGACAAGAAGAGAGCAAAAGGCAAAGGCAGCAAAACTGTCAGAGGCAAGAAAGGCATGCAGAGGCTGCAGGAGCCACGACTCACCCTGAGGAGACTGCCGCCATCTCAGGTGCTCCAGGCAGGAACCCAACACTGCTGGTAGCAGGAAACGACCTGAAGCAACATAAATAGCAACAAGCAAACAAATTAATGAGAGCAGAGATAAGACAAACTTTGTTCTAATTCTTCTTATGCTATATTTAAACATAACTATTTTGTTAAAACAAACTGGTGCTACGAACGGCTTTGCTATTACCAGGTAGGGCAACGTACAGGCTTTCCTCACACAAAATGGAATAATTCTTTCTTCCCGGTTCCTTATTGGCAATTCCTAACTTTCAGAAGATCTTAAGATAAAATTTAAAGAAGAAACAGGAAGACAGAGCAGAAAATTCCTGTCAGAGCTCAGTGCCAACCTGCTGCTCCCTCACAGAGGGTGCCACAAAATGTCTGACGGCACTGCCCTGCGCCACCTCAGTGGGGCCAAAAGAAAATGGCGGCCAGCAGCCCCAGTCCCAAGGCATCTCCATGGGGACAGGGCATTGACACCTGAGGATAAGACCCTGAGACTGGGGGAGACCAGGGACACCCAATACCCTCTCGCATCCCTGAGGCACGTCCTGTTTAGTCGCAGGTCACCCACTTCAGTGCATGCCAAGCAGAAAGGTCAGAAATGTAAATAAAGGTCTTGTAACAGCATCAAGAACATCACATATGGTGGCAGACCCGCCTGCAAAGCCAAGGGCAGAACGGGCTCTTCATGTAGGGGCTGTTTTAAAAGTGCTCCAAATGTCAACACCATGGCCAGGGGAAAATAAAGAACGACCATGTTGGAGAAGTTAGCATTCAGTGAACACTAAACAAGGTTACAGCTGAGGACATTTTTTGCTGCATGCAAATAATGCAAATACAAGCAGCCTCTGAAGTTACATGGTTTCAATTGAGCGTGTGCCATCTAATGTCAGAAGTGGAAGACAAGGATGTATCCGACTCAGGAAACTGAGGAGATAAATTGTGGTTCAGCCACCCCGGGACTGAAGGACTGAAGGAGTAATTTGGGGTGCTCCAGGTTCCTCTGGCATTGTGGTGAGGGCTCGTCCCCGCCTACCCCTCTGCAATCCATGCCAGCAACTTCCAAAACCTTTTTTTTATTTTTTTTTTCCCCTGAAAATACATCATTGTAAAACTGTAAGCGTATCAAAAGAATGAAAGAGAGAAGCACGATTTGTTAGAAGCTGCCTTCCATTTTGTAAGAGGAACAGATGTTTTATCGTAATTAAAGCTCATCTTTTTGTACAAGGTGACTCCTGGAGCATACATATACTCCAAATAAACAAGTCTTCTGTATTGCTTTTACATGAATGTCAATGATCCACAGTTTTCTTGTAAATCCAACTTATACTCGAAGAACTAGTTTTTTTAAAAAATCTCCATTTCAGCTCATATTGCTTTTAATTCCATTACTTACTCTCCCAGCTAAGCCCTAAATAATTACTTTTACTTAGTACATCTTGAATATTTATGGAAGCTTCCTTCCTATAATACAAAAATGAAGCACAGACATCTGAGATTAGTAACCAAATGAGCCCAATGTTGAGTTGATTAAAACCTGCTTAGCAGCAGTGTACTGCATTGTCACACTTGTGTAAGCAATTTTGCATAGTTAGAACTATCCAATTACTTTTAAAAATATATTAGTGAAGCACTGTAAACAGTGCAATGTGTGTTTAAACAACACACAGTAAAATCTGTATACAGTTAAGTAAATCACAATGTTGAGCTGTGATTCTCTCCTAGCAATAATAATGCCAAAGTCAGGTTGGGGTCAAGTCCAAGTGAGGACAGTGAGATATTTGCAAGTGGAAACCCCTTGGGTCACATTAATGAAAAGATTTGGGCAGCTGCAGTGCAATACAGAAACAATGGAAGTCACCTTGCAGGAAAACCCTCCTCTTCTGCTACACAGGAGAATTTAGCACCTACAACAAGGTGCACATTCTAAAGGATGCATTTCCTTGGGGCTTTGAATTTTCAATTATGGAAATCTTTATAAAATGGTATTCCAGTTTATAAACGGCAGGCTTTGGATTAATGTAATTCAATGGGGATTTCTGTGCTAACAAAACCAAAATTAACATACAAATACCCTTAATAAGTCTCATGTACTAGTGGCAAAATAGCAAGACTTATTAGGCAAATAATAATTGTATCACTAGATTAAGTTTAACAATCTCACTGATGACTATACAGTAACATAAAGATGATATTAACATGAGAGCAACTAGGAAAATGAGGCAGATGGGTTTACCAGAACTGCTAGCAGCATTCTACAAACCTACACATTTCCAGAGCTGTGGCATGCTGAGGTACCTTCCCCCAGCTCTGGACAGGACTGATTATGGGCAATTTGCTGCAGCCAGTGTTAGTCTGTTGATTATAAACTACATATCAGAGAAAGCACGAGCTCGACTGTGAGTGTGTGAATAAGTCATTATCTAGATCAAAGGAGAGCTGTGCTTGACTACTTACAAACATCAACTTGTTTTCTTCCAGATTTATTACTATCTGTCACTTCATTTTAGCAAGGAATAGCATAACAAAAAGTAGTGTCTTGCTTGCTTGCTTGCTTTCCTCCTTCCATTTTCAGCTTGAAGCTGCTACACGTGGCTGACAGTTTTCAAATGAAGCACTTGTCATGTTTAAGTCAAAGTAACAACCAAATCAGAACCCAACTTGCTTTTGTGATAACCAGAATAAGGATGCTGCCAATTTTTAATGAGAGACTTTATCTGGAAGATATAACGCACAAATAATTTCTCTTCAGAAGTCTGTACTTTAAAACCTTCTTTCTGCTTCAGCATTAGCTGTAATCCTGAATTTCATACATCTGAAACCATCTATATTCTAAAAGACAATAAATGTATGTTAAATCATAAATATTCAGGTAGTCCTCTTTTATGTGCCTCAACACCTTGATATTAACATAAAGACAGCAGGAATTTCTAGTTTGGATCAGGCAAATTTTTATGCAACTGAAGTACTTTGTAGAGGATTTAGTAGTGAATCTTAACAAAGCATGCTGAAAATATGTTTTAAAAACAAAACAACAACAACAAAAAACCCACCTCAGTCAGAAGTAACACTTCAGAAATAAATAAATAAAACATGTGAGTCCAGAGCAAAGCTATAAAGCTGACCAGCATTTCTACTTGAGAGATTGCTAGTGAACATATAGAGCTCCTACTGAGCAATAGTTTAAGAGTTATGATGGTGTGCAATTTTTCATAAGCAGTCCTGGTAGAGCATAAAATAACAAGGAAGTCAATGAAGTACTTAAAGCAGCTGAAAATAGTTGTAATAGGAAAAAAACTAATAAAAAGTTGTAGAGATGCCATCAAAATACACCAGAGAACAGTCCCATCTGCACAGCATTCTTCTAGTTGAAGGAAGAAGAGAGAAATGAAAACCCCACAGCAGTGAAGTTTTCAGAGTAGGCATGAAATTAAAGTATAATGAAAAATTCCCTGCTAAGTAAAGGTACCAAGCACATCCATATCTAAATTCTGTTGCTCAATACTTAGCTGTATTGTTATTTTAATACCTTTAGTGACTGGTATATTATAACGCCTTCTGTTGTGGTGTTATTTCTGAAAACAAAATTTTTACAAGTATTTCTGTGAATAATAACAATAAAAATGTTTGCACTTTGCAATCTAACTTAAAAAGACACAATAAAAAAGAACCCTTTATTCAAAGACACAATATCTCTTTTTGAAAGGATGTTTTCTAATTTATACTCCAGAATATTTTATTTATCCTCTCTAAATGTCTAATTCTTCAACTGCAAAGTCTGGGAAGAAAGGCTGGGTATAAAAGACAGCAGTCTGCTGTATCTTTTAGTGAAACAGAAATTTTAATCACTTCCACGTTGGCCATTTTTGTTATCAGCAACTGTGTAAGTACAACTTATTTATGGTGATTCAGATCAACATCCTCTAGATAATTGGTTTTAGCTTACAGATCACCTCACTGCACTGCAGAATAATCTCCTAAAATCTCAGGCATTCTAATTCTGCATTTACAGATGTAGTGTAATGCATGCTCTAAGCTGACATGTAGGAAAAAAATTGCCACCAAGATGCACTGTACAGAAGAGCATTTCAGATGAAAGTATTTTACAGGTAATTGCTTGTTATGTGTCCTCATTAACGCTAAACTGTAATGGAATTTGTATGGAAGCATGTAAAAATAATTTTAAAATAATTGAATTCAAAGTTATGGGGCACTTACAGTGTTCTCAAGTAAACAAGAATACATGCAATGATAAAGATTAAATGAGTAGCTTTTTGCTGCATTAAGAAGTGATCACCTCTGAACTGGCTACATCCACTTAAAAATGCTTTTATCTTGATAACTGTAAATTACCAATAATTGCACTAATATCACCATTTACTGGCAAGAATTCAGTTGCAAATGGCTTATTCAGTGCCTCAAACACTGCACTTTCAAACCTTCTTCATATCAACAGTTTATATAAGAATGAAAGAGCGGGGAATTATTTAAAATAATAAAATGTAATTACTTATAATAATAAAATGTAAGCTGAAAATTTAGCAACTGTGGTGGATAGACGCTCTTGGATTGTATTCGAAAAACTGTTATGAGGTAGGATTGATGAAATTTGAAGAATTTGAGCTATCACTTAGAATTTAAATTAAAACTTTTCCCACATCATGATTATCTTTCCTTAATTATAGACAAAAAGGAGATTATATGTTAATGACTCATCTTTATGGCTTAAGGTTTTAAATAGGTCTCAAACATAGAGAATCAGTAATTCTGATACAGTTCTTCTCACCACAGGAAGAAGGATTGATAACTTTTAATATGGTGAGAACATGTGGGCCTAAATATGTAAAAGGCATCTGTCCCCTTTAGAAAGAAAGACTGTTTAGGACCAAAGTTTGATGTCTTCGCAATAATGTCTTAAGCAGTCACATGTGTTAGTAAGAATAGATATTGAGTATTAGTGTTTCTACGTGACTAATTTGATTTTTTGTGTGATTAGATATGAACACAATATAAAGAGGACATCCTGAAGAGGCATACCTGCCTAGCTTACGCATGTTAGGATCAAAAGAACATCAGATCACTTTGAAATGCACACTGAATAGGAATCTTCCTTTTTATTGTTATTTCAGCATGTGTAGTGGATGTTAGAGCACGTGCTTTGCAGTTTAGTGTTCATCTGCAGAATAACGACCTCTGTGGTCAGCAGCTACGGTGTTGGATCACAATAATGGATGATGTCTAATAATCATCTCTTATCCACTATCAGAATTGCAATTACAGCCATTTCCTCACTGGAAACTGCAATCTTTTCTTTATTTGGCACTAAAATTATTAGCTCTTTTAAAGAGTTGTAACATGGATTGATCAATACAAATGCTGTTTATATAGTACTGATAATGATCCATTATGTCTTAATCTGATTCTGGAGCTTCCTCAGGGTATGAAGGCTTTTTTTCCTTTTAAAATGAATATCATATCTTTAGTAATGGACACACAGAAAACCTAAGTAGGCTCTCTCCCCAAGCAGTATTACTCAATTCATTTTGTCTTTCAAGGCAAGATTCATTTATGGAAAATAATTACATTCAGGAAAGGGAAGTAATAATGCAATAATGCACCTATCTAATGCAAACAAATTTAAAGTGAAGCCTGACCTAAGTGTGTGCTGAAATGCTGGGATTAAAGAAAAATTATATGTGAACATGATAAATAATATCATTTATTAATATGCTGAAAATAACCTGGGGAGTGTTAGAATGCACTTCTAGACATAACTCTTCTGCGTAGATTGCAGCTGGTATTATGTATGAACATTGCGCTAACTTGAAAATGATGATTTGATATTCCAAGTGTGAAAATCCAGCTCTTGGTAATAATTTGGCTTGTGAGTTCAACTCGAGGCTTGTTTTTCCCTTTGCAATTCAGTTTTGCGTAAATAAAACAGAAACAAACAAATAAATAAAAAAACTCACAAAACAACAAAGCATGAGAGGAAGAGCAATACTATTATACAGATAAGTGAGTGAGAAAAGTTACGCAGTAGTGACCTGGATTTCACTGAAGGTCTACGGCTTGAATATCTGGGGATAGGTGTGGAAAGTAAAGTAGGAAGATGTTGTTCAAATTTATGTAATTTCAGATCCTTCTGATACAAATTTTATTTTGCTAATTGGAATAACCATGTAGAGCATTACAGGTCTGCTTTTGAGTAGAGAAGAAATGGACTTACGTGACAGGACTTAATGTATGTCTTTGGTGAATCAGCAGTTTATAATTATTTTAGTGATAATCATCAACCATAATTATTGATCAAGTCTA
Source organism: Lagopus leucura (assembly GCF_019238085.1). Lineage (NCBI taxonomy): Eukaryota > Metazoa > Chordata > Aves > Galliformes > Phasianidae > Lagopus > Lagopus leucura. The sequence continues at coordinate 12,933,233 of NW_024962267.1, forward strand.
ACTATGACTGTGCCAATAATAAACATGTCTAAATTAAAAGCAGTATAATATACTTTACAGCAAGCAGGCTAATTACAAAACTGAGTTAGTATCTCAAATCAATTTCTACTAATAGCCACTTAAACAAAACAATCAAAATTACTTTGCTTCTATTTGGGATTCCTTTCTCCTAATTTATCACAGACGCTGTTATTTCATATGCAATGCTTAATATTGCATTCAAAGGAATGAGTCAAGGTTTATAAAAGTTCATTGAGAAACAAACTTCAAAAAGCATTTAGGTTAACTGGTCATGAGTTAGCTAGAAAGACTGCTTACTTGAGTAAGTTTCTTTGTAGGAACAGGAAATAGCAACTGAAGTTAAGGAATTAGGTCTTTCACATTTAGGGCAATTCAGGGAGAAAAACACCTGACACTTCCAAGAACATTCCCAATGGAATCAACTCCCACGCATTACACTCTTGTGACTCTAGCTGCCTTTTTAACAGGAAAAAAAAAAAAAAAAAAGAAGATTCAAGTGTCCTAAATACGTTTATTTGACAGCAAGTGAAATAGTCCCATGGCTCTTTGAATAATGAGCTTGTCATGCACATATCCTAAATATGCAGAGGCACCTACTGAGATCCAAGTCCTTTCTTTTGCTCACTTTACATTTCACCATACTCTTTCTGGTGTGGTCTTTGTTTGGAGAGGCAGAACAACTTGGGATGTTTTCACTCATAACAGAAATACTTCTTTGTTACTCTGATACCCAACATTTTTTCTTCCGAAGAAGAATTTACATGACAATAGATGGAAAGATTCTGCATCAGTCCTAACATCAGAAGTACTGCACTTTTTTAAAATGTCTGAGGCTCTGACATCAAATCCCTTGCTGATTTGCCACAGCAAAACTGGAAAACACGGATTGAACACACTGAGGATGCCACTGCATGGGAAGAGACATGTGGAGAGTGATGAAAGCAAGTGGAAAGCAGCATCTGGCTTCAGTCTAATGTTCACTTTCACAAAAGCCACATAGTGCAAACAAACAGGAGCTGATTTGTGTACAGCAGACTCACTGATTCGGTCCTTTGAGAAGAACAATCATTTACAACTGTGTCTGCTTTTAAAACGTTAATGAATTGTTAAGTGCTATTTCTGGACCTCCCTGACCTTTCAGTGATTAAAGAGTTGATCCTGTAGCTCATTTGATCCTAAGACAGCTACTAAACTCCTACTTTGAAAGACTAAGGTGACATTGCTTATTTGGAAATCCAACATTCGTCAAATAGCCATGACAAGATGGCATGACTGCAATGTGGGAAGCACTAATTACAATAACTCTCAGCTGACAATTCTGCAGTTAAGATCTCTTCAGGATCCCTTATCTATTTAAATAGAGACCATTTTGCTCTCGTTTCTACAAAACTTCATTATTTGGAAAAAAAGAATATATTCCTGAAGTATCTTTCCCATCACCATAAAGATTATTGCTTTTCAGAACAAGAAAACCTGTTATTTTATCTGTATTACATCCAGTAGTGAAAAGAAGAAATGCCTTTTTCCCCTCAGATAAGCAAAATAAAATTTTCTATGCTAAAATTCTTAGTACAAGTGTTTGATGATGAGTGACAAGATAAAACTGAATAGAAGCAAAAATACATTTGATATTTCTGGTCAAACACTATTGTACTGAACAGGAAACAGTCGAACATTCCAAGTTGAGTGTATACACACACTCCCAAGGCACGGTATCATCTAGCTGTGTAGTTTGGGTGGGATGTGCAACTAACTGACTATACATTAAAAATTTACCAGAGTATTTTATTAGAAATAATCAGCCAAGACTTTGCAATAAACAAACTGGAATTAGAAGGGAGAGAAGGATGACAGGTTAAAAGAACAACCTGATTGGTAATGTTTTGGGACAAAATAGCCAGAAGAGGAATGAAGGCACTGGATAATGGCAGAGGTTGTTATTGCTTTCTGCACAGAGCATGTGATGGGACAGAACGCACACACAGAAAATGGGACGTGGAGTGAAACAAGTTCCAGGGAGAGGAGGCTTCTCATTGGGCACCAAAACTCAATTCTGGAAGGCAGAGCTTGCTCTCCCCAGTGATTTCTGTCTGCCTTGACAATAGGATGCTTTTTGGAGAAAACTGTTGCAAATACTGACTGAAACTGTGATGAAATCACAATATTAACTACCAGTAGCTATCAACTTGATTTGAATGAAGTTATTTTAATAAAATTATCAGGATTTTAAATTCTCCTGAAGGGTATTCATGTGTCTGTATGCTAACAGTGCTACATTTAGTCCAGCCTAGTCTTCCCTTCACTGCTGCTATAATTTTAATTCATTTTTTTTCCTTCTACAGAGACGTTTCTGGCAGAATTTTCCACATTATTTCCTAGATTCAAATATCTGTAGATATGACTACTATATGTAGGAATAACTGGGGGGGGGGGGGGAACCAAAAAGCTCTTGGAAATCGCTTGTGCTTCTGTGTATGTAAGCGGGATTGATATTCTAGCATAAGATTGCAACATATGCAGAGGTGAGCGTGGGGTCCACCCTGAGTCCCCATGTTTGAAAGACACTTTTGGCACCTGGCTCTATGCTGTGAGCCAGGGGTTTATGCTGGTCCTGAGGCCACTTGCTTCCATACCTTTGGCATTTCACCAGAAGTTTAAACTTTCCTATTTGTTTAGTTTAGCAGTTATTTTCCTTAGTGGGATGTCCTCAAGTTCTTTAAAAGGCACAGGCTGAGGTTTGTGCGAGTAATTAGAACTTGTAGAATTAAGACTCAGCTTAAAACAGAGCACCTTAATGTAACTTGGATTTAGAGTCACAGTTCATTTGGAAAACTATTCCTTAAAAATCCGTCCAAATGATTGCAGCTGGGTTTAAGCCACAAGTTACTGTGTTAGAGCTTTCTCTGCAAAACAGCGTAAGAAAATATCCTTCAATATTCACACCATGCCATGTTACTTTGTATGTTACATATATTTGTTAGCTTAGTCCCCAGAGTATCCTAGACAATATGAAGATGTTGCAAATGGCACATCTGTTCTGAAAACAACTCAGCCTAATTGGGATTAAAGGGGGAGATATTTGTTCCTTGGAAGTCCTTTAGCAGCTCTTCCTATTCAGCAGCATGTTGCCTAACTATATGCTGTGTTTGGAACTGAGCAGCACAAAAGCCCCACAGTTTGAAGAAGAGTAGCCAGTCAGCTCAGTGGTCAACAACAGCTTCTGACAAAAAGGGAAGAATTACTTATTTTCTAGAAATTCCTCTACCATTTTCTCAGAACATCCAACAGTTATAGTTGAAAACATAGAGGAAAATCCAATTTTCTTTCAAAAGTTCCATTTAGTGTTTTAATATTTATCATTATAACTCCGGGTTTTCTTAACTTTAGTTTGTGAACTGCTGGGCTTGGAGCTATGAAAGCTCTACTCTATGCCTCCTTTTTTGTGTGTGTGTTATGCACGTGATGTTCTCCTAGGTAATCTTCATGCATAGATTTAACATGTAATATCCTGTCATAGATCCCACTTGCTGAAGTTGTCAATGCTAATTCCTTTGCAGGATGTATTTAGTAGGCATCATATATCCACTGTATGATTGAAGGTCAAGAGGCTTCAGATATTGCATGCTAGTTTTGTAGACATTACAATTTTGATAAGCACAAAATAGGAAACTACCATATATGAGCACTGTGATTTACCTTGCTCTTCATCCATCCTTGCAAAAACAATCAAAAGAAAATAAAATACGCAATGAAAAGTATGGTGAACCAGTCAGATGCATTTGCAGATCCTCATTATTTCCCTGTTGAACTGGCAATAATGTTTAGTTGCTACTGACAACTTTGGGATGAACTCTGCAAAGATGGTCTTCGTACTTTACACTCTCAATCTGTTAACAATATTCTTAGAAGAAAATTTGCCAATCAGAGAAAAGGCCAAGATAAATTTTAATCTAGTGGAGAGATTTTTCTCAGTTACATCAGACGACAATGAAGTTTTCCTTCAAACCTCACTAGCAAGCATTTGAGCTCAGAAGCATTAAGTAACATTCTGTGTGCTATGCTTTACATATAGGGAGGAAACAAAACAATGCTGTGGTTTATGACGTGGATGTCAAAAGATTAGGACTAATGATTTTTTTAACTACCTGTGTAACTCAGAATAATAATTAATTTTTTAATGCCTTTTGGAATCTGAGACTTAAATTTTGCATTTTGCAGTGATTTTATTAAAAATATTCCAACTGAATTAATATCGGAAAACTATCATCAGGATCTTTATTATATAGATGTTGTAATTGAAGTTTTATCTATTTTTCTTGTTCTCAGCATTGAAAAATCTGATCTTCTAACATCTGATATACGTTAGTAATTTAATATTTTCTTTTATTCATAATCTTAGGAAGAAAATTATGATACATACTGAAACAGAACTAAGACTTATAGGGAATGGTTGCAGATTTACTGCTATTTTGTCTTCAGCTTCTTTCTCCCTTAGTGTAGCTAAGCCCACAGAGGTGCATCAGAGAGGTTCTCTAAGCACTACATCAAGTCAAACTAAACTGAATTTAATCTATCAGGTTCCTGCTAAACTTTCAGAATCAAATGCAATCCCACAAATCCAAGACATTTCTCTACACTTTTAGAGATAATTTTGTGCTATTCTAAATGCCATAGTTTCTCACAAGTGTATTACTTTAACTGGTTACTAAAAATGTAGCCCGATACAATGCATCATCCTGAATCAAAAGGCAGAGGCCTGCCTTAAAGTGCTGACTGGATTATATCATGTTTTATTTTTATCCTTATCTAAATAAATGCCACTCTAAAATCTGCAATAATAAAAAATCTAATACCTATTCAATAAGTTCTGCTTACAGTGAAAAATATCAAGCTGCTCTTTTATGATAAATCTTGTATTTAGTATTGTTCATAAAATCATTCAGCTAAATCTACAGGTCCTCCTACTCATGGGATGGCATCCAATGCTGGCTGCTACTAACTTTCAGGAAAGTCTTATATAAAAATATCTGAGTCATCTCCTTCGTTTTTCCTTGGAAGTTGGCAATAGGACTTTGCACAACTTATCCATTAAAGACAGCTTTAAGATTTTCTGTATTTTTCTGCAATTTGAATTTTCTCAGACACAGAATGTACCTGAAATTAGACTTCTTCAGTTTAACTGCCCCATAGAAGAATGCTCAATAGAAATGGTAGTTCAATTCTGGACTTTTCCTAATAAAGGGCACAGTGTACAAGCAATCACAGAACAATTCCAAATCAAAAGTTCTATCCTATATTAATAACTTAGCAAAATAAAGACTAAAGCAAGTTTGTTTAGATTCAAAGCAACAAACAAACAAACAAATAAATAAATGATTATATCCACTGGTGAACTTTCATTTCAATTGACAGACACACTACTTCTGAGCGGTAATGACAAGGTCTCTAAAACAGGTCACTGATTCTCAGCTGATCAAATCCTTTCTGAATGATTTATCTGGGGGTTGACTGGATCTTTAAAAACTTTGTGTGAAACAGCTGACTTGTGTAAGCAGAGCAGCCTGCCCTGAGAACTTGAGCGGAGGTGTCACAGCAGTGGCTGCTGCCTGGGGAAAGGGCTCGTGCCAAATGACGGCAGGAGTGCAAGAAGTGCTTTGCATATAGGTGTTTCCACATGGGTCTTAATACTGCAGTAGACAGCTCAGTATAAACAGTATAACAACAGGAGGGAGCCTTCTGTGTAAGGTTTCCACAAAGAAGCAGGCTGGCACACAGCTCAGATCCCAAGCTAGGCAGCCGTTTGGGGAAGATTAAGACACAGCATTTGATTAGATGGTAAAAAAGGACTCCTAAATTTATCCTAGCCCTTGTAACTACAGTGCTGTTTAGGGGGCTGGTCATGAGCACTAGCTGCCTCTTATCTCAGGCTGACTTAGTGTCCTCACTGATAAAACTGGACAGCTGGAGGTGAGGACAGAGTTCACTATCCAGACGGTTTAACACAATCTTAATGGCAATTAGCTATCACTGGCTATAGTACCCTGAAGGTGAAAATGTTCCCATGTGTAACTGAGATTGAGAGAAATGCTTGCATTTTAACTCTCTATATAGGGTTGCACAAAAGATAGCATATTGCTTCTGAAAACTTCTAAATTGTATATCTTTTTCTGTTTGTTTTTTTTTTTTTTTTTTTTTTTTCTTTTTCTTTCCTTTGCTTTTGATACATTTTCTTTTGGCTGTTAGCCTCCCATGATCCTTTTTACATAAGCTTATGGGGGAAAAGTTTTGATGAATTCTGTTACAGGGTTGTATTTATATTTGAAACAATTCTTTCCAAGCTCTGAAACGCGCAAAAATGTTAACAAGTCACTTTGCAGCTTTTAAAGATAACTCAAGGGCAGCAGAACAGGGAGGACCTCAAGGAAGTAATTCATATGGGGGAGGGCATTCATCTTAATAGTGCTTAATCAGGAAAACCAGGACAAGCTAAGATTATTTTGCTTTACAAGGTCTTTTTTTGATCTGGTTCACCAGGGGAGGGTAATTTAATTTTAAAGGATCAGAGGTTTGGTGAGATAAGTACACTCCTAGGTGTTTAATAGAAGAAAAATCCAGGTGAAAGGAAATTTACTCCTCAGTTTATTCAAAGTGTCTGCAGATTCATCGGGGAAATGTGTGTGTTGGACTCTCTTTTGCTCCGAAACCAGGGGGACCAGCAAAATGAGGAGGCTGCATCCTTGCCAGCAACGAGGCCTGGATAGCTGCATGATGATGCCAATGAATGACCTGAGAGTCAAGAACAGCTCTGTTTGGTGTGAGCAAGCATTGGTGCTTTCTGGGTTGGGCTGGATTCAGACTCACTTGCCTATCTCTGGGGTTCAGCAGTTGCCTGGGACTCTCAGAGGATAATGGGCTGAAAGCCAGGGGAAGGGATTGAAACTTGCCCCTGGCACTTTGCACAGAGCTGTGCAACAAGATGTTTCCCTTGGACAGACTATCCGTGACAATTGCAGTTTAACGCTATGGTGGGGACTGATTGCCAGATTGGCCAACCTGATAAAAATCAGGCTAATTCTCCCAGATTGCGCTCTATTAAGCAGCATTAATTTCTCAGTTTACTTCAAGCCATGAAAAAATAAAAAAAAAAATACACCAGTATTGTTTTCTTTGCCACTGTGTTCATGAAGAAACATTCAGATTACAACACAGTTTCTGCAGACAAAAACTGCAGAAGTCATGACATAAATCTCAGTCACACATACAAGGGCTGATCTGAAAAGAATGCCTCCTATTTCATTGTATTGGCCCACAGTGTTAGAGGTGGATGTTGGTGGTATGGCAGTAGAGGTTGAATCTTCCCACCAATACTCCATTACATGTTGGTTCTGTGTGACAGATGGCAGCAGAGGGGCAGTCTGACAATGGCATCTGAACATGAAGCAAAGCTGCATCAGTGAATTCCTCCATGAGGAAAAAATGGAACCCATTGACATTCACTTATGCTAGCTGGACATTTATGGAAACCAAACAACAGATGTGAGCACAGCGAGGGCTAGGTGGTGCATTTCAGCAGTGGCAACAGTGACATGAAAGACAGACCATGTTCTGGACAGCCATACAGAATTTTACAAGCAGGGCATGCAGTTTCTTGTTTATTGCTGACAAAAATGCATAGTTAATGGTGGTGACTGCATTGAAAAATAGTGTTTTGCAGCTGAGAATTTGCTCTATCCAACAGTGCTGTTTTTCTCTTTTTATCTGTTGTAATTTCCATGGTAATTTCCATTACCTTTGGAGAGATCTACAGCTACAGCAGTGCCTTAGAGTAGAAATTGCCCATGTCAAAGTGCCTGGTCAAAGTGCTAAACTGTATTGCAACAATGTAGAGTGTCATGAAATCAGTACCTCAAGGATTTCTGAAAAGAATTACAAGGAGCCACCATATATATTTTTCAAAGGCTCTTCTCCCAGATCCTCAGCTATTTCAACTCAGCTCTTGCATATCAGAACTGCCTGCATGAACCTACTCTCTGCTCCAATATAGGATGAGAAAGGAGGTCTGATTCATATATCGCCTACTTGGGAATAGGGAACTCAGAAGAGTGCTACCTGTTTTTAGAACTAGAGGTTTTCTGAAAAAATAGAAACTTTTAGAATCTCAGCATGGAATTGCACTACCTCTCTGTATACTTAGAACCTGAATCAGTGTTGAAAATAGCATTAAGCTGTTCAGAGTAAGGTGGAGATCCAACTTTAAAACCAAACATTCTGTGGTTTGTAGGTATCTGTCAAAATATTTTCACAGATCTTGAAAAAAACATAACGCTATCTTTAAAAGCAGGCATCTAATTAAAACATTTTGAAAGAAATCCTAGCAAAATATTATATTGATTCATAAAAAGGAAAACTGACAAATTTTGAAATACATTCACTAAAGATGAGAATTTTTTATGGATTTGATGTTGACACAGAAACAAGAATTTTGGTGCTTTCTGTCCAAGTTTTACTTAATCTCAGTTATCCTTAGTCAGCTCTGATCAAGGCAACATGAAAAAGAGTATAAAAGCTGAGATGAGAGGCTAAAGAGTGCAAAAAAGTCTAAGACAGGAAAAGAAAAAAAAAAGTAATTCCCTTCTTAGAGACCTGTCCCCTCAAATCTCTTCAGATCTGTGAAATCACAGTTTAAGTTTTGATTTCCAGCAAGTTTTTCCTTTTCTTACACTTATTTTCAAAGGATAATATGACAGAAAAACAAATCCCATTTTTTTCCTATTTCTCTATCTACCCACCCCTTGCTTTCTGTACTGACACGTAGAGTAGACTTGCATGTTATTCACATGAACCAGAACAATTCTTCCTCTTCCCACTGTAGGGGGACACAGAATGCTGCATTCTTACAAACTGAAGACACCTGAGCTGTACCTTTTTCTCCCTAGTTAAGTTTTGAGAGGATACAGTCCAAAACACACAACATAAGAAGTTTGACAAAGGATTTATGAGCATAAAATGATATTTTCCCACATCTAGCTGCAAAATGTTCAACATTTCCAACTCAAACAACTGTGTCTGGAGGAACTTTCTATTATCCATGTGCAAGTTCAAGAATATTTTCTAAATACATTTCTTTTCATCGCTAAGAATAATTTAAAAAAAAAAAAGGGAAATTAGGTCTTCATCTACAGTTATATTTGCACTTGCAGGAAAGTTAGTAAACATTACATTTCTATTTCCTAGCAATAACCAAACCAAACAGAAGTAATGAATATATTTTATGGCATTGCTGTTTTTGCATTTGCCTTGGGAGCATTAGAATGTCTGTATGAATTTTGTAGTCACGTCTTCATGTGAAGAAATAATTTATGGTCTAGAGAAGTACATTAAAAAGTTTAATAAGTTCTGGAACTGGTTTAATCTTCACTGAAAAAAAAAATTGTTAACATTTAGCAGAGCTTAATCCATCACCTTGCGGATACAAATATGCATGGGTCACTAATGTGGAAGAGGATGATTTGCAGTTTTACTTTCATTTCAGCATAAAACATATATGCTTTTCTTTCAGCGTAGAACAGAGAATGCAACATTGATGATAAAGCAGTAAAGTTTAAATACATGATTTAGGAATGTACACGTGAACATATTCCACTCATTTTTATGGAAGGAAATTCAAGATATTTTATTTTCTTTAGTCTTATCGTTAGTTATTTTTACATTCACTGGGAACAACATGCAAAGAAAATGCCTATTTTAGAGGCTATTCTGTGTTGTTCTTACTCCTACCGCTTTGGACAAATGATGCAAAAGGGATTTTGCTCAGCTTGAGCCATAAACTCCAACAACAGTTTTTGCTGCCTCAAGATAATTAAAGCCTTCCATAGTGACTATTACTATTTGTTCTATTCCCTCTATATTATATCCTGTATAATTCACTTTCATAATTCCTACTTACAGCAGCTTTCATGGGATGGAATCCCACATCCCTCTGGTACATAATCCCTGTTTACTAGGACTTTCAGGGATGGAAAGCAAAATATGAAATCTTACTCTCAAATCCATCAACTCAGTCAATGAAGTGTTTGTTTCTCCAGATATTAGAATAGACAAATACATTGAAACAATCCGTATCCTCTCAAATAAACTGTTGAAAAATATCAATTTCTTCCCTATACAACCCTCTTCCTCAGGCTGAGTTCCCCCAGTTTTTTTCCGATAACACGCATGAAGCTCTTGCTGCGGCTGCACAATCAATAGGTCACACACCATGCATCCAATCCACTAGTTATCTCTAAGAAACATATCAAAACACACTTACTACAGCACCTCTCAGGCCAGTGACCCCTTGTTCTCTTCCTCCATCTCTCCCACACACTGAAACTCACCACTGCATAGCACAAAGCACTGAGCATCCTCCCCTGCCCCTAAATCCAGAGGGGTCTGCGGTTGTTCCAGCTGCCAGGGATGATCAGTGACAATGAAAGGACACCATCAACACTAAACTGCTACTGAGACATCAGTAATAGAAACTGTTCCTGCTAGATCCAAAATAGAGCACTGGCAGATGAAAAGACGTGAATAAAAGTATCAGGGGCTGCCTTTTGACGTTTTCAAATTTTGAAAATGAGTAGCTGCCTCTACTCCCATTAAGAAATCTGCGAAAATAACCCCTTTGCAGATCAAAAGCAGTAAATGCAAATATCTGTATACTAGACTATCAACCATATTCTTCCTTAATTGCAGCCAGCACTTAACAGGCTTCTTCATCTTGTGTGTACTTTCTCTTGTGAAAAACCTGCAATGTGTACCTTTATGCACATTGGGCTGGCTTCCTGACATGGCACAGGCTGGCCATGGGGCAACTGTCTTTGCCCCTTCATTACCATTCCTCCATCTTGAGGCTCTCCTGAAGCATGGAGAAGGAGCACATTTGGCATCAGGTGTCAGGTGCCTCTTTTGTGCACCTGTCACCAAAGCACACAGGGAACAGAAACACAGCAAGGAGTTCAGGCAAGGCAATGAATTAACCAGAGGTAACACAATGAGGTCGTACTGATGATTTCTCTCCAAAAATGTCATTCTTGTAAGCGCTACTGTTTTTTCTCAAAGTCAGCTTTGGTATCTCCAATTAGGCTCTGTGGAAGACTTTGGGGCTTAACAGCAGCGGTTCTCTAATAACCAGTTTTCTTCTGTTTCATTTCACTGGCTGGGGAATATCAAATCACTCAGATTGTGTTTCAGTTATTTTAGGAATACAGCTGTGACTTTCCTACTTTGGCTATCTTCCAAAATTTTCACTGTATGGTAGTAAATGGTGAAGTTAGTGGGCCAATGAAGTCAGATGTTAAATGAAGCTTGAGGGTTTTCTTGTCATCATGGTGAATTATTATTTTAAAAAATGTTTCATTATCTCCATCATTTCCTGTGGAGCATGCTGAGAAAGAAAACGAGGATCTGTAGTAATGACCTATCATTGTTTTTGCTTTCCTTATTGTCTGTTGCATGCAAACATAATTCCTGACCATGACATTTCTTGAGAGAGAATGGATCCTACTCACTGAACATCCCTGGTGATAAGACCCAGAGGATGAAAAAATTTCTTCTTCCCTGTGGCTACAATAGAAAAAAAGTAACGGGGGAAATCTGCAACTAATGACATCTGCAAAAATTAGATTTTAGAGATGTACAGGACTATTTTATTTTCTTGTTTGTTTTAGCAACAGAAAGAAAGCAGTTCAAGCAACGACAGAAACTGCTACGTGGATAACAGAAATTGAAATAAAGTCAGTCCTGCGTTCTTATTGCTATGCTTCGTGGGCAGGGAGGGGATTTCTTTTCCCCATGCCTGCTGTTGTCGAAGATTTGCTTAATCCTGTCACCAGTTCATGGGGGAATGCCTTCAAACAGCAGCAGGCTCAACCATCAGCGTGGACACCAGGGAGCCAGGTTTAGTTCAAACTTTTCAAGAGGCAGATGGCTCCAGCAGTCTCTGCGTTTGTTATCTGCTTTCATACAGCATAACACTAACTTCTTACTAATGAGTTATAAAGCTATTTTAGGATTGCTTTTTTCATGGTTTTTTTTTTGTTGTTGTTTGTTTGTTTTTGCAACAATGAAATAGTCAAAAAGGTCTTAATTACAATTCCTTTTTTGAGCCACAAGAATTTGGGTGCTAATTACTTTAGCCACCTTACAAAATCCCAGTGTCAAATATAGAAGCTTGCTTCACTTTAAGGACATAAACTAGGGCATTAAATGCTTGTAATTGTGCCATCTTCACCGAGGTCTAATGGTGAAAGTTGCCTGTGAAAACCTGTGAAAGGGCACTTCAGATGACCCTACCTGTTTATTTTTAGTTAATACTCATACCTATAGTTATGAAGAGACACAACAAATCTAGTAATCCCACCGTGTCACTGTGTCATAATACCTGCTCATGAATTTAACGCATTGAATTTCATGGCAAAATATTTATGATTCACATCATTTAATAGACAATTAGAGCTCCAGACCAACGACTGTAATATAGCATGGTTCAGGGGTTTAGGATTGATGAGCTTCATCAGATTAGAGAAAACAAGCAGGGGAAATCAAGTTATGTTACTGATTAATCAGTGTTCAGTGTTAATCAGAAAGTAGAGGCTATAATGCACGTTACAAGTGTGGATCATATGAAGTGATGCATGTATAAATATATCATATTCGTACATAAAACATTTTAGCATTTTTATCTTTGTCTCTGGCACCTCCATAAAGATCTACTAATTCACAGCTAATTGGCTGACAGCCCTGTGCTTTAGGTTTTGTGCCTACTATTAAGGTAGCGATGAATGATAAAAACAAGCCATATCATATTAGGTCTGATAACCAAATCATAAATCAAATTTTTTTTTTGCCCATTGCCACATCCATGGCATATATAGATTTTAGTATTACTTGGGCATGGCAAACAAGTTCAAACATAAACTCTTATGCTGTGGTTAACCCCAACAGGTTAGTGAAAGGCTTATTCACGTAGTTTTAACAGCGGTAAAATTTACGGTAATGTTCTGGTTTATTTACTGTAGGAGCAGCATAAGACAAAACGATACAGAAGTAAAAAGCCAAATCTTAATGAAGTCATAGTTGGATCCAAAAACAGAGAAGGAGCAGAGGAACCTTATTCTGCCTTTGTTGAGACGGGATCAGTCTCAAGGAAGCACAAGATTCTGGGCAACTTCCATTCTCACATTGCCAGGCAGAAGGCAACAAGGATGGAAGCAGATCCACACTCAGGACAACAAACAAAATCCCTCCTTGTGCACTCTAGTCCCCCAGGTGCCTCTGTACAACCAGTACAAGGTTCTGATTGTGGAATGCCTGTCTGTGGATGAGTTGGACTATTGGCCTTAAACGTTCCTTTCCAACTTTAATGATTCTGTGATTCGATTGACACATGCAGAGACAGGTGTGCCCTTTTAGTGTTGTTCAGAAGCTCCTTTTTATCACAAAGTAGCTTTTAATACAAGACTTTTTTTTAAAGGTAGTAATAAATAAAGATTTATGAAAAAAAACTGCAGTGGGCTCTGCTACTAATAGATAGCAATAGCAAGAGGAAGTGCAGAAGGTTTGATAACTCACCTGCTGAGTCCATTGATTCCTATACTATCCTTACAGAGTTACACTATTACTACCTATATCAATGCACAATACATCTACATGAGCACAAATTGCTCTTCTGATAACAGCATGAACTCATGCAAAAACTGTCATGAAAGCTCTTCCCCAAGTAACTAACTTTACAATTTGAAGGGCCCTTCCAACAAAACTACAAATCCACTGTTTTCCATGGAGCCTGAAGAGAGGAGGTTGGGATAAAAAGTACACGAAGATGAGACTGAAAGAGTTAAGATGGAACAAAGCAAAATGTAAAAAGGAAAACAAAAGGACAACACTTTGATAGCAACAACAGAATCAATTTCCAGCTTATTCTATAGTTTTTATTTTCCACCTGGATTCACATCTACAGCATACAGATAAAGCTTATCTTGCATCCAGCATCCCTGGAGAACATGCTGTCTGCTGCAAAGGGGAAGATGTGATAACATAACTCATTTGGAGTCCTGCTCCTGAAGTCACGTCATAAGAAAGCACATTTGCTACCTCCATTGCTCTTAGCCTTGACAACATGATTCAGCTAACTCTACAATTAACACGATTAGCTCTGCAGTAAAGTTCATAGGGTACTGAAGGATTTATAACACGGAGTAGCAGAAAGAAATTCTAGTATTAACAGAATTATTTGTGAGCATCTGAACCTAATTTTCATACAGCTCTCTGGAAGCAGACAGAGCACATACATACCACTAAGGCACACCAACTTCCCAAAATGGATCTGCCCAACACTGCTTTCTGAAATAGTTCACCTCTAATGTAGCTTTTCTCAATCAGATTGTTGTAGAGAACGTCCTGTCCCCACGCCCTGCTAAAAAGAGAAGGTCTCAGCTATCATGCTGTGCATGTCTGTGGGCTCATTGCTACCGGAGCTCCAGCAGGGCACCCATAGTGCAGGCACAGCCTGACTGGCAGATGTGCCATTACCTGGCACATTTGCTCGCTCCACTGCAATTAAGGTATGAAATGTCTGTGAAAGAGTAGCTAATCTCTTCTTTTGTTTGCCAGAGAAGCAAGACAAACCCTTTGGCACACATTTCTTAAAATTTGCCTAAGTGATTCCGCAGAGTCTATCTAACACCCTTGTACAGCAGCCTTGAGAAATCAGCACAGGAAAATTCATTTAATTTAGCACTGAAAGATACACGGACCAAAATAATCAAGAGCCTGTGCACTGAAGACACAAAGCACTGTCTTTGAAACAGGAGTGCCTTCAGTTCAGGATTAGATAAAAAAAAAACACAAGAGAGTTTAGCCTCATACAATCTTATGACAATGACTAAGTATGTATCACTGCTCAAAAGTTCTACAAAACAGTGCAGAGAACAGCAAGTTGCTTGTTTACAGACTGGGTTCAAAAATGTTTTTAGAAAAAGATGGAAAACTTATCTGCAGGAAAACCCATTTCCCTCGTCAGCCCATCTAAGGGCACAAAACTCAGTTGGTGGTTCTCATCTGTTAACCTTTGTTGCTGGTTATTCAGAAATGACACAACTTGAATACCATCGATCCCAGTACCCAGGGCAATACAGCATCAGTAAGGCAAAATGCTTTACTTGCAGCTGGACTTCATCTTTCCTTCCTTGTAAGAGAAGGCAGGCCAGTAGCTTCAGATAGTTTCTGTTTCCCCATGAGCATTTCTCTAATCCATATTATTTTATTGCTATTATTATCAACCGTATATAGTTTTCCTATACACAATGCTGCATGATGCAGCATATAAGAGAAAATATGCAATTGAACTGCAGTAGCAACCTGATATCATTGCTATTTTGACATATCCAAGAAGAAACATATATTATAGTCCTACACTGACATAGTAATGCTTATTTCAATTTGTTGTTTTAATGTTTGTAAAAAAAATACGTTGGTGTCCCTAGGTTAAACAGAAAATAAATTCTTTCCTCCATTGCTTGCAAGGTAATATTAAAATTGCAAAGAATGACAGGTATAATTTTTGGGGGGAAACATATAAAGAAATTCAAAGTCTTCTGTCTGCACTTCCATTTCTTCAATATCACGATACAAAAGTGCCAAACACTTTTCCCTTCAAAGTAAACAAGTAAATGCATGTGACAGTAGCCTGTAAGTGGCTTAATCATACAATAACAACTGTCCAATGTATGTGAACTCCTGAAATCATCTTTTCACCTATTCAAAATATAATTTCTTGCATATTTATGGTGTTCTTGAGCAAGCATTTCATCATGTACCTTTCCTCTGGAAAAGGCTGCCCAAAATCTATATTTAGCCATCACAAACAGGCTAATCTTAATCTTCCTGGCATAAATGTAGAAGGCTGTCATCTCCTGAGAATGGGCTTTTTTTTTTTTTTTTGTCTCAATGTTTTTTCTAGTGATAAAGCAAAACTGTGGTGTCTTATCTAGCATTGAGCTAACAGAGTGTTAGCCACATGGGGAAAAGACTTTAAACATTCATTAATGTTTAAAAAAAAAGGGTCATGAAACGCAGTACAGTAACTGTGCCCGGGGTTAATTTATGTTTTCACAACTATATGCAGCAGGGTGACTTGATAGTTTGTCTTCACATCCTGGTTGTGAGAACAAATCTCGTGTTTTGGTTTGAAAACAAACTGTTAGAGAGCAACTCTACCATTCAGGCAAAATGCAATAATGAGTATTTCAAGTGTCCAATTAGTATTACTGCCCCTGAAATTATAAAAAACTATCTTGTGCAGCTTTCCTGTATTTACTGTTAGAACAAAAAGATTTAGGAACAAATAGATTCTCAGCTGATGTAAACCAGTGCAAATCTCTTGAAATAAAATTAGTGTTAGGCAAACATGATAGCTCCCATGCTTATAGAACTCCCTTCCTGTCTGTGCTTTAGCCCAGGCCTGAGGTGATCATTAAGAAACACCTATTGTGGTTTTAGAAATGCACTGTTCTTTTGGCAGCCATGCTTGGGAAGAAATGTTTGAATATGACCTTTCCTTTCTGACAAGGAATTCAACTAATAACTAAACTCAGGCTAGAAGACCTTGTAAGACCTCAGGTTTTTGGGAATGAAGAGGGCAGCCAGCTGCAAAGTAACAATGAAGTCCTGTGAAAGCTCACATCTTTCCTTAAGTGCTCTGGCTGCATTTTCTTTTCCCCACACATTGTCCCCTTTTGATCTCCTGCACTTTTAAAACAAAAACACAGAAACACCACAAGAAGCTGGGTGCTCAGCTGAAAACAGGTACAGAACTCCATTACAGTTAAAAACCTGCTGGGGAGCTGCCTCTAGGCTCTACGTAGAAGTTTAAAAAAAAAAAAAAAAAAAGAAAAAAAAGAAAAAAAAGCACATTTATAGGTTGAATTATCTGATGTTATGCATAGCAGGATAGTGAACCGGGAAGAAACAAAATCATCACCGTTACTACTGTGGAGCCTTACAAGGTCCCATGCAATCCTGCTTGCAGCCATTTGCCTGCCCTTTGTGCACTGCTTGGTTTTCTCACAGATGACAAGCAAACAGTACTCACTGTTACGCACTGCTAGTGAAATAAATGCATCTCCAAAAGCTAAATGGAAAACAATCAACACCCCACAGTATTATTTTCCCTTTGCCTCTCCCTCCTCAACCCTGGACATTAAAATCATTCGTTTGCATATAGTTTATTGGATGGGGAAATACATGTAATGTTTCTCACACTCATCTTCTTTATGCTTACAAATTATACCCACATTTACAAACAGGAAATTTTCTTTTTCGGGTCATATGTCCACCATGGCACACGGTTGGCTCCCCACAGGCACTCCAAAATGCCCAGTTTGCTGAGACACATCCATCAGATGCTATGAAGAACAATCAGCCATGATATATCCCAAATTACAGGGACCTGAAATCCATTTGAGTGAGAAAGCCATTTTTCTTATGAATCATTTTCGATGCTTTCTGAGGGCGTTGGTTTTTCAGACAGAAAGCAGCAGTTTTTAGTCTATATTAAACTCTATCCGGAAACATACAAGCTAAGCCGTTCCTAAAACCAGGCCTAAGTTCAAGATGGCCATGAAGTCAACATCAAGATCTGAACACTTGGACAACGATCAGTAAGAGAACACAGTATCCTTAGATTGGTTGACTGCATTCTGAAGGAAAAGGCTTTTTCAGTTGTCAGCATGACATAGGTGATGATGGAAATATCCATATTTATCAACCCATTTGGTTACAAATTTTTGAGTGCAACTCCAGAGACAAACAAAAAAAAAAAAGGGAGGTGCAATAGTCTGCAATAAGCAAAGCCAGTTATGAAATGGCAACATCAATGACAGTGTTTTAATGCTCACTTACAAGAAATAATGACTTCTTTTTCCTCCCCAAAGTTTTTCATTTCTTTGATACATTTTCTGAAGAAATCTCAACTTCAGGAAAATATAATCCCTTTAAATACATCAGCGAAGAACCATGACACAATAGTTTATATGGAACATTAAGCAATACAGTAGTTATAATGGGAGCTTCTTCCTACTACTCTTGTCATCTGTTCTGTGAAACTGGAAGGCAGTAATTTTAAAGATCTGTAAAAGTAAATTCTTTTTCCACTCAAAGCATAATAAGCCTATAAGATCTTACAGAATGTGCGTCCTCAAGGTCAAAAATCAGCACAATTTTTGAAAAGAGAGCAGATGTTTATAACAATAAAAAGGACTTCTGGAAGTGCTTTAAAAAAATTCTTGAAGTAAAATTTTCAATAGGATTTAACGCTTTGTATCTCAAGGTATAGTAACCACAAATACAAGTATAATAACCAGGAAGAAATATTTCCTGGGAAAGCAATTACCTTAGTATTTCTTGTATCTTCTGAAGTATCCAATAGTATCACTGTCAGAGAAAGGTATCAGATTGATTTCTCCTTTATTACAACTAAGTTTTTATTTTATGCCCCTCAGCTCTATCAGTATCATGGCTTTACCCCCCAGAACATCTTTCTTGCAACAGCTAAACATAACAAGACATTCCTGTTGCTCCTTGTTAAAGCATGTCTCAACTTCGCTGGGTAGAACACTAATGAACTTTGAGTTTAAAGAAAAATGCATTAAAGGAACAAATCAGATATTAAAGATTACAAATACTGGGATAGTTTAGCATATTTTCCTTTGTCTGATTTGTCATATGATTAATGGCTTATGTGGATTCTGAATTTGTTGGTGTGCTGCTTTCTAGCAACTCAAATTTTATCCTTCATAGCCCAACATTTCTGACAAAAGTGTTTGTACAGCAGCATGATAAATTGGACTGGGGCACTGAGTTTATTGTTGCTGCATTATTTTTCATCCTCATCCTGTTGCTTATCTGGGCCATATGAATGCACTGGCAGAAGGAAGATATCACATGACAATGGCAGAAGTCTTCTAGGGCTGGGGAAGGAGACAATCGCACTTTTCTCCAGCAGCTTTTTGTAGAATGTCAGCTAAGACATTACCCGCATGTCTTGGTCTCGTTTAATGAAATGTTGGCTTCACTTGACATTTATTTGAACATTTATTTGTACCCAGCTGAGGGACAGCGACTGCAGGAACTGCAGAGCTGCAGCCCTGAGGCCGTGTGTGCTGCCATCGGCACGTTACATGGCAGGAAAATGCATTTCACTTCCACTTGTACATGAGCTGAACTGATCCTACAGAAAAGAGCCTGAAATCTCTGGTGAAAACAACATTACTCTTCCACAGGTTTGATCTCAGGATTGTGTTTCCCAGTATGAGATTTGAAAACAATGATATAAACAAAACACAATAAAAATATGCCACTTGAGCTTGGACAAAGCAAATAGTGCTCTCACTCCAGCACCCGCATATAGCATTACACACTGGGGCTAGAACATTCAGACCTTGGACTATTACAGATTTCTTCAGTCCTGTATTCCCTTGGGGCTCCTTTGATATGAAGCCTTTATGTGATTGAATGCAGTAGCTGAAATAGCTGAAACCACTCATACCACAGAGAATAATATTTTAATTCTAATCTTTCAGAAGGTCAGTAAAGCTGAACAGCACTAAACTACATTGCTAAAAACGCACTGTCCAACATGACAACACACCTTCCCAGCTGCCTTCCTGGCTTGGTCATAGGTCTGTGCTATTCAGTCCAGGAATTCTACTGAGTGAGATATATTTATTTTTTAGGCCAAACTTCAAGATTCATTGGAAATAGTGGTACTAAAAAAGGAATTCTCCAAAAATGCATAAATGCTTTTATATACAATAATTCTAGGAAATTATTTAATTGCCATCCTGCCTCACCATCAAATGACAGACAACACTTTTCAGCAGGGAACCACATCAGGGTGGGAAAAGCTCTGTGATCAAAACAGAATACAAACTGGTTCCTAGTCCAGCCAGGGAAACGGGACTTGCATGTACTTACTTTGGAGGGGGGAGTTTTCTCCCTGAATCACCGCAGCCTGCAGCATGGGGTCACAACGTTAGGCTCAGCATAATTGTCCAGCAAAGATCACAGGACAGGCTGTACACTAAAAGGTTAGTACCACCAATTTCTGCCACCTTTTACCCTGGGGTCAGGCAGTTTCAGCACAACTGCTGAGCTGTTAGAATACCATCACTGCCCAAATCCACCTGGGTGCATCCCATCAGAACAGGAAGAGGATATCTGATAACATACTGATGCGTGTGAGACTGTACATTGTTATGTCAATATACACTGATAAGGTGTTCAGTAATTTGAGAGTGTAAAGAGAGGATCCATATTAAAACTTAAACTTTTACACTTATGCAGACAAACTTGTACAAAGCACTGCACAGACAGAGCTCGTAAAAAGATCTCAAGAAGAACAAAGTCAGCACATGAATTTTGTCTTCAGATTTCTGTGGCTACTGCAGTATAAATCAGCTGCAAGAACATATATTCAAATGCATTTGCTGATGAGCTATTTTTTCTCCCTAAGCTGCTTTGCTTCCAGGCTGGTATACCCTTCAGACACAGGCAAATGAAGTGATTCAGTCTCACAAAAAAGTTTCTTTGCATCCCTAATACCAAGTAAGTAGATCTGGTCTCCTGCTGCTTCTGGAACATAAAAGGCCATAAATTCTCAGTTTAAACGTATCATTCTATTTTCAGTTGTTACAGATACTACTTGAATAAACAGAAGAATATGGAACAAACAGAATTCACTTATGGTCTTTTGTCATCTATAGTATCATCCTGGAGACAGTTTGGCAGCTTTGTTAATTTGATATTTTATTTTTCTCTAAACAGTATGGGTGCTCACAGTTGCTGGAAAAAGCGTGTGGAAGAAGCAGTACATTTGCCTAATCTGCACTGAGTTCACTTCTCCATGAATACAGTATGCAATACTTGTAAGGAGAAGGGGAAGTGTCAGGAGACTCTGCCAGATGCAGTGTATGGTTACAACCATAGAGTCAGCCAATCCACGCCTGATGCTGGGCAGAAATCAGCCTCTTGTTCCAGGAGGAATAGCTGAATTCTCAACTCCAAAGTACCTACTTACTTTTGCTAGTAATAACATCACGCTACCATATTTTACTGAATCAAAGCAGAAATTCCAGTATCCTAGCTGAGGCATTGGAAAGAAAAACTGTAGGGAAAATGTGTGCCTAGTACCGCTTCCCCCCTTCCCCCCCTTCTTAAAATATATGTATGAATGAATATTGTTTCTTCAGTATATTTCAAAGATGGTCGTACTTCAAGTTTAAAAGGTGGCTAAATTATTTAGTGATAAGCAAAGACCAAAGGGAGTACCTGACTAGCACCTAAAAAAAATAAAACTTTTTTCATTTAAGAGCTTAAATAGAAAGGAATATCCAAAAGCTAGATCCTCTCTTAACTAGAAATATTTTATGACATTCTGTATTTTGGACAACACACTAAGAATTTACACTGCAGTTGTAGATATGTGTAGGCTGTCTACCAAAATTCTTCTCTACACAGGTATTTACTTTACACAAGAAATTAAGTTGATACACTTCTCCATTTTCATACATGACAGAGGAAAAGCTTTCAAGCCCCAGAAATGTTTGATTTTTGTGTATGTATGTGTTTACCATCTAACATTTTGATACAGAAGAAATATGATTTCAAGAATAACATTAAAGTATCACTAATCTATCACTTGCACAAGTAATGTTTCATAAATAGATGTTGTCATAAATAGTTTAGTATCTCCTTTGCTTCATAAGAACTTTGAAATCTTCTAGCACTGTTTCATAACAAACAGCTCAACAGCAAGATAGCACATCACCACAGAAAGCAGTAATTCAAGTACACCATCGCCTTCACGAGAAAAACAATAATTGTGAAGATGCAGGTCATGCATTTTGAATTCTCATAACAACAGGACTCTTGTAACTGAAACGATTGCCAAAAGAAAAGGAAAGTTTAGTGAAAAGATGTGCTTGTAAGGCAGGAGAGATGAGGGAGAAGCCCTGTCCTCCACTAGCTGCATTAAACTGCTGCTCTCACTCATGTGGTTGGTTAGCTGCAGCTGCAGCCTGCAGAAACAGTCCATTGGCAGCTATTCTTTACATGGTGTGCCTCCAGTTTAAGCCAAATGAGCAAACAGACTTTTGAGAAGTTTATTCATCTTCATTTAAAACTGTAATCGTAGTATTTTTATTTTATAAAGTGTTGGAGATTTTCTATTAATGTTTAATACTCAGCTCTTATCTGCTGGGTAAAGATGTTTTAAAATACAGAATTGCATTTGTTCTTTTTTCTTTTTACCAGCACTAACGCATTCTAACATTTAATTCTTTTAATAGTGCATTTCACAATAGTTCACAGAATTGCTTAAAATTACTATTCTGGCCAATTGGTGCTTTTAATTTAAAATCTGTTCCTCCAGTTCTTTGCTGGCTCTAGAAACCTGTCTCCTGCATACATGGGAGCAGGTGAGAAGCTCACTGTCCTTTCCCACAGCCTTCAGCAAGAGCTCAGAATTCATAAACTAGATGCCAATGCTGCTGGCACCATCAGGCTCATTCACATGATGAAACCCTTTTAAAGCAAAGAACACTAAATACACATTACGTACCAAACAACAGGAAAGGCATTTCGTTCCACAAGTTGAGGACATATGACCTAATAACATTTATCTAAACGTATGGCTGAACTGGAATGAAGAACAGGTAGTCCCAAAGACTAACAAGCTACTAAAAATACCAACAATATTAAAATGGCAAAAAAATTTCTGCATGTCAGTATTCACTACTGAAATATATACATTGGAAAATTACATCTAATGCACACACATGTTAATGTCTGGTCTTCAGTGGTTGTTTTTAATCATTTTTAACACATCTATCCAGTATATCAAACTATCTCACCATCCTAAGAGCCTCTCAGGAAAGACATTATGATAACAAGGTGCATGGGGAGATCTAAGGCAACTCTGGTTCTAACTAATTTTAGTAAACAGGGAAGTCGAGAATGATTAGAGCCAGTTACTTACCTTGCAGGTGAGCTGCACAACCATGATGAGCACTGATTTCTCATGGAAGTTTTGCTGTTTTCTTATAACTTTTTAGGATATTGTTAAAGAATGCCAAACATTTTGTTTGATCCATTCCATTGTGATCAGAATTTTTTTTTTTTTTCTAATTCCTTAATACCTATTCCTAAGTGTACTATTTTCAAATGCAAGTATAATATGTGGTTGTCTGATGCGAGTGAGTATAATGCAGGATGCCTGAACGTAATAAAAGCCAATTTTGAAAGTTGATTTTCATAGTTCTGATACCTTCTCATGGCGTTTTTTCATTTACCCGAAATCACAAGAAATGACAGAATTCATCATGCAGTCTTAGTGGTGACTGGTATTACAGATGAGTAATACTGATTTTTCCAAGCATTGGAATAGAAGATTTTTTTCAATTGGAATAGTGGATTCTATTCTTTTGTTAAAGTCAGTGGACTCAACTGTCTCCTAAAGACATGGCCCAAACACTCCTGATTTCCTAGGGGTGGAAAAACAGTATTTAAAGCGTCTAAAGATCTAGCTCACAAGCTTTCTTATTTGGTTGGCTGTGGTGCTGTTTTTCTTTTTTTAATATTTATTTTCATATATAATCTATAAAATTAACAAAAGGACAAATGAAGACCAATACCACACTTATTACATGCAGCCATCAGCTCTCTCTACAACATGAGTTTCAGAGTTTCATGGAACAGATTTGGATAACATTGGTCATTCCAGCAGCTTTCAGGCCTGCATGTGAGCACAATTTATTCTTCCATGGAAGTACCCAGAGTACTGACAGCTTTCCCACCCCCTTAGAGAAACAGTTTCTTCCTCCCCAACAGTCCAATGGACTCTTGTCTCTGAACAGCAGGTGAAAGCAGCACCAGAGAACTTTTCCTCTCAGATTTACTTGCCTTCCAAATAATACTTCAAAATACTCTTGTTGTGTTGATCTTCAAAGGCACATTTGCCAGTGATTCCAAAAGATTGTACCTGCACCTCTTCCTTTCCAATAAAATGCACATTTCCTTTACATCAGGAAAAGTTTCTCAGTGCTTCACCTGGCGTTACCTGCTCCATATGGGATACTTGGTGCTGCCTTACATACACCTTTATGTGAAGGATAAGGAAGTGGCTGAGACAGACAATCCATTGCTATGTTTTTCCTCGTCTATAATCTATTATTACTTTTCTTTTTATTATGATTATTATGTACCAGCTACACCTTTTCCAGACCAAAAGAAGAAAAATATCCTTTTCCAATACATATTTGTATTTGTATATTTTGAGTTTGTACATGGCTGAAATTTTACACAAGCACTTATATCATCCCTGACAAGTTCTCACTCATTCCTGTTTCTGTAGGTTAGATCTCCTCAAGGCTGATATGCAGGTTTAGGACTTTTCCAAAGTATTGCTATGACTTTGAGTTGTTCCATTGGCAGTATTTGCATACTTATGCAGATCTGAGTGCTTTTTATGCTTTCTTGTTCCTTTTTATGGCTTTCTCACTTCCAGATTGCAGACAATTGCCCTGTTGTGTGCCAAGCACTCAGCCTTGATGGCTACCAATTAATTTTGTGTAATATGCAGAGGGCATCCATCACGGTTTCTCTATACAAATTATATCTAAATTGCAGGTAGATGGAAGATAAAATATTCATGAAGTCATAGGTGGATAGTTGCACAGTATTTGACAATATTTGTTTCTTTTTGTTGAAAATTAAAAAAAAAACAAGTGTATCTATACATTCATCCCCGCCCACACACAAGTCTTTTGGCTCAAGCCTAAAATGAAGCATTTCCTGTAGTATCAAATGTAAATTTAGTGCAATAAAACAATAATGTAGTTGTAAGGACTGCGGATTTTACCAACAGTCACTTAACACAGATGCTTTCAGGGGCAGTACACCACTAGGAGAAAGACGGAAGGCACTGCTCAAGAACAAAAGCATTTCCAGGTACAAGCAGCTGGACTGCTACCAAGGGCAGGCAGATGCAGGTGGCTGTGTGCTGCAGGAGCAGGTGGCCAGACTCTGGCCTGCGTAACCACAGTGACACTCTGTGTGTAACTACCTGGTAGGGCAGCAAAGCAGTGTGGTGATGCTATGGTACATCTCCCACCATCCCGCCTTGCCATCCTCTCCCTGCCCTGACATCTGCTACCTGATCAATACAGGCCACTTAAGATGTCACATTTCCTCAATCCAGTAACTCCATGTAAAAATTAGGTTGTGAACCTATCAGACTCTTGACTTCAGGAGGAGGAGAGTTTAGCCCACATTTCCATGGGTTTATCTGGCGTAGCTAAGTGTATATCCTTGAAGGACTGAGCCATAATTTCTTTGGCCGCTATAAATCCTTTTCTCTTTAAAAGTCCTGATGGTCAACAGACAGAAATCAGGGTTTAGCATGAACCAAACGCAGACAATGCAAACAAACATCTAAAAGAAGTGACATGGCCAACATGAGAACCACTATGAAAGGAATGCATCTCTAAAAGAAACACTGGCTCCTTGCAACCATCCTTTCATGCGGCTTTAATTGCCTGCATGAGTATGAAAATAACAACTGATAACTACCCAAATTTGGACTGAAGGTGCAAAAAACAAAAAGTTATCACTCCCAGGCATAAAATAATTCTACAGTTCTTAAGCTCTGAAATTAATTTAGTAAACAAGGAAACAATCTTTCTCCTCCCAATCTTTTTCCACGTTCCCTATCCAATAAAGAGAACACTTCAGCAAGCATATTCTGCAAGTATCATTTTCCTTTCACCTTTCATAAAAGAAAAAATGAAAACCCCAAATCTTTACATGTACATAGATTTCACTATATCATCTCATTAGTGAGGAACCACACCAGTGTTCACAACAACTGTTCGATCAAGATTTAATGCTGAAGAAATTGATGTAATGACCTAGTACTTAGATTTGAGATGTGCTCTATTATCTCACTACAGCTTGCATTCTTCCTTCCACGACACTTGTAAAAAATGCTACTTTGCACGTAAAGATTTAAAATCAAATAACATGCTTGATATAGGTTTTGAAAAATGAAGGAGTTAACATATGCTTTACAACTATTCTCACTGTTGAATATGCTTCTCTACTTGACAAACAAAAATATAACGCTAAGATACTTTGTGCTAGAAAACATTGTATGATTTTGCCTATATGTTATTAATTTCTCCATTAAAGAAGCCAATAGTCTTCAATTTTAGAAGCACTGTGTGCCACTTCACTAAGCCTGCATCCTGTAAGAGCATACACTGCACATGAACTTAAGCGCTACTCTTCTGTTTCTAAAGCCATCAACAATTATTAAACTCTATGAGAATAAATGTCCTTATTAGCATGAAGATTAGAATACCTTCGGTGCAGAAAAATGTCAGCTGCTTGTCAGTAGTCATTTTGAGTATGCTCTCTTGACCCATACTCAATTTAAAAGTCTGTTCTTATTGGACTAGACAGATAATGAGTGCAGCATGAAAACAGCCAGTAAATGAGCAATACAATAAATTTGTCTTACTAATTGAAAGAGCATGAGCTGAAATTGTAGTACATTAGCTAAATATCCAAAGTGCTAGAAAATGTCATGAGAAATAAATAACTTCATCTAGGACTGTCTTTCTCAGACATGTGGAATGCAGCACCACAAGAATAAGAGCAGGGAAGAAAAGAGTGAACTTAAATCAAATAAGTTCACTTTATTTCTAGATGCGAAACCAACATATGATGCTAATTTGATTTGATTTGTTTTAAGCTTTTCTGAGTCCTCATATAGACAGAATCATAATGACTCTTTCATCCAAACAGACTCAGAAATTTCAGTTGTATATCAAACAATCCTCTATAACAGAATTCTGTCAGGCTTTCTTTTACATAGCCCTGAGGACCCAACCTCTCATAAACAGCATAAAGGAACATTTTACCTTTATTGTTTGCTTTGTTTTTAAAAACTTCAGGAAATCATAGAAGTTAGGAAGATAAAATATCATGGTATAGTAGAACATCTGTAACAGAATTTCTACTAATGAGGGCAGAGTGTAGGCACGCTCATTAAATTTGTAGAGTTGCACATGCCAGCGCAGCCAAAGGGGGACGTAAGATTTGATGCATATATTAGTTATCTATATGACTGCTGGAATAATTATTCTGTCATTCACTGAAAATGTATACATGCCTTCTAGAAAAGCAAATAAAACCATTGCTTCAATTCTGTTTTTATTATTTAAACATTTAGTTTTTTTAAATATCAGTCCAGAAAGAGGCATGGCTGGTAATGTAGGGAAATAAACTGTGTCACATCTACCTCTTCAAGTGATATAAAGAAAGAGAGGAACACTGATACAATTACATCAGAATTTGATTTATAAGGAGATACGATTCTGGCTATACCTGCTCTTGGGTCACAATCGCTGCAAGGAGATACTGCTGTCAGGAATCCATGCTGATGCTATTATCTTTAAAGCAATCATCTATTTCACATATTTTAAACCTGGGATGTTCATTGTTCTTTGACAGAGATTACAAAGGAACCTTATCACTCTAGCCTTAGAGATAACCCCTAATTCTCATCTTTCAGATTCCAAATACTCTTTGATTTTATGTTTTTGACACTTCTCTTTCTGAAATTGGACTTGAAATTATTTCCCAGGTGTTTGTGAATTGCTGTTGCAGGACCATGAAATCCGAAATGCGGATACGTGTTTCATGCGTATTCATACTGGCAGCCTGCATAACAAAGGAGTATTTCACTCAGTCCCAGAGTAATGTTTACATTGAATTATGCTATGTTTATTTTGAAGTTGCCAGCAAACCTGTAAAATCAGTCATTCACACAGCTGTACTGCTTTGCTGCCCTGCCTCCTTCCTGCTTCCCATTCATCTTTTGTGAAGCTGATAAACATGTCTCCTGCCATAGATAATATCTGATACCATATGAAAACAAAATAGGATTTAGCTCAAACAGAAAATACCATAAAAAAAATCTGAAAAATCAATTAAAAATGCCCCTTTATGCATATTCTGAGCAAACAGTCAAAAAGAAAGCGGAAAGAGTGATGTCAAATTCATATCTGGCATCTCTGACAAGGCCGCCCAGGATGCAAAAGCTTTCCTAAAAAGCATTGTCCATTACGTTATTTAACTACTGAATATGTTTAGAGAGATTTTGTGGGACTTTCAGGACTAAAATTGCCCTTAGAACTCCACGTTTCAAATATTTCTGAAGTTTTCTTCTTTAATTTTTCAGCACATACAATTCTTGTTTTCCCTCAGCAAAAAAGCAGAGAGGACAAGGATGTAAAGTACCATCATCTTGTGATGATGCCCCCCTTTAAAGCTCTAGTGAGTTGTAAGCTTCTCTAGGCAACTAGCAATGGAGTTGGACTAGATGATCCATTCCAACCACTATGATTCTGTGGCTTTCTATCACAAGGGGAAGGAGAAAACACATTTATGAGCTCTTCATTCAATTCTCAGATACTTCTCATTTCTCCATATTAACTCTGCTGAGAAAGACCAACTATAGCTTCTTCTACTGCATCACATTTATAGTCAAGACTGTCAGTACACATCTCTGCTACTTTTGTTGGTATCTCACGTAAAGAAAAAAATACAGTTCTTTCCCTATATTTGCAAATTAGGAAAACATTAATGCTGCTAAAATCCTGTTCCAGTCGTTAAAAATTTTGAGTATCCTCCAAACCTTCTGTAATTACTTTAGTCTATCAAATTAGCATTGCCCCCGTTTTATATACATGTACATATATGAAGATTAAAGGTCCCAAATAACTACAGTTTTGTACCAATGTATCATTAGCCATTCCAGAAGCACTACCTAAGTAGTTCTCCAAATGCTGGATACTGCCAGTTTTGACATGGAGAAATCGCTACAAACAATCATCCAAAAAAAAAAAAAAAAAAAAAGCCTCCTTCTGCCAAAAGCATTAAATAAATGTCTCAATCCTATTTTTAGTGACAGTGATACTATAATACATCCTGAATTTTCTCTGTGGCAACACCTTCATGCTATTTCAAGCCTCACAAGCTTTTGAAACCACAAAACCTACCCCTCTGGCACTGCATCTTTTAAAGCTTGATTTAACAGCTGCAGCAAGTGCTATCTGACCCAAGTCCATCTTCCCAGAAACTACACAAGTGTGTGATGCTAATGTAATTGTAACAGGTAACTCATGACCAGTCTCTCCCTCCAGGGCAAATCCATCCTTACTTACTGGTTCCTTCACTAAGCACAAGAGTATAATTTCATCTGTTTGTGACCTGCTTACACATCACTCCCATATTAGAAGCTCATTCACTGTTGGTCTAATTATAGGTAGCACTCTCTCCTTCCCGAGGAAAGGTAACCATTTTCCAGTCGTGAGTGAATAGCTGCCAAATGCTGCCCTTGCACTGGGCTCATCCTCTTGCCAGTGTAGATGTTTGTGAAACGATAGACTTGGGCAAAGATCAAATCCAGAATCCTGGATCTCAGAATAGCAGTTTTAATACAGTCATTACTGCTCTGTAGGTTATTTTCCCTCTCCAGAATCATTATCTAGCATGCTCCTATGGGAAAACAGGACACATCCCATAGAGCATGTTCTGCACAGCCACCAGTCAAAGCCTCTCTACAGTATTGCTTCTCATGGGCTTCTTTACATTGCTCACACTGCTCCAGCTTGAGGAGATCCTAGCGCAGAGTTGTGGGACTGCATGGTATGGGGTTAACTGTCTCACTGAGCATGCTCATCTGTACTGCGCGTTCAGTTAACAGAACTACATTTTCTCAGTGTGATGACATCAAGATGAGCTCTTAAACTTGTAGAGATACTGCTTTAATTTTTTTCAGCCACATTTAAAACATTCATTGTAGCTCATCACACACCAACACGTATTTGTTTTGGAAAACATCGTTCCAAACTCTTACCTCAAGAGTAATGCCTACATTACACTACACTTGCTATTAACCATAAGTCTCTATTGGTAGCACATTGCATGTATGTAATCAGTATGGGAAACGTAAAATTGTCTAACATTAATTGAACAAGTATTGCATTATATTGCAGAACATTAGTAAATGCCAAAAAATCCCAAGGAAATAATAAGAAATGAAAAACTAATGATAATTACAGTACTCGCACCACCATTAAGCAGAAATGCATGAAAAAGAAATTGCAACATAATTATTCATTTATGAAATGCACTCTCTATTCTAATTCCATAGTACGCATATGGTAATTATCCCAACAGTTAAGGTAAATTTCAGTGTTTTGTTTCAAAGTATTAATTCAAAATTGTCACTGAATCAGTTTTAAAGCAAAAACAAATAAAG
Source organism: Lagopus leucura (assembly GCF_019238085.1). Lineage (NCBI taxonomy): Eukaryota > Metazoa > Chordata > Aves > Galliformes > Phasianidae > Lagopus > Lagopus leucura. The sequence goes on from NW_024962267.1 coordinate 12,963,678, forward strand.
TTCAGTCTAAACATTCCATTAAAGAGTTGTCAGGAGAGGGACATACAAAGTATGTGTCCTTTTAGATAATATGGATAGTTTTGAAGTAATTACTAGGCCATTCTGCAAAGGCTAGCACTTTACATTTAGAGAATACATTACATTCAGTCATGCCAGAACAATAATTGCAGGTGATTTTGCAGTTGTTTCATTTCTCAGACCATGATGGCACTTAATGTAATTATTTACCTAATTACATAACATGGTTGTAATAAAGCATATGGAAAGCTCAGCAAGGACAGCTGAGAACATAGTAGAAATGTGTGCATATACAGCTATAATATTGTTCAAAAATAAAGGATCTTATTTTGAAGTTATCCATATTTTAATCATGAGAAACTTGAAAAAGGCTTAGCGATGTCACCACCTTTAGTAAAACCAACAGATTTTTATTTTTGAAAGAGTTATCCTTTTTTTTTTTCCCCTTCATTTCTTTCCTCTTTTTTCTTTATTCTTACTTGCATTTTCCCACACTGACTCTGACTTAGGGATTCAAACCTAAACAGTTAGTATCTAAATCCTCATACAACACCAAGACAGATGGTTGAACTCCACCAAGACCTAGGAAGCATCTCAGCACTGTGCACAAGAGGGCTACAAAGGTTCAGCTTGGAGAGTTGTGAACTGCATAGCTATTTTCATCTACTATCCGACAAATGCTAATTTTCAGCTTTGGTGAGAAAGGAGATGTTAGACTGGGCAGTAGGCCACTGAAATGTGACTGTACTGCCTCCACTCCCTGCGCTCACTTGCTTATTACAAGTTATTCGTTCTTTCAACAGCCTTGTGACAGTGGGCAGGAACAAGATCTCGGTACTGGAGAACGTTTCTCCGTTTCCACTTTGGAAGAAAAATGTTTGCTTGTTATAGAACAGGCACTAGAGTATTCTTCTAATTGCATTTAGATGCTTGTTTTGTGACACCAGCAACCAGCTCATTTTTCTTAAGCAGGACTTCAGATTTCAGTGTATCGCAATGATTGTACTTCTGGCTGCTTACCCATCTTCTTCCCTTAAAAATGATTACATTATTCTAGCAAGGGCTCAGAAGCTGTGGCTCTGTACACTGAGTCCTTTGGGTGGGTTGACAGAGAATGTAAACAGATCGTAGACCTCCTGTGGTTAGTTCATGCATCCACAGAGTTACTAAGAATTGTCAATATGGTTAAGTTATCATAACTGATTCATATATGTGGTCCCAGTAGAGTGAAAGCTGTTGAGTTGTTTGGATTGAAGCTGACCTTGCTAGTCTGCTTTTAGCATGATATTCCCCTGTATTGCCTACTGTGAGTTTCTTACATTTCTTCATGAAATGAAGAGGATTGATAAAAATTTTCAGCCAGTTCTCATTATAATTTTTTTTTTTTTTTTAAGTTTTCATTGATTTCAAGCACTAAAGAACTCCCTCAACCTATGCAACCATTACTCTTCACAAAGTATACTTCACACTCCTTCTACTCAAACTCAACAATTTACCAGAAATCCTCTAGTCTTTGAATACTAAAGGCCAAGAAGTTAGCAGTGCAACATCCCACACGAGTATAATATGTTAAACCTAAAGGAATGGCATAAAGCTATGACTGTGGAAGTTCAGGTTCAATATCAGGAAAAATATCTTCACAAACTGCATGGTTGGGCCCCAGAACAAGTTTTCAGGGAACTGGTCATAGCACTAAATTTACCAGAGTTTAAGAAGCATCTGCACAATGCTCTCAGTCATATGATCTGATTTTTGGGTAGTCTTGTGTGTAACCAGGAGTTCAGTGATACTAGGGTTTCCTTCCAACTCAGGATATTCTATGATCCTATGAATGCAACCTCACATTGACCACCAAAAACACATATATAAACAGATAATTCTCAGTGATCTCAGGATATCAGCATGTATTAAGAGTCAAGGTGCAATTTCACATCACAAAGAGCAAGAATGTACAGATTAAGACAACGCAGAGCTCTGGAAGTTCAAAATTATCATCTATGAAGCCTTAAATATATGAAGATCTAACAGTAGGAAAGACTTTTTTTTTCCAGTAGGTGAAAGTCAAAATACAAATTTGGTTATGATTACTTGTTTGTGGTTAATAAATTCCCTCCATCACAGGGCTATTCAGTTTTTAAAAATAAGAAATGACAAGATGTTGTCATCCAATAGGTGAATTATACTGCGTGAAAAAAAATGACTACTGGTTGGAAATGTGAGATAACTCACGGACATTCAAATAAGACAAATTCCTAGTAAAGCACTGAGCTCTTGGATCTGCTCAAAAGAAACAACTGTGGCCAAAAATGCTTTGAAAGCAAAAATAGAACACACATTTGGAACTCAACACAATTGACTTATCCTGTAAATGTATCACTTCTTTCAAGAACTATTTAATCCCAAATCAAACTCTTGTTTTGGATGCCTGACAACAGCGTGCTAAAAAACTCCTGCAGAGGCCAAGCACTCTATGGCTTTTCATTCTGAAAATACACAGAGCTGAGACATTTACAACCTTATCTGTGAAAGAGAATTACCAGCTGTGGAGAAGTGTTTGATACACAGTGCAACAGCATTCAAACAAGGAAAAACAGAGATCCCACCCCTCTAGATTTCGTGGAGTTATCTGAATCCAAGCAAGTAAGGATACCTCTAATTAAAAATGTGCTCTGCATGATCATGATAAATGAGAAATAAAGTGAGATTAAACGTATTTTATCAAGTTAATCATTCACAAGAGAGATATAAAGCTTCTCACAAAGATGGTGTTTTTCAATTCGGCGCTATAAAGGAAATCATATCAAACATTTCTGATGAAGATAAAACGTTCTGTGGAATAAAGCAACTATTCATCTACACACAGTGAAATAATAGAGGAAGCATCCATTTACTCAAAACTGTATCAAAAATAGCTAGTTTCTTGTGTTAATGGAGACTTTCTAACTAGAGACTTTTTCCTACTTTCTGTCCACAGCGTAGAGAAAATATGATCTATGACTTGCTAACTGTTTCTGTTCCTATTGAGGTTCAACTGAGATCCCTACCAGAGAATAAAAGAACATTTCACACATTCTCCAAAATGCTGATTGAGAATATTGTCTTACAAGCAGCAGAAGAAAATGCCTACAAATATCTAGACATATATGCACAGAGTAAGGAACCTGACAATATTCTCATTTTGGGGTGAATAAACAAGCATATGATCGACTTTTTATTTCAACAATATTTATAGAAATGCAGTAGAAATACAATAACTAAACATAGAATACAGAGTATTCATTGCTATTTTAGAGAAAGTAACTTTTATCTCAAACAGCAAACTACAAGCGTTCACAAAATAATTAGGCAGACACTCCATCCAGACCACATTTTCCCTTTTTAGGGCTAAGAAGAAACCTGAAAACAAGATGGGGAAAACAAATGAAAGACACACTCCTGAACAGCCTACTCACACTTACAGAACTCTCCCAGGATGGCCACAGTCATACAGAGCTTCTTCCCCTTTCATATGTATGTTTTGGCTACAAATCCAACTCTTTGTTCTTTAAACCTGGCGCATGTGCTCAGAACCTTTTTTAATAACCAGTTTCCTAATGAAAGAAATACCTTTGGAGATTTCTAAGAAAATTGTTTTAGAAATTTAACTGACGCTAAGCTGTATTGGAGCACATACATATACATACACGAGCAGAAGAGAGCCCTGAGACATTTCTGAGGGTAGAAGTTAACGAGCTAACTCAAAAATACTTACTCTTCAGTGTTCAGAGATAAGCACTTTGACAACTGCAGAAAGCAACAGGGAAATGAGTTGCCCCAAGAGCAATTGCTCCAGCAGGCAGGATCTGTTCCTGCCTCACTGGGGAGAACCTCACTCTTCTGAAGGTGTGAACAGCAAATTCACACCAAGTGGCTACAGTCACTCTGCTCCTCCCTTCCCCTGCTTCAGTCAGGCCTACCAATGAGTGCCACTGAAGCACGTCAGTAGAGAATGATCATATCCTTTGCTTCTGCAGACTGTACTGATTTATTTCTAAATTTTCAATGAAGATACACTTGTAATCAAGGCTACAATAAATCTATAATCATGAAACGCAGTTTGATAACATCATTCCTGCTAGTTTTAATTTTCCTATTTTTAACTATGAAAAATAAAACATTCATGCAATATTTACCAGAACTTACTTTGAAGCAAGTTCGTGTAGTTCAATTATAGGTCCATCTGGCTGCAAGTTTACTACCCCAGGACAACAAGTTTAGTACAAATATCATAGGGAAAGAGTCAAGGAAACATGGTGAATCACTGTTGTTCAGAGGGAAGCAGACCATCTGTTCTTCTCAAGGCCATAATGCAGTATCATTTGCAGGCAGCAGCATATGGATGAAGGGTACTAAGAACTACACAAATCTCTTCATCACCTTTCACTATACATATATATACACACACACACACACACACACAAACAATGTAATTATACATACTTCAGCACAGAAAAGATGAAACCTCAAATCATGGATTCTGACATAGGCAGCACGCTGCCTGATGACAATGCTGAGTTGAAGAACAAACACTGCACATGGTCTATGCTTGTTCTGTTAGTCTACAAAAGCACACAGCACTTCAAAAAACAAAGGTGTGGCTTTTCATGCATTAACAAGCTTTTTACTTCATTCTCATGTATTCTTATTTCCCCCCCAAAATTAAAAAAAAATATTGTGATAATTAAAGGAGCCCCAGTTGTCTCAGTTAATATTTATAGGTGGTTTTGTTTTGTTTTTGTATACGTCATCTCTTGACTCTAATGTTTAACTTCTGCTGTGTGCAAAAAAATCTCAATTTGAGTTTCGTGTATGTGCTCAGAAAAAAAAATATCCAAAACCTAACACAACCTCCACTGGATGTCATGTTTATGCAAGTAATAAAGAAAGAAATCCTTGACAAAAGAAATTGAACATAAACAATATCTGCAGTTCAGCTGGAACACAAGAGGTAGGTTAAATGCCAGCATGGAATTTCCTTTGCATAACAGGAAAGCTCTCTTACACAAAATCCAATTCATATTTCTAATATATTCTAGGCATAGCAGAATAGAAAGTTTGATTGTTTCTGTCTCAATATATTCCAAACGGGATGATCTTGTTTCACATGGTAAAATATCATTTTAGGACTTATTTCATCTGTGAATGACATACCAAAGTTATTTTTGAGTTGTCTAGGATGTTATCAGTTCCTTATTTTTGAAACAAACAAACAAACAAACAGATTTTATTCTCCAAAAATACATTTTTGTTAGGGATTTTCCTGTAAGCGAAAGCATGGCATTCAGCAAATGAAGACCAAAGAAAGCAGTCCATTTTACAAGGACTGCAAAAATACAAAAAGATACTATCCAGAAAATTTCTAGATAGTATCAATGTGGAAATGGGTGGTTTCATTGTTATTGTTGTTATTTTTTAAAATATGATTTAAATTTAAAATTCAACCAAAACATAAAATTATACTGGAAACAAAGATAAATTTTACAAAAGGAAGAGACTCGTTACAGAACAAGATAGAAGAGCACAAAGCATTGTGTTTAACTCAAATACATTGAAAGCCCAAGTCCAAGTTCCCAGCCACACACTGAAAATAATAAAAAACCAGCCTTCCTGCAAGTGCCTCTCAACCCAATGCGTTGATGTGGGGCTCCTCACCTTTGGCATACTGACACACTGAGACCACAGTTACGCAGAAAAGGGGGACTCTGAAAAGGGGGACTTGCAAAACCATCTGCAAATGCCTGGCAAACATCAAGGTAATAAAGAGCCAGCAGGTTTGGAGGAAAGAGGCCACACCACTGTGTTGAGTTTCCTTGGCAGGCAGCTGGCTCTGTGGACAAGGACCAGCAGCAGTTAGGATGCATCCTAATTTCAGAAAGGGTTTGGGCACCGCCTCAAGCAGTGTTCCCATAGTCAAGCACAAAATGGGACACAGTTCTAATTGCTTGAAAAAGGCTCTGCTTCAGGTCCAGCTTCCTCCAACATTTTCTTTACTGGCTCCAATGATGACTGCAAGCACAGCAACAAAAACTATATGTATCGAAAAGGTGGGAGGGGTTGCAAGAAATTTGAAGGACAGGCTTGAAGGACAAGCCTGGGATTCAGAATGGTTTTGAAAAGATGGAAAGGGTTTAAAATTAAAGGAAGCATAAACGTGGACACAGTACAATATTTAGAAAATAAAACAAATGTAAAATACAAAATAAAATTACTGACCCAGATAGACTAAGATTACTGTTGATCACAAACTCTAAAGCAAATTGAGGAGTAAGAGTATCTGATAAAGCCACATATGTGGCCACATCCATTTTCCTGGCACAAGTTTCAGTGCAGATTTATGGGTGAGTTCAGATGATCAAGAAGGATAAGCTGAAAAACATGATTTGAAGAACAGAAGATGTAGTCTTCTGTCAAACAGGAGAGGGTGAATGTCATACGGCCTTCCAAGACAAGAAGGGCTGCTGAGAGAAGGACTGCAATTGATAGTCTTCCACTTCCACTGGAAGAAAGGACTCATTAGCTCAAATTTGACAACTAAAAAATGGAAAAGATTAATATGAACTGTTAAAACTGCACAAAATGGGAAGGACTTAAAACATCCCCACAACTACCTATAGAGACTAGTGGAATTCCCTTCATCAGACTTCTTCAAAGTACTTTACATCTATCAGAAATGTCTGGGCACATTTGACACACGCACACCTCTCAGAAATAGGAGGTGGATTAGGTGATCCTTTGAAATCTCTGCTGGCTGTTCCTTGCAGTGATTTCTTGGAAGTCCAGTGCAGACTTGAGTCCTGTGACAGATTTTGTGTGGAAGGCACTAGCAGTACTACTGGAGCAATGTAATATGCTAATAGAAATAGATTCATTAGTTCATATTCTGCACCTGCAGGGCTGTTTAGCTTGCTCAAACAATCTGCAAAATGACAGTTTTGATATAAATGAATCCAGGTGATACACGAAAGAAACAATTAGCAAATAATACAACAGGTTCTTGAGTGTTTTTAAGCCTACTGCAACTAAATGTGCATAATTACAAAGCATTGAGGATTATTTTCCTCCACGATGTCACAGCTCAAGCTGGAAACCTCTTCTTCCAGTGCTAGGTATTCTGCCTAAAAACTAATGAATTAATACTAAGGATAGCCCTGCACAGCCACTCTAGGGAAAGCTTAATAGGGATACCTGGATTAAATTGTAAGCATCGAAAGGAAAACAAACAAACAAGGCAACGGGCCTGCAATTTTGCAATTGGTACAAAACTACTTACAAAACAAGTTATGCAAACTACAGCTTAAGAGCAGGGAAGAGGAGAAGAAAAAAAAGATTTCTACTAATGAAACAGTGCTGAAAACGTGCCTGTTTAGAGTAGCCTGTCTGATTTCATGGATGAGTATAGAGGAAGCAAAAAAAAATGCATTTGAAAGCACCGCTCCTCTGGCACTAAGGAGTACTGAACTTTTTTATTCCTACAGTCTTTTGGGATCACGGTAACAAATGAGACCATTTGTTACAAATGAGTGGGATACTGCTACTTTGTAAGCTCCCAAACAGAAGGGAGGTGGTTCCACCAGGCTACTGTGATCTCCAGTTTCTGCTGCAAAGTTCAGCCTACACCACTTACGTCTGCACCAGCACGATACCAGGTAGATCTTGTGAAACTTCCTGAGGGGGGGAATACATGTAATGGAAACAATCTTCCCTTCTGTAAGAAGGGAGCATTGTCTGTCTTCAATCGACATAGAATCCTTTGATCAAGTGCAGCTTATACAAAAACAATGATGTCTCAGTCATTGATGTTACCTTAGGTGACTGTATACAGATGAGAGGAGTAAGGGGAGAATTCCCCAAAGGTCCACCAAAGGTTGTCTAAGAACCCCCAGCAATGCCATACAAATGCGGACAGCAGGAATAGTAGCCAAAAGGGGTTCGAGTGTCATGATTGCTTAACCTTAAGAATATGTAGGTAGCAGGTGCTTCTGCTGTATTAGACAAATGGATTACACAGAAATCTAATATATAAACAAAGCAAAGAATCTTGTATTATTGTATTTGATTTGTGGAAGTTTCCACTGGCACCCAGGCCTGAGTAAAGAACAGCATCACTCCTGAACATGTGGGAATTGGCTCGTTGCACACTAGGTGACAAACTTGCTTTACAGGCAACAAACAGGTAGAGTGATATGCTAGGAACATAACCACTACATGAAAGAGTAACTGCTGCGCATCTGTCTAACACACTGCACACAGCTTAGGTGTGTAGGAGGGAAGGAGGAGTCAAACAGGACATTAAGGCATGCAGGGGGCTCCCAGGGAGCAGATCCCCCCTTTCTGTTGTACAAAGAATCTAGCCTGGGTGCTCCAAGAGCACTTTGCTCCAAGGAGGGTCTGCATGCCTCATCGCCAAAACATCCTCCTGGTGCAGACACCTCCCTGGACTGCCTCCAGATACACAACAGCTTTGCTCTAAGCAGCCTAGGGACTCAGATAATAAAAAAAAAAACCAAAAAAAAAAAAAACACAAAACACTCACATCACTATATAACACTTACTAGGCTTTTGGGGTTATTTCCTATCATATTAGAAATTAAAAAAAAAAAAAATTGTAATAAAATTCTATCAGCTGTTTTTATTCTAAATGGCAACCACTAACCATGCACTGTTACTCAATTTAGAAAATTGCGTTGCACTGGTCTGAAATTGATGGAAACCAAGTTGTTTCCTTTCTGATCAGGAAAATGAAAGCTAGGGGGTGCCCTAGTAATACGCATGGCAGGATGCAGCAATTCCAATCAGACTATCTCATGTATTCTGAAGACAACAGATGAGTCTTATGAATAAGACTTATACACCGCCTCAGCCTATTGTCTGCTACATTTTCAAGAGGAAAGCAGATTCCCATCTCTTCAGATTGAGTTAGTTGATCAATAAACCTGAAACACATGTATAAGATGATTTTTTTCCGTACAGTTCAAGTGATCTCAGAGGAACTCACTTTGCTAGGATGGGGAACACAACAGTGAGGGAATTATTGACATATCTTGCACCTCACTCTTGGTAAAAGTAAATAACAACAGGCTTTTACAGAGATCTTTTGCTCTTCGCTCTTCCTCTTCTTACAAATTCTTTTTTTTTTTCCTCTTCCACATTTAACGCAATGTCAGTATCGGATTCAATTTACATTTACAAGCCCAGGGGGCTCTCTCAGAAAAAGAAAACAAAATGAGTTCTTGATAACCCTGCCTGCTTGTTGAATGCCAGACAAACTGAGAAATACATTAGCCAGATGTCATGTTGCATGCTCCCCACTAGACCCAGACAGCATTCTGAGAAGGGGCCTTTTGGTAATCTGAGCTGATCCAACACAGCAAAGCACCTTGTCAATAAAAGCACTTAATTTGTAAAAATAAATGAAAATGTTTGTTTTTTAAAGAAAAGTAAGCACCATCACATGCAAGGATATTGGACAACTTTGGCTCGGGGAGTTTTAAGTATTAAGGCTATGAAAAGTTGGTCAGCAGCTCCAACTTCTGTGTGAAAGTGTGCACTTGCCTGGAATTCCTGGTCAACAAACAACTATAAGCATTTCAGTTCTTCATCTATGTCAGTCATTCCTTCAGCAACAGAAAAGCAGAACTGGCTACTTTACTAAAGCAAAAGTTCTACAGGAAACACATGTTAACCTTTTACAAAGGTTTTAACACTGCCAACACAGAGTGTACATCTGTGGGGACAGTAGGTGTTAACCCTTACCAAAGGTATTATCAAATGTACACAAGTGCTCTCCATTAGTAGATACAAATTTATCTTAAAAATTGCTCATAAACTTCCCCCGATAAGTCATTAGAGAAAAAAATCTCTACTATTTTTCAATAAATTCCATTTGAAAATGCTTAAAATCATTTCTTTCATGACACAGAGGTACATTTTCTTTGACTACCTATGTAAAAGGGCCAATTACCAAATAACCTAGGAACTGTATACTTAACAGACAGAAAAGCTTCATACAACTCAGTACAGAAAAAGCACCTGTTTCACAAGGCAGGTGTAAGATTCTCAATAATTTCATACACAGCAAGACCTGCCATGTGCCAGCCTTGATATTTCAGGTCAATAAACGTGGACTAATTTTGCACTCATGTTGAATCCAAATAAAGATATTTTTGATCAAGGGAAGGGAAAAAAAAAACCAAAACAATCAGGACAGGGTTCTCAGGGGAAATGCAAGTCACTTCAATATAAATTGAAGGAGAAACAGAAAAATTGCCTTTAAGAAGTATATTATTTGTTGAAGTCTCTCAACAAAATTGAAGAGTGCCCCTTCTATTTTAAGTTGTTCAAATACATGGTTTCAAGTGCTAATATTCTGCTAAGCAGAGTATATTGATGGCTCTGAAAGTAATGCCTCCTATTTATTTCCATGGAAACTACAAGAGATACAAAAGGCACAATGACACTTCCTGATAAAGAGAACTACCAGCTACAAAACACTTTCTCAACTTAGGCAGTACCATTAGTTCTGTATTTTCAACAATGACAAACAAGGACTTATGTGCTATGCTTGGAAAAATCTATATCAACAGAGGTGCCCCACTGTTTCCACTGCTGAAATGCACCACTCCTTATTGTGCTCAGACAAAATACTTCTGGTTTTCACAAACGTTCATCAAGTGTTGATGAATGCCAGTGGGTGCCATTTTTTTCTGTGTGGGGGAGTTTACTTTCACACCTTTGCCTCATCCACACCTCCATGTCAGACACCCCTTGTGTCAGACTGCCCCTTCGCTGCCATGTCACACAGCAACAACGCTGTAATGGAATACTGGTGGGAAGGTTCAACCTCTACTGCTGTACCACTGATGTCTGCCTCCAATACTGCGAGCCAACAGAATAAAATAAGAGACATTACTTTTGGAGCAGCCCTCGTATTTGTCTTATTTTATTAAGCACTGCTACTTAAAAATCAACAACGCTAAATTGTGCCAAAAAAGCCTTTACTGGTTTCATGGGAGGACATATGTTGTAAATATCAGATATATCACAGGGAGCACTGTGGGTTCTACGCAGATGAATTTTACTTTAAACTGCCTCCTTGTACTGACTTCCCACTCCATGCCATAGAGATCTGCAGTAACCTGAAATCACTGTTACAGTCAAATATTTTATTTGTTATATTTTTTCATCCTCCTCCTCCACATTCAATGAATTTATTCACTGTGTTACAAATACTTATAAACTGATACATCATTAGAAAACTTCAGGAAAATATAATTTCTATTTTTGCATTTTCTGTTTCACTGCAGATTGAAATTACTACATAGGAAGACTCAGAACAACGCTAAAAAACTTGGAACAAAAGCAAAAAAGAAGTGAAATAATTAAAAAATCCATGTCTTGTGCCTTAAAGTGATTTTCACATAATTGATTTCGAGTTATTTTTGTAGTGCTCTATATATGTTTGAAACTGCCTAGCTGATCTGATTCCTTGGCCACAACCAGGCTTCCAGGTTTTTGTGCTAGAATTATTCAGTATCAAACTGACAGTTCCATATCAGTAACTCCAAAACCTTGCAAGGTCCTGCATGGACACAGATCCTGGAAATGCAAGAAGGAAATCCTTATCACCCATGTAAACTATGGAAATAAACTATGGAAAAAACAGTCTGACAATCCAGAAAACAATGATTTTCTTTAAGTGTCATAAGTGCCTCTAGTCACTTGGGTTATGATTTTAAATGTGTTTCAGTGGCAGAGCAGACAAGTTCATTCAGTCTTGGACAGGTAACTAAATCTGAATAGGTTCACTGAATTATTAGACCAGTGGGCCACACATTTGGTTAGAAAAGTTGGTGCACCAACAGAGGTAGATACAGGTAAATAATAACATAACCTGCAGTCTGGTTGAGTTCAGAAGGATACAGGTGGCAGCAGAGAGTAACACAGCATTGCACCAAAGTACCTTTCCTTATCTGGCTGGAAGCACTTAAGCTTTCACTCAATGCTTACCCAAATCATTTCTCTTGCATTTACTTCTGGAAACAACTTAAAATTCACTTCCAAACCTTTTTCCTCCAAGAATACACACACACACACCACCCTAAAAATTTCCCTGTGCATAAGCTTGCTGAGAACAGCCAGAAAAAAGTTAAGAGCTCATTTTCACTCCCTTAAGATTCTTGCCTATCATTTTGACTTCCTTGGTAGCAATTGTTAAAAATAAACTCACGAGTAAAACACTGAACAAGAAGGAAGGAAGGTGGCTTTTTTTCTTTAAACGGAACAAAAATCTAACCCAGAAACCTAGCTAAAGTGGGTGAAGGTTTCACTGCTTGAGGTTGGTATCTCCAATTAGAAACCTGATGCAATGCGTGGAGCTTTACAAAAGCCAAGACTGCAGCTCAACAGCCACAGGAAAGATAGTGTTAACAGAACCTGGGTGGGATCCCAATCACACATAACTGTAATTGTGCCACCAGCCTCCATTCTCACCCGAAGGACTCACAACACATCTTTCCCACAGCCATCTTGCTATCGTAGCACTCACACAAGAATTTTATCTTGTGCTGCTTTGCATTTAGGTGTTACAGCATAGCTGCATGCACGCACTGCTATCTTTCACCTCATTCAGCTAAACCCAAATTAGTCTTGACCTATAACAGTCTAAACCATCACAGTAAGGAATGCAGAAACCTTGAAGCCTGTTTTAAGCATCAGACTTGAGAGCCTAAGCACTGACAGTTATTTAGAGAACATACCAGGGAATTCATATAAACAGAAAAATCTGAAGTCTAGTTTAGGAGCTTCTTCTGAGGAACAGTGAACCATGATTTCTGTAAGAGACTGCTATCTAAAGGAAGTTGGGTGCAAAAGGTAGATACAGCGCTAAAGAAGTGGGCTTAAGAACTTCAGGTGACTCTGAAGGAAGAAAGGCTTTTTCACTGAAAACAAAACAACAACAAAACCAAAAACCAGTAAATCAGATTCAAGATTCCATCTTGATCCACATCAGAGTATCTTAACTCAGTCATGGAAATGGCTGTGATGCTAAATCAATATTGCTCTGTTACACTTGGCAGACCTGTAGTGATTAGTAGTAGCTTAGTAGTTAGCCAAAAACAGACAATTAATTCTGGTTATTTGTGACTTAACCTGAATGTTACAGATGTTCTTGCAGTGTGATGTATTTTTAATTCTAGTCATGAACAAATCACTAGATGACATGCATTGCTAACAAGTAAATCCAATTTGCATTAATATGTATTCCGATAGTATGCATTTATTGTGCACTTAGTAGTATAGCAGATAGCATTGCATACATGTAACAATGTCCCACAAGAAGATATTTAGGTCAAGAACATTTCCTGTGCACTTCTCAGTGACAAACAAAAAAGCCAACAACAACAACAACAAAAAAATCAGCCTGGCAATCTATGACTAAGGTTTGATTCTCCGACTTGGCAAACTGTACTTATTTCAGAAGGTGTTTTATTTTGCTTTGTTTTCGGCAGCATTTTTTGGTTGCACTGTAAACAGGTGTTGGAAATAATAACAACAATAGGTGAGACATTAACAGTGAATCACTTAGCTGCTGAAAAGCACTGAACTATAATTTGTAAAGCTGCTCAGAGCAACATGGAAATATTTTTATTTAATATTCAGTCATCTGAATAAAGATTTTCTTACTAAGCCTTGGTTTCTCTAGCAGGAGTTTAGGTCATAGGAACACTGGTGGGAATGTGCTTCTTTGCACCAACTTCTATGGAAGGGCTGAACCTCAGGTCAAAATTTCTCCCTTAGACAATCAACAACTGAATTGATGTTTCAATATCAAAATTAATCTTTGTATAAACTTGAAATACTTTAATACATGCATCAGAGTGCCAACAAAGGATTTCACAAAAGTTGGACAGGGCAAAGTTCTTGTTTATTCTTGTTAAAACAAAGGGAAGTATGCTTGCAAGGCTATAAACATGAGCGGTCTGGAAAATTCACTGTACAGTTTAAATAGGGTAGGAATGTGATTGGGAAAAGTGTCTTCCCCAAAACAGATGGCAAAATAATATATTCTATACAGTTAGCACATTCTAAGGCTCTCTGGGAATTAGTTCAAACAAACTTGGAAAACAAGAACGTAAGCGCAGCCAGGGAGATGAGGTACAGCACTGCCCTAATTTGGGAAAGATTGATTGGATAAGAGATTTGGGTCAGTGTTACCTACTGCAAAGACCTGAAAAAGTGAAAGAAACTAGAAACCCACGGAGAACTTTGCTAACCTACAGTTATAGCATATGTACAGCTGTAAGAGGTAGGTACACTTTCTTTATCAGAAAGGATTCATGTCTAACAGGGCAAATGAAGTCCAAATTTTGTTTTAAACGTTATCTTCTCTACCTCATTGGTGAAGAGAGGTTATAAAATATTCAAGTGAAGGTATAAACACTTGGGCATTTCAAATTCATTTTGAAGCCTCCTGCAACACTAAGATGCATAAAGGAATTACACCTGCCATGAACATTTTTTCCATGCATGTTGATATAGCAAATGAAGAATTGCTTCAAAGCTTCTCTGTTATATACAGAACAATCTTACTGCATAAAGAAAATAAGCAAACAAAGTCACAGAGCAGCCCGTGTCAGAACGGAGACTGAAAGATCATCAGGTCCAATCTGATGAAAGGAAAAAGTAACTTAGATGATATAATCTAACACCCTGCGTCCAGAACCTTCAGCATCCTGGCAATAATTTGCTCATTATGTCCATTTCTCCTGTTGTTTCTCCTTTTTAGGTGTTGCTGGTCTGTGAGAATCTGGGTGGAGGAATGTCTGTACCATGGTCACAGACATGAAAGCAAGTCACCCAAATTCTCGCTTATTTGATGTACAGGAGATGAGCAGCAGAGCTCTTTTCAGGCACAGTAGTTGACCCTAAATTTATTGCTGTTAAGCAGAATAAAGTTCTGAATGAAGAACTTCGCATGTCCTCAAAAACTGCGACTTTGATTGGCAGGAGAAGAAAGCATTTGCAAAACTTTGTTTTCTTCTTTCCCCTTCACAATCTGAATCTGGAATGATTGGCAAATTCTGACATTTGTTATTATAGCTCAATACATACTAGTCCTCTTTGTAGTTACTTGTCAGTTACCACAATAAATGCTCTTTCAACTTGCAGAGTCTCCCCACTGGCAGAACAATTTTCTTTCCCTTCTTTTTCTGAAAGCACGATCATGTTCAAACACTTGAGTCTGAGAACAAGAAACTCAGCAGATTCAGTTTCATCTTTATCTCCAACAAACCCAGAGTCTCAGAAAGAGTTTATTCTGGAAGGTGAATGCTTGGGACAAATTTTGGCAACAAGGCCAAAAGATTCATTTTGCTGATTTTGCCTTATGCTCAAAATCCTTTCTTTCAACAAATTAAACATGTCACTTAAATCATGTTCACAGCACATCACACATGTTCCTTTACTTCCAGAACTATGTTGTAGCTTCAGCCAATGAAACATCTGTCTAGTTCATCAACTAGTTAGATTTTCTTTTCTGGAAGAAAACGTAGTCATTCTGCTCCAGCATCACATATGCAGATTTTACTCTTCCTAAAGTAGTTAGTCATAACTTACAAGTTAGCTTTTCTTTTTTTTTTTCCTCTGTCCTCCAGTGACAGGTGTTACACAATTACTCGTGTTACTTTATCATTTGTCACCCAGTCAAAATTAAGTTGTCAAGGAGCAGTGGATTGGACTTACCAGTTCAGCTCTGGGCAGCAGAGCAGCTCCAGCAAGCTTGACCTTCTATTAAACATTTGTGGCCAAGAGCCAAGAAGATTCTCCAAAAGATAATCACGAGGTGTTGTTTTTCCTCTCAACAAATTGCTCAGCAGTTATTCCCCCACAGGATCTCTTACAGAACAACCTCATTTCATGCAGAAATGAAATTTCCTTTCATGCTTTTTTGGAAGATGATATTTATCCTATTCCTGTTCAAGGGAAGCATTAAATTATTTTTATCACCAACAACCTAGGGATTACAGATTTTTCGAAGATGTGTGGTGGATTGCTAATCCTGAAGGACAGATTAGGGCCTAGCAAGTCAAGTAAAAACAGCTAAATCTGTTGTTCTCCCCTATCCAGGAGCGAGTTCTACTTTTCCCCTGAAGATTCAGAGAAAAACCAAAGGTAAAGACAAATACAAACTGATCAAGGTAGGGTTTCAGTAACTTGTGACCACCAGAAGAAGAGCACATCCATACCTTATTTCCATGGAAACATCCATCTCTCTTCCCCACTATCCACATGGTATCTGAGGGCCTCCAATGGAGAAACACACAACGAATGGGGTACTTAGCTCATGGTAAAAAAAACCATTCATTTGAACTCCATTTAAAGATTTTCTTTAAAAGCTCCAAAGGCAAGGGAACTATTTCCTCTTATTCACTGTGGAATGTTTACTATTGTTTCCTCTGAAAGTTTATCAAAAATTAAACAGATCCAGACAGCAGTACAAACTGCAGGAAGCTGCTTCAGTATGTATAGCAACCCCAAACTGGCTAGCAGATTGCTGTAGATCCACAGAAAGCAGATGACCAAGTTATCCCCAGCTTGCTCATATTGCAAGTTAAAAAAGACAAAAAGAAATGATTTTTCTGCACCTCCACCTGTCCCAGCTCACTCCATCTTCTTGGACCACATTTTGCTTTGCAAGCTCCAGTAACATGTGGCAGCACATTATCTGCTTTTTAGATGAGATCTGCTCAGCAGGTCTTTTCCAGGTCTGCTTTACTTTCCCTAAGATGATGAAAGGTAGATTGATTTGTGCTGGTACTTTGTCCGGTCCCTGGTTTCCCATTTGCTTCTTCACAGATTTTATGAAGGACACAAAACGAGTGCCAGCCAGACTTTTATGACTTCATCTGTAACATTTACCATGTGCCTTCCCCAGTTTGAACTTGTTTACTGCAGTGTCAGTTGCTGCCAGAAAAGGTGAAGGTTATTTTATGGCTATGCAGACGACTGCGTTGCTCTTGGTACTGCCTCTCTGGTCCTGATTTGCCATGCAGCTACCTTCCAGGGGCTCCTGATAACTTCCCATGCTGTTAGCACTCTGCCATCTGCTACTCTGATAGCTCTGTCACAAAGCATGGGTCTTCTGGTGAAATGTAGTGAGAAAGTCCTTTTTCATGTTTGGTATTTTGTTGTCTGCCTGTGAGGCCATAATTTTTCCATGTTCTGGAGCCTTTCGGAGGGTGTGATACTGAAAAGTTGTAACATCAAATCCAGCACACAGGAAAAAACAACAACCACCAGGAGAAGAGTCCAGGCAAGAACATGATAAAAGCCATGAAAGAAACATCCTGAAAAGTTACAACAACAGTAACTTTACAGTAAAGACTAAGGTATATGGTGGAAGGTAGCGGTATTTGCAGCAAGAGTTGTTTTGGATACAAGGAACCATTAGAATCAAAGAGATGGAAAAAGACAAACTTATCAATATAAGGAGCTTAGAAGGATTTCTATAACTGTAAAAAAAAAAAATTGTGGAGCATCAAAAAGCCACTCCAAAAACTGTCTGCATAGTCATCAGGAGCAGCACACATCTGTCAGAGAAGTGAAGGGAGCAGCATGGCTACAGGCTGTGCTCACTGACACCCAAGTGCAAACACCACTGAGAGAGGTGATGCTATTTCCTCTGGTCCTTCTTACAGCCTCATGTCTTATTCAGAACTGCATTGCTCAGCCACAGTTGTATGGAGGCCATATCTCCACAAAATTTTCTTTGTATTACAATCAAGTTGATAGATGCCACCTAACACTCCAATTGAGTTGCTTTTTTAGAGAAAAGCCCCTCTGTGCTTCAGAGAAATAAAGTGCAGGTCCTCAGGAAATTCTCTGAAAGGCTTAAAATTTGTTTACAAATAGAAACAGCCTCCAGATCCTCAGGTAGAACACACAGAAAAAGCATCCTTAAATTTGTTAATCATATCACACAATATTTATAGAATGGCCTGGATTGAAAATAACCACAGTACTCATCTAGTTTCAACCCCCCTGCTATGTGCAGGATCACCAGTATTTGGGAGAACAGTGGAGTTTTCCAGCTGTTGTTTATGCCTGCATCCCTACTACTTCTTCAATGTGATTACCAACATATTTCTCCCAAAATTATTGAAATTGTCACAGCCTTCTTGTCACACACTGCTCAAATCTGACCTGAATGAAAAGATATAATTTGCAAATTTGAACATTTTAACCTCAAAATACCGTGCATGTAATACATGTGCATGTACCGATGCTTGAAAATACACGTTTTAGAAATACAGCAAATAAATTCTGATGTAACTTGCCAGATTTCCTATCATTCCATGAAGTCCAAAAGAGAAAGTGTGTCTAAATCCTATATCTTAAGGGTCATTACATAGAAAGAAAAAAACATTGATTATTTACAACCACTTTTCTCACAAATAGATCAGTTAAAATAATTGCTAAAAATATGCACCAAGTATTTTCATATGCACTACCCTTAGTCTTTCCAAGAGCATTGTGCTGTTTCCCTCACCTGATGCTCAGATGCACATTTATCATGCCTCATGTGCTTCTCAACTCTTATTTCATGACTGTAATAAAGATATACAGCAAATTAGAGGATTTGACTGCTATCTTTGAGCACATTACAGCTACTCAACAAAATAACGTCTTTAAGATTTCCTTAACTGCTTTGGAAAAAAAAAAAACCTAAAGCATAAGAAACAACACCTTTGCTTGTGAGCATATTGATATGAGCAGTCTTTGGATGAGGATCACCATTTGCATAACACTTGCAAATTCCACGAAACAATTTTATAATTAGAATGGCTTTTTCAACAGTACCCTGATATCCATTAAAATGCAATCATCTTCAGTGCTTTTCAGAGCTCTCTGCAATAAATCCCAGTACACCTTTGAAAGAAACCCCAGCATATTCTTTTCTATGCATCCCATGCCTGAGCTCTGAGTGATAATATCTTGTCTCGTTATATTAGCTCTTGCAGGGGTTTCATCTCCTTCCATTCATATGACAGTGACAAAGAGGGAATGATTTCCACTTCCTCCTGATGAGTGCCATGTTACAGGAATCTATCCCCAAGAGCTAACGAAGTAGAACTGTGTGATTTTTGAAAGCTTTTTTGGTTCTAAATGGAAAAATATAATAAGCCCATAGCTAATCCAAGAGAAGAAAATATTTTGAGTAAAGCTATTTGATTTTCGTTTGACAAGATGCTTTTTTTGCATCGTATTACTTGTTTTTAAAGTATGTGGAACGCTATCTTAAATCTCAAAATACAAATGAAAACATAACTACTCCATCATACGGAATAAACTCAGTGTTACTGTATGTTGGAATACAATCGAGCATGTACTTTATTTTTTTAAATGTCTTTCTCCCGTTCAGAAAACAAATATTTCAAGTTCTAATAGGGAAGAAATTTGAGGCGAGTTTTCAAGAAACAGCAATCAATTAACTCTCTATCATGGCTGAACAATAGAAACATATCTATCTTTTCTCAAGAATAACGTACTCAGTCACTGACCGTGAGTTGCACTTTGTTAGGTAAGACCTTTGGTGGGAAACAAAGTCCTAACTAACATGGCTTTATCCTTGCAGCAAAAAGAAGATGGAAATGAATTTGAAAGAGCGAATGCTAAGTTGAAAACTAGAGAAGGAGCACCTTTCAAGTTAACCCTCACTCTCACTAATACCATCATCCACCAGTCTTTCTAACAGCAAACCCGAAGAAGATAGAGCTTTGCTGTCAGACACTCTTAACAATGCCACAAAAGCACATGAGCAGCACCAGCAATTGCTCAAGCATGAGGAAAAATAAGAACAAGTGTACCCACTTGTAAGGGAAACAGAAAGGAATATGAGCACCTGCAGTCTTAGGAGTTTAACACATGATAATTTTACAGTGTTGACTTTGATGGTGTGCAGGTTTGTCTATTGTTGGCTATAACTGCCTGTCATCTCCAGCAAAAATCACTTAGCATTATCTTCCCTTATAAGAACAGTAATTTGTGAAAGCTATAAAAAATTTTGTAGTTTTTATTGTTACCTTCTCTCTCTATGGAATGAGATTTTAGCTTTTGTTATGAAGTCATTATTGCTATGAAAAAGATATACAACACCTTCTACTCTCAAAATAATTGGTAGCACAGTAACCATCGTTGTGGATGGTAGAAACAAGAGTGACAGACAAAATGAATTTGCACCTGGAAACTCTTCAGCATAGTACAACTGCTCCTTTTCTCACAACAGGACTGGAAAGCATAGCGCAAAGAACACAGCTGTACACACACGGGCTGCATTGAGCTCGATGCTGAGTGTTCTTTGATACTTCAAGGCACAAGGATTCCTATGTTCAAAATTCTGAACTTAGTCATTTTTCTTCTGAGGTTATCAGATATTTGAAGGGGAAAAGTTTGTTAAATATTGGAAAATACGAGTTCTGGTATTTATTCCAAGTTAAAGATGTTCCCATGTCATTAAATACACCATTTAATGTGCATGTTGTGTCCTGGCCTATCAAATGTAAACTAGTGTTTGTTGACCAAGGCTGTAGTTTGGATGTGCCTTTAAGTATACTTCAGTTTTCGTATGAAACAGGCAACTACTTTATGATCACTGAATAACAGCTCAGATACAAAACAATCAAGTTTTTCAAATGGAGCAACTGGGAGTATGCAACATTGTCTGAAAAAAAATGGTCTGGAAAACAGGAAAACAGATTCTATTCTACTGCTAACAGGTAGGGCTTCCTCCCTGTTTTCTACTTCTAACGGAGTTTAGCATCATAGGAAACATCTTAAGGTTTCAATATGTTCACTTTTCCGCTCACTTGAATATTTAGTCAGCTATTTTCAGATTAGTCATGACAAACTGCATCCAGTACTTGGGTATTTTAACTTTACTCCAAAGCCTGGAGAAAACTAAAGAAAATTAAAAACTGAACAGAAAAAAGCTTCATGTGATCAGTCCAGTATACATTACCTGGAATTATTACCTGAGGAAATGATATTCATAAACCATGCTGCTTTCACAGGTAGGAAATATTTCAAACCAAAAAGCTTACTCAAATTACACTACCTTGCTTTGAAGTTTCAGCTTGGAAAGAAGAGCTCTTGCAGTTGCTAATAAGTCCTTAAGCTCATGCATAAACATTTAGCTAATTCCTGGAGCCGGATGTAAAGACAGGATAGTTTGCAGCTGTGAATTGTGAATGCTTTTTTTTTTTTTTTTAAATCATTCAGTGTTTCCTCAGATCATACCCAAATTGACTTGTTATGCTCTACCATGGTGCATTTACAGCTGTTAAATTCATTACTACATTTGGTGAAGTTTCATTATAGCAGCAACAATTTAACACCCCATTGTGGTAACTCTAAATAGAAAATTGAATTCTATGTTTTCTTTAGTTCAAGCTATGAAAACTGCCTGTACATACACGAACAAAATCCCTTTGAATAGTAGGTTTACATTGAGATGACTTTTTTCTACAGGTATTAAAACAGGTCAAATAGAGTGAAGCAGAGAATGGAAGGAGCAAAGTCTTCCTGTGCAGTTATTGAATTCAGTAGGCAAAGTACTGTCCAAGGGCAATTGCATGAACAACAGGAGTGATTAAGGAAATGTAGAACCACAGTAAAAAGGCTGAAACAGCTCCTGATTGATTACTTCAGAGATGAGATTGATCACTTTAGAGAGGAGATTTACGAGAGCTCTGTTGATAATATACCAAGTAATGAGCAGCACACGGAGAAAGAGCTGTGGGTTTTCTCCTGCTCAACACACTGAGTAAATACTAGAGAGATGAGTGATGGCACAAGATTGAAGTGCATGCCAGCACCCCATCACACTGTGGGGCCCAGATCCTCCATAGCTCCTGGCTGTGACACAGAGTAGGCAACCTGACAGAGCCTGAGGTAACGCCTGAAGAACAGAGCCTCCATGTGCTGCACAGGTTCTGATGCCTTCCTCAATTATTTGTTCATGCTGGAGGCATCCTTTTTGAGACAAAATATTGTACTTGATGACAAAAAGTTTGATTCAGTACGATCATTCCTATCTACTGACACAGATAAAAGCAGTAAAAGTATACGACTCTCCTCTATGAGACAAAAGAAATATAGTAGCCCTTAAACACAGCACAGCATGAAACGATACACAAACCCCAGCCAGGCAATCTGTAGGCTCTCCCCAGACTTGAGGTCACTCACGTCCCTGGGTGGTGTGGCTGCTTTTCATTTGACAGCATCATTAATTAGGCCCAAGTTTGCAGAGCAATAGCAGGGGCTTCAGGGCTTATCTCCAATGAATAGCTTTCACATACACAGGGCTGCATTAATACCACTGGTTCCCAGAACTTTTAAGGTTTGGAGGCTTTACTGCATGTTAGGAGAGAATTTTACTTTAGGGAAACACATCCTTCAGGTGGCTTATAACCCACAGATTGAGATGAAGCTCAAATTCTGCAGCTGGACTTGTAATCCAGTGTAACAGAAGCTACCACTACCTTGTCACCAAGGAAGCAGAATATTATTTAATTTGGTATATATGCTAATGCAAAAACATAAACAAGGCCACCTTTTTAGCAACTGATCATGCAATAAAAAAAGCAAGTGTGCTCGTGGTAATACTTCCCTGGCATCATGATCTTTATGATATATATATATATATATATATATATATATATATATATATATATGTTTTTAATCTATCTCCTCCAAATCACTCTCAAAATGAGGCTAACAGATAACCCAGTAGGTTACCAGCACAGCTCTGTTTTCAGGTGCTCCTGCCAAAACAGGTCATTCAAGGATATTAATAGGTAAGAACTGTGCTATTAGATTAAATTGCTGTTGCATATTTACTAGAAACGCATTTAACATTTTACCCTTAGTAAAGCTTTCTTTTTCTTTTTTTTCCCCCCCTCTTTTTTTTTTTAAATCCTCTTTAAAGGATAATTATTTTATAAAACATTTATGGGAACTCAGAGAACAAAGTCAAAAAGGTTGTCAGGCTGGTTGCAATTGTCCTTCCCTGGATTTCGTTCTGATGATTGATAACGGACAGTGACTGGAAATACAAGAATAACACATTTCCCTATACTGGTGAGATTCAAAGATTTTTAAGAACAGAAGGCAATATTACGTTATCTCATCTGGCTTCCTGCTAAATGAAACAAGAATACCCATCAGAGCTTGAAGTTTGCTTTTGAAAATAATGTTAGTCTCCTAGGATTTAGGGTGGAAATCATGGAAGAAAACTGTTATGCAAAAGCAGGAGGTTACCCTATGAAGTAAGAGTTTGCATAGATGCCCTCAGCTCAATAAGATGGATCACTCTGCTTCTCTACTCTGGGCAAGGAGACAGCAAAGAGATTTGTCCCTAAACACTACTATTATGAGTTGTGAAAGAACACCACAGGTAACAGGACGTCAACGAGTAGACATGAAAATCAGAGAAGAGCATTACTTACTTTCTCTGCAAGTCCATACTGGACACCTGCCATCTTGTTCATAGCACTGCAGCTTTAAGTTGGACTGAATCAAGTCTTTTTTCCACAACATTTTAATTGAAAAACCATTTCATAATAAGCAAATTAATTCATTCAAAAATAAAGGAAAAACAGCATCTGAGCTAAAAACTAAAGCTAGTATTTACAGATATGAAGACCTGCCAGCAGGTTTATGGCAAGCATCCAGTCTGGTTCCTATCTGGCAAAGCTGAGGCATACGTACACCCACTGTAAAACAACTAAGTGATGACATTGTTTCTCCCAAACATTTATTCCCATCAATATCATTACTGCAGAATAGCAGCCGAAGGAAAAAAAAAAAAAGGGCCATTTTAAGCATGTGGAGGAGCCTCATTCTATACTCAACTCTATGTGAATGCCACAAACACATGCAAAACTCTGCCAATTTCTATAGAATACGTGGCTTGCTCAGGGATGTAGGACAGGAAGAGACAAAATGAGATTTGAAGATGTGAATAGATGATCACAGTATACCTCTCTTTCCAGTGCAAGGAAGCGCACGTGAGCAGTGCACAGCAAATAAGTCTGTAGCTGTGATAGTGTGGAGATGGAAGATAGAGCATAAAGGTGAAGATCTCTCCCAGTACTGCCAGGTTTTTCACATGCCCCACAGAGTTATTAAGGCTGGAAAAAAAAAAAAGCAAGGAAAAAACTAGATATAGACTCCACTTACAACCTGCCTGTTGTCATGCTTTGAGTCTCTTCAAGACAATGCTCAAGAAGAAATTAACTTCAGATGACTCAACCAGCAGCCTAAGTGCTGCTCTACATAATAGCCATTCTGCCTGATGTGGGCAGCAGTTCAAGAAAATAACAGCGAAGTGATTCTGTATCTGCAAATACAAAGACTTGATGCTATTATTTCAGAAGTGCTTACTTCCCCTTGCCCATCACAGTGTAAAACATAACAAAAGACGTTTTGCCCTCAAGAAACAAACTTTAAAAATCAGAATTTGTCACAGACGATTTATTTGGAACAGCTGAAAGAAAAGCTATGTGGGAAAGATGGTAAATGATCTTGTTAAGTGCCTCTGGAAAAGTACTGGAAGAGGCTTGTGTCTGAGGGAAAGAAAATTCTCATCAGGTGCAAGTTTACTTCCCAAAAGTCAAGCTGAAAGCTTATCGGATTGGCAAAGGATTACCTTACTTACAGCCGTGTAAGTAATTTAGTGACACAGTGTTGAAATAAGATAAGACTGGGAGTAATTAGATACTTATTTAACAGACAAAACAGCAGAATACTGCATGAACACAGACCTTCCACCATCTGCTGCAGGCCCTTTAAAGGTTGTCTGGATCACCTGAAGTGCACTTGTGCCTGGTAAGCTTAATTAAGAGATCAGTGTAGTTTCACAAAGAAGCAAGTTACTAATCCTCGACTCAAAAACAGGCAAATACATATGTGGTTAGCTTAATGCTTCACAAACCTATTGCTGACCAAGGATTTTACCTTGTAATGATCTTGCAAAAGAGGGCTCACTAGGACATATCAGCTCTGCATCCACGTATAGTGAAAAGAATTTTGCCAGTACTATGATATCACTCAATATTTCTGGAACTCTTTTTCTTTGAAAGAAAATAAGTTGCTTCTAACAGCACTTTCTGTCAAATCTATATTGACTGACATTATGGCAATAAAACCATATTCTAGGTCTATGTTTCAGTGTGTTTTGTTAATTTGTTTGCTTCTGACCTCTGGCAGCCCTTTCTTACAACCTCAAGAGCAGAGTGCAGACTGCCAAAACAAGGGAATGAAATTCACCCATACCATCATGACACCTTTGTAGTGAAGCAGCCTCCTCCTGCATGCACAAGTATTGGCAATGAGGAGAGTTCAATTCTTGCATTTGGAACAGAAGCTAACCATTCCCATGTGGCCAACCCTGAAGAAAAACAACCATCCCCTCAGCAGCAGAACAACTATACCTGCACAGGACAACACAGGGCAGCTTCATTCCTACTGCAGCATAGCTGATGTGGCCATCTGTGAAATCTCAGTGCAGCAACCTATACTGGACCTCAGCCCTTTTGAATAAATACTATGACTACGTCTCTTTTCAAGGGTGTGTCTTTGTCCTGTGGCACAGTACTGGGGGGAGCACAAACCTGAGCTCTGAGCAGCCAACAGTACAACTCCCGTTGGTGACAATTTGGGCCAGTTTGAAAATACTGATCTTTTGGTAGTGCATTTACTACAACAGCAATAGAATATCATCTAACGTTACTTGACACTTCCTACTATTTTTTCCATTTACCTTTCCATGGGCATTACCAAGAAAAAGTATATTAGGTTCTCTGACTGCCAATAAAGCATCTCTGAATTTCCCCTCGGCAACGACCCTAATGCCTGAACAAATTGTTTGCCAACTTTTTCAATGAACGCAGAGCTCAAGTCCTCATACACTACCTAAAATATTCATATGTGACCTTGTGTTCTCTCTCCAATCACTAACAGAAGCAGAAAAAAAATATTATATCCAGTTAAAACAAAGAAAGCTATTCTTGAAATTAACCCCTTTTCCATAAGCTATTCAACTTTGGTCTGAAATTCTGCTTACTTCAAGTCCAGAGGCAGGATTAAAAACTTGTATTGCATGCAGTTGGACAGTGACATACTCAGAAAGAAATCTGCACACATCTCCTTCCAATGGAAGGGAAAGTCACTTCACCTTTACTGAGTCATAAGGAAGTTTCTCTAACTTCCTGCCACCTGAAGTCTCTAAAGTACTGAACACGCTTCCTAAAACTTAAAATAATATAAATACATTTTGTTTGTTTTACGAACTTTCTTGAATTTTTGATATTTTGAAGTACTTACGTTTTTTAAAGTTGCATTGTAGTGATATTTAACTATAGGAAATTTAAAAAGTAGAAAAGAAAAAAGGATTAATGATTTTTTTTTATTAGAACAGAATATTCTTTATGCTTTAAAACATCTGACATTGTAAAGATCTTCCTTCACTTTAAAGCAAATATTTGGGCTTGACCACGGTGTAGCTCGAGTCACAGTGACAGTAAGAATAGTGGGTAAATTAAGGAAAATAATTTTCCTACTGAAGGCAACTAATTTGTCTGAAAGCAGAAGCCAACTCTAAATAAAAGGGGGAAAAAAAAGCTCAGTACAATGCAAAGTAGAGATGCAAAAGCTGCCTGCAACAACTGTCACGTGTCACAGATCTATAATTAACAAGTTTTAGCTCCCCAGTACAGATCTATGTATGTCATACCACTCTGAAAACCACTGCATCTCATACAAGTACCTCTATGATGAATCATGGCAACAAAACCAAAATACTGCAGAGCTTTTTTCTAGGCAGAACCACCTCTTCTGAGGACAGGAACGCCAGCATGCTCTATGCTCCAGACTTGAGCCTAAGCACAGCAACATGGGACATCCTAAAGACTCTGAAATACTGCAGGAAAAATCAGGGTTTTATTCTGTACCTTCTTATTTTCTACTATTACCTTTTCTTTCTTTTTTATTTTTTTAAAAAAACTTAAGCATAACTTCTTCACACAGGGTTCAGCACTGTGATAAAGTGGTGAGGCAGAATCAGAACCATCCCTGTTCACTGTCTATAGGAAAACATACCTTTCAGAAAGATCAATAGTACAGCTTTTGTTATCCCCAGCAAGTTTTACTACTTGAGATGCAGTGGCTACAAGACAAGAACACTACGAAGGCTGCTCCAAAAGTACTGCTTTCTGTTTTATTACCTTGGTCCATGACCTCAGGGACAGATATAAGTGCATTTTATTCTTTGCAGCTGTGCAATGCTGAAGTATCCTCTCTGGGTATTAATAGCTCAAACAATTGCTAATGAAATTATATCTCATGTTCATTGTATTAAATAGATGTGAACTTACCTATGAGTCTACTGGGTTTTAAGAGACTCTTGTGAGAGCTTTCACACACAGGCTCATTGTAGACTGTAATGCCGCTTATGGTTTTAGATACTTATGGATGTTTAATGGAAACATTCAGGTTAACAAAATAAATCCCCAAGGATTTTTACTTCCTACAGCTCAGAACGAGCTAAGCATCTGAGAAACACATGCCTCCAAGTCATTTTAGCCTGCTTTCAGAGCCAGATATTTCTCTGTGCAGCTTGTCTTTGTTAAGGTGTTTCAAATGATGCAGAGAAGCATTGATTGACTCATATGACTTACATTATAAAGGACCCAAAGCTGCCAATATTGAGAAAACAATGACATAAAAAGTCAAATTCTTTGGTCAAAACAAAAAGCAAACTGAGGGACCTTAAGGGAAATAATTTCTTCCACGAGATTTTATGCGAGAAATCCGTATGAGGAAAGATACAGAAAATTCCTCTTGAAAGAGCTACTAATGACATATTACCAATGATACATGCACAGACAAGCATATACACTTTTAACTTCAACCTGGAAACGTAGTGTTATCCTACGTTTTTAAGCTACTTTCAGCGGATTACCAATACTAGTGTGCTCAGGATGCATGAGCAGGTAAGAGCTTGAACATACTGTGTTCTCTGGTGAAAGTAAAGCTTGATGCAGTGCCCAGGAACCCACTGTGTACAGAACACCCTGAATGAGCCGATATCTGAAGAGCTCCAGCACTGAAGATCTCCACTTTATGAAGTAAAATAAATACTTAATACAGTGAAAGCAGATATACACAGGTGTAGGTTGTGGTAGTTTGTTGACCAGACCAGAATCCGTTCTCTTTTGTTGAATAGAGCAAAATGTACAAGTTACTGATACGCATAAAACAACATCAGCAAAAAAAAAAAAAAACAACATCATAAACCAGAGCTAACCAGAAAGTTCTGATAACCAAGACAGACAGCAAAGATTGTCTACAACATGCCTGACAAGTCATAAATCAGCATTTGAGGCACTTTTTGGAATTACACCCCACCCTTCCTTTCAGAGGCACTTGTCAAGTCCTTCCCTGGTGCTTATAGTACGAAAATATATACAAAGATGTAAAAAACTTCTTCAGAAATTTTTGTTTTCCTATTTAATACAAGTATCCAAGAAAAATTCATAAAAACAGCTAGGAAAGTCTTCAGCTCAGCAAATTGTGCCCCTGTTATTTTAGAAAGCAGAAATATAGCCTTTTAGAAGACTCTCATGAGCAGCAAAAGGACTCCTTCCATAAAGAAAGAACTTCCATCACATCACAAGCAATGACGTGAAGATATTCAAAACAAATAACTGATCACATTAAACAGGAACAAATTTTAATAGAGAAGAACAACCAAAAAAAAAATCTTAATTAAAGCTAGCATCGAGAGAGTCCTCCAAGCTCTTCCCACAAAGTCAAAGCAATATGTCAGTAAAGATGAGATGGTATTACAGCCCCTCTGCCGCAGGAACAGATCGGCTGTTCATGAGCCGAAGCTGCTAACAAGACAGCGGCAGTGCCACAAAAGTGCCGAGACAATGAAAGGAAGACAGCAGCTAATTCCAAGTCTAGCCAAGCTTGAAAGAGATGTTTTTCCCCTCCCTATACGAAGTTATGGATAGAAGGATTAATGAAAGTGCTTTGAATTGTTCAGGCATCTCTCTCTCCGCTCCCTTCAGTTTTATGGCACTCATCACAGCTCATTCTTTTCACCCTTGCAAGCTCAAGTTGCCGCAGACAGCAATGAAAGAACAGACCAGTGCCTCTGTGAAACTGAAAACACCACTAAGATGCCAGAGGTCAAAGGAATTAGGAAATCTCTTTTCTTTGGCTATTTTAAGGATAATGAAATGCCATCATAATGTAAGATAACGGTTCCTCCTGTTAATTGTGTGACTGTTCATCCTATGCATTCTTGTGGAAGGTCACATAGGTTTACACAGAGCACTTGCATTTTGATGTGAGAAAGAATTAGTTATCTCCTGACAGCTTCTAGGAAAAAAAAAAAATGGTGGGACTGACTCTTCTTGCAGAAAAAGAGGCATCTTCCTGAGGCAGGCTCATCCTGCTTTGTATTGTCACTGAAAGCTGATAACACATTACAGAAAGATCAGATTTGAAGAAAAGGTGATTTGTTGTGCATGGTTTGCTTTAAGTACTTCAATAATACAACAGTTAGTAGCAATATTTTGTCTTTTTGTCTTTATCATGATATCTACATGATTAGGACAAACCTGTACAAAACATGCATTGCTCATCTAACTCAGCCTCTTCTACACCTGGTAAATGAGGGTGGAAGGCTGTAACAAATTTGTCTTGCTATTTATAGATTAATGCTTTTATTAAATAAGCATTCTCTAACACAAAGGGGAAACTCATAATAGTGTTGTTTAGTGAATTATTTTTGCATCTACTGCCTTCACTGATGATCCCAACACTTTTTCTTACAAATAACGCCTGCAACAAACGCTCAGCTTTTTTTCCCTCTTAATAATTGCAATTAAAATATTCCTCCAAAAATGTCTCTCAAACAAATAGAGCAATTTATCATTTGTGCATGCTTCAAAATTCCAATTCAGAAATGCTAGTTCCAGCAGGTATTGTGTAGTCATGGAAAACAGTAAACTAAAATGTGAAAAAATGGTGAAACATGAGGTCAGCCTCCATAAGCACTCAGTTGAAATGATGTGTGGAGATCACATACTTCACACTTGGACTGTTTGGAAAACAACACTGCCTGCTGGCACTTGTTTCCTTATCAACTCTGCTGTCGAAACCACCAAAACAGAACAAGTCCCACAGAGTCCTTGACAGCATTATGAACATTGCACATGAAGCATCGGTCATTAGTAAGATTACAAACAAGCAGTGTTTCTCTTTGGCATCTCCCTCTGCTCCAACAGAACCCCATGCTGCTGCTCCTGTCACTAAGAAGCCACCATGCCTAGCGCCCAGAAATAGGAAATGGGGTCTCTACGTGCTTCCTTCCTGCTCCCGAGCAGTTGCATGGTTTATCCCTTCATCTAGTTGCCACATTGTGAGAGATGAGGTCAAGGCCCAGAATGAAGAAGCCTGAGAAGAAGTGCAGGACCTCAACAGAGAAAAACAGGACAGAACAAGGACAAGGAGTAGAAAAATGGAGGTAAGCAATCAGCTAAAGACTCAATCAGACAGAAGGCATTTTGAGAACATAAGAGTCCCCATTAAAAGATGCATAATAACATCATCTGAAAAAATTGGAGACATCGAAGTAAAACAGAATTAAAATTTAAAAAAAATACCTTATGAAAATGGTGATATTTTATTAATGCAAAATTGAGCTATTTTCAGCTACTTAACCCTACACAATCATTCATTGACAGAACTGAATATAAATCAGATCTTCTGATTTTTTAAAAGCACGTTAAAAAAGAGGAAACGTAAAACCAGGAAATGACTTTGCCTAGCATTTATTGCTCTCACATTTACAAAGTGATGTATTAGGTAAGTATTTTAGGTCACAATTATGCTGATATGGCTTTGTGGTCAACACGGTGGCTCAGCTGCGTGAATTCACTATCATATCAAAGTAAGCTGGTGACCGAAATGGAAGATGACTAAGATGGGTTGAGACCCACTCAGCTCATTGCTAGCACTTGAAGAAACCCTTCTGAGACCCTTCCCACCGGCTTCTGGAGCCCACATGTAGCATTCAATACCACAGAACATTTATGGGGCCTCTGCTGCCACCATAAATCTTCCTTACAGTTTATTGTACGAGATATCAGCTCCAGTAAATGCCAGTTCTGTTTTATGACACAAGAAGGAAAAAAGTCTGTAATGATCTGCCTAATGATAACATCTCATGAGAAATTTTATATTACAACAATAAAGCGCCTGTTTGTTTTAATCTTTTATTACTCTCCGAGGCCTCATTGACACTGTATTGCACAGAATTCACACATAGCCTATGAAGTTTTCATATCTATTGGCTCCATATTATTATTTAATAGATTTTTCTTTTAAAAGTACTTTGCAGATTGGATTTTTTTTCCCTGTTTTTCCCATGATACTGTGCAGCAGTACTAAAAACCTCAGGCAAAAGCAGAGAGACATTTTAAAACTAAAATATCAAGGGGATGAAGTTCCAAGCAGCAGCAGCCATTATCTGCAGATAAGATGTTTTCCAGTCTTGGCTAAGGCAGGCAGTGGAAGTGGTTACTTGTACCTCAGTTTGAAGTGATCAAAGTGAGGAAAAAGGATTAGATGTCAAAATACTTGAAGTGTATCCCTTTGATCAGGATCAAAAATCAAGGCAGATCTTAGAATATAATGTGCTAGTATATTTCAGTAGCCCTTTGAAGAGGAAAAACCCTAAATTCACGGACACGTAATACTGTTGCTATGAATGGGATAATGCAGTTGATGTCTTATTCTCTTTTCTTAATTTAGTAAACCAGCAATGCTTAAGACTGTCAGCTGTTGCTAAAAAAGCCAAATTCCTGCTTTTTAATGGGTCCATAACCTAGACTGTCTTCACAAGCCTCTGGTGCTGGGACTAGCACCTCACTCTGATATCCACTTTTCTAAAACAAACAGATCCCATGACACTGTGAGCAGGTACAAAAACACTGCTTCTCTTTACTTTTATCCATTCTCTAAAAGTAGATACTACTCTGCACGATACTTCCTTTATCTTATAAAAACACATTAGGACAACATCCTCTCTTCATGAAGTGCACGTAGGACCTTGAGACCCCACTTAGACAATAACATCAAAGAACCAAGACTAGGGGTTGTACAGTAACATAAGTTTGCCATGAGCAATTTGGCAACAGCCCAAAAAGCATTCAAAACCAAGTGACAAAAAAAGGGTAATCCTGTCACTAATATTATGAAAAATGTAGAAGAATAACTTGAAATTCAGAAGGAAAAAGCAGAAAGATTTCTGAAGGCCACTCTCCATACAAAAGTTCTGATACAGAAACCCTTAGAAGATTGGAATTGCTACTCAGGCCTGTCATGTAGAAGTCGCGATGAGGTGAATGAGGTAACACAAGGTCTGAGGGTATCTAAGTGCTTCCACTGCCTCCCAAACTAAGAAAGAAGAAATACAGAGAGCACAACAGACTGAGACATACGGTCACATCTGATGAAGCTGAATCTTAGCATCAAGTTTGCCACAGATATTCTCAAGATAGACATAAGCATTAATTAGGAGCAGTCTAAGTCTAAGAGACTTAGATAAAGAAGAATGGAAAGTTTGCACACAGTAATAAAAAGACAAGGAGTGCTTTTAGTCCCGTATCAGCTCTATGACAGAACAAACTGCTCAGGAAAAATTACAAGTCATCTGTGGTGACATCTCGGTAACTTAGGTTCAAAGCCTGGATCGAAATGCACTATTGAAACAATACAAAGCCACCTCTTCTTTGTAGTTCATACAGATTTTCCAAGGAATTCACTCAGAATAGAGAAACACAAAGAGATGAACGGCGGGACTATTGTGTGACATGACAGTATCGAAACTGAAAATCAGAGAGCAGGCCAAGAGCCAAGACACAGGCAATGGCAATCGGAATTACACTGCCACATTTCAAAAGCAAGCAGTGTGAAAGAATATTGCAGCACACCTGAATCAAAAATAATACAGATATTCAGCAGTATCTGTTCTTTATTACTATTTGGTCCCTCCCGTGCTTAGGAGCCCTGTTTGCTTGCTTTGGTTTTGAGAGCTAAAAAACAATTACGTATTTTTTTAAACACTGCCTGTTTCCTGCATGAGAGGAGTTGGTATTTTGTGCTCATGCCACCCACTTGCTTTTCGACTAGTAAGATAAAATGCAGCCAATTGATGTAAAAGTTGGTTTACACCCAAATTATGCCACCCTTCATCTCAAATATGCAGTGTCCAAATGAAGTTCACCTTAACCCACCTCACGTTCGCTTCTTAGAAAAAGTAGTTTTCAATTCAAATTATTGTAGTGTAAAAGTGATACAGATTCAGATACACTGGAGAAAAAACCCTAAATGATATCAATAGGTTTTCAGTTTATTTGCTTTCAATGTCTTGGGAGAAAGAAAATAACTACTATAAAAGTTTTTTTTTAAACTAAGACACATCGTGACCAACAGCTAGAGTTCAGAAGTTTTTGCTTGCACCTTGAGGATCACTGACCAGGAAAAAGAACATCTAACTTGGCTTAAAAAAACCTGCTGATCTGGTATTATCTCTTGTAAATAGAGAAAGCACAATCACTCACATGCTAACAAACTGAAAGCCACTGAGAAGCTCCATCCTGAGCTGACAAATCTGAATCACAACTACAATCCCCCCTTGCTGTCACCAAATTTCTCTGCAATTGTTCTGCTGATGAATATTTTGAAACAATTACAACTTTGCATGATGCTATATCCTTCTTTACCTCTGCACCAATGAAAGAAAACAGAAAACAATTTTTTAGTATATTTCCTAATATGTGTATAGGTTGGTTTAAGTTACATAGGTAGTTTCACAGAGTATATGTTCGATGTAATTTATATAGCAGAGATTTGCTACTGCATATTTAAGACGCGGCAGATTATTATATTTAAGCAGTGACCAATATGCTTAGCTCTCTAGAAGTGCATCACTCAAATAATAGTGGTGATCTGGGAAATCACAATGATGGACATTCATTTGGATCCAAAATAATGATACTACAAAATAAGCACCCTGGGACTGAAGAGCTGCTTTCAACAGTTTGCAATTATTAGACATCAAAGGTTCGGCTGAAATTAGCCTCTAATATAATCCTAAATCATCTATTGAAAAGTACTATGTATCTCACTCACACATAAGTACAATTAGCAATTTGGCAAGTTCTTCTATCAATAAGTTCCTTCTTGTAGTGATGTAAAGTTTCAAGCTTATAAAAGCAGAAATTTGTTCCCTGCTTGCCATGAATAGTTCTTCACTAGGTGCAAAAAAGGGACTTTGCCATTTGACAAAGACTCAGACAGTGAAGTCAGCAGATAAAGAAATGACTATGTTCTGCATTGTTATTTCCCATAATAATATAAATTTAATTCTCAAAGTTTGCTTTAGTCATAACATTTTGCTTTAGAATGTCAAATTGGACTTTTGATCTTGACTGCATATATTCCCTCCCCTTTCAGTCCCCAGAGTTGTAACTGCTTTTCTCATCAACTACTAAATACCCAGAAAAAAAAGCTATCAACAGCAAGATCAGGTCATACTCACAGCCTGTGCTAAACCTCATTAAAGCCTCATAAATGACCAGCTGCAGCTAACCTTCAGTCCGTCCCCAGCACATCAAGCCTTCCCCACACACACCTCACAACCTGGGTTGGGCTGCTCACATTCTCCTTGCCCTCCATAACCACCAGTCCTCAAATGATGCTGATTTAAGACCCACACTATATAATGTGGGAGATGCTGGAGTCTGTGCAAGAGTCTGAGCACTTGGCTTAAGTGTACAGGACAGCAGGATGTACCTGCACACAGGAGCCACTGCTGGACTGCAGTGATGGGGCTGACGGTAGCTGAGCCTAAGCTCCAAGAAGCTCATAGCCTGAGATACATCACCAGGCTTGTTTTATGTTTTGCTTTGTTGCTTTTTTTTTTTTTGGGGGGGGGGGGGGGGGCCGGCCAGGTAGAAGATTACTTTTGTATTTAGAGATTTGGGTTTTGTTTTTTTTTGTTTGTTTGTTTGTTTTTCTATTGAGGAAACCCTCCATGTTCTTAAATAAGGGGCACAACTGAACTGCAAAACAATGAAATTAACCCCCTGACTCAGAATTACATAACGAATGAATATTCACTTAAAACTATAGACTAAAAGAACCAAAAATTAAGCCAGCTGAAGTAGCAAGAAGAAACCAGAGAGGAATAATATACAGTATGATACAGATAAGACCTAGCAATGCTCTTTGAAACAAACTCAAGTTTGCTAAAACATATACAGTCAATAACATAAGGCTTGAGTACTTTCACTTACATTACACTTGAAATACTTCAGTACTTTCAAGTAGTATGAGAAAATTAACATCGGTGTCCACATCTGAGTCTACTTTAGTTTAGCACATAATCGTGAGCACAGTGAGAAAAAAAAAAAATGAAGGCAGTGGCCTGAAGAGTCAAGTTTCAAAATATTTTCCTTTTTTTTTAAAAAAAAAAAAAAATACACTGCTTTAATTTTACAGTAATAAATTTGTTTCTTAATGAATAGATATTTTTCCTTTCTTCTACTCTAAATTGAACATGCATAAATCATGTTAACATGTTAACAAAATAATTGGAAAGCTAAAAATAGAGCAGATCTCCCAGTCTGAGAATAATTTTACTGTTTGACCCACAGACAAGATTTCTGAGAAACATTTATCACTCTATATGATCTCCCCAAAGGACAAAGATAGAGAAATAAAATTTCTGTAAAAATAAAATAAAAATAAAAATAATATTGATTTCAATACTAGCTACTTCAAAATTATTTGCTATATTGTTAAAATACCACAAAATGTGAAAGTAAAATATCAATGTCATGGTAACACAAGTGAAATATACATATATATGTATGGTTAAAATCAAGCATAAGGCATTCAAAGTGACCAATTACTAGTTCAGTTCAAGATTTTAGTGCAAAAGCATGCTTGAAACTATTTTCTGATGCGGCTAAGCATTCCATTGTATAACAAAGCTTATAACACCACGAGCTGAGAGAAGGCCCATTTTAGAATATTTCAGCAGTAGGAACATCCATATTGGTTTAGGAATAAAATTGAGCTGAAAGCTCAATATTCTCTCTGAGGATGGACATAAGAAAGGACTGGAACGAAGCTATGAACCCTGCCTGGTAAGCACAAGTTCTGAGAGGTTCTCTCGAGGTAACAATAGTTCAGAAACTTAATCAAAAAGAAATATTATATTTTTGCTTTGTGTTGGAAAAGAAGCAGCAACCATAACGTGAAGTAGTTGAGAATAGTCAAGATACAAAACAGCCCTCAAAACGTCCCCCATCATCTCACTGAAAAATAAGCTAACACTAAGAACACAGAACATTTTGCATCAGTTACAGACAATAAGTATCATACCCAGAATTACTCACTATAGCATTAGAAATGGATGGTGATTATGATAATACCATTCATTCCCTTCTAGAGCAGGTTACTGTTTGGCTGAGTTTTTCCATTTGCACTGCAAGTTGAGAACAGCCACGAGCCACAAACACCTGGGTTCGTATTCAAGATTCAGTTCTACCTTCATAATCCTCAAGTGTACGACTGAGCACAACATAACAGAGGGCTGCTAATAGGCTTTCCAAATCTGTCTTTTTAGACCAGAATTCCTTTACTGAAATAATCAGGCTTACCTAATTCTGTCATTAGGTTGCTCTCCTGTTTATTAATGTAGTTTCCAGGAAAGGTAAATGCGTCAGCTAACTAAGAATATAGCATCCAACATTATCAGATTTAAGTACAGGACCATGTTTTAGTATTACAGACTTCCAAGTGTAAAAAGCAAAAGAAATGCATTGCTACTGTTGGTGTTACTTTTACAAATGACCCAAATCAAATCGGTTTAACCTTGAATCACCATAATGCATCCAAAAAAAAAAAAAAAAAAAAAGAATTCTACACTTTTGTCCCTTCTGTTTTGCCCTCCACCCCTGCAAGTTTACATTTTCCCAGAGCTGTCAGGGTTCCACTTTGCTAACACAGTTTTATTCTAGCAGAGGTTCTAACAAACAAGAGTTGATTTCTCCAGGTATGCCCTTAACAGAACGAAGTCTGTTTCAATACAGCTTTTTAAAATAAACTGGAGCACCAATTCAAGTCTATCTAAACTGAAAAATACGGCAAAATATCAGACAATGAACACATGACATATCAGCAAGCGTCCAGGAATGACTAATACAGAACTAATTCAAAACATCAAGCCAACACCTTTACAGATTCAAAGCTGCATCCTCATGGTGGGTATCTGACACAGTGGGTATGCTTCCCCAGCGTGAAGGATAGGGCCTAAGTCACCTTCACTCTCGGCTCACTGAGCAGAAATTTGTACTATGTCAGAGAGAAAACCCTCACGTTATTGAGAAACAAACCATTCATTACCTCCAGTATATTGTGTGCAGTTTTATCCAACAAGTGCTACATAGGTGGGACCTGTTAGGCCCCTGATCTGTGCCCTAAAACTCTGCATGTTGCCATCTTTTTTGTAATACTGCAAGAGAGAATAGAGAAGCTGTCCTGAGAATGAAGGCCTTGTGTAAACTGTTCTGTTGAGAACTGCTGTAGGGACTTCCAACCCAGAAATGAAGATATGGATTAAACCATGGCGTTCCTATAACTACACGTTAAAGCTGAAGCACCGTTTAAACATTTGGGGCTGTCCAAAGGAAAGCTTCTGTCTGTCTCATTCAGGTCTTTTTGAAATAGGGATGGTTTATCAACAAACATTTAGATGATAAAATGCATAATATTCAGACAAGCAATCTGCTTTCAAATAGTTTATCTTAGTTAAGGTGATTCATTGCTTTTTCCTTATATTTTTTCCAAGTGAAATATTTGCCTAGCAGTAGTTACTGAGCTCCCCCAGTGTTAATCTTTGTTTGATGGTCAGTTCTCTAAAGGAAGCTGGTCAATAAGATGCTAACCACACAAATTCCTAAAACAGAATGAAGATTATTCCTCTTCTTGGTAATCTTCACCTAGGGCAATTTGCTGCTTTTCCTGCTGGAAGGTCCAACAGCACAAGCCACCAGTTTCACTGGCCAGTTGTGTGAACTGAAGGCAGAGATTGAACCACAGAACCAGTAACAAAAGGACGTTGTCTTTCAACACAAAAGGAAAACCAGCACCTGCAGGCTTTGTTAGCAGCTCAAACTCTATACGCTCAGCTAGGAAAAAAAAAAAAATCACCCGACAAAGCACAAGGTACTCCTCGCTGCCTCAAGGGGAAACCTACCTCGTTGGCTGGCTTCTTTCTTACACGGGATTTCTCCTGGAGCTCCTGAAGTAATAATAAATGCTAACTTCTTCAACATCTTGCCAACAATCAGGAACTCCCACCATCACCTGACTTCCAGGCAGCTCAGTCCCCTGGAGCCATTCAAGGTCAGGCTGGACTCGGCTCTGAGAGCTCTGATCGTGCTTTAATGAGTCCTTGTTAATTACAGAGGAGTTGGACTAGATGGCTTAAGGGTCCCTCCCAACTCAAACCATGCTATAAGTTTAAAAAAAAAAAAAAAAAAAAAAAAAAAAAAGCTTCATTTTGTAGTACTCAAACATTCTCGGTAAGGAAGATGTAAAAGAATAAGAGATAACCGGCTGATGCTTTCTTTTTCTTAAGTGCTCGGTGGGCAATAGCCCGCAACAAAGAGAAGCTACCTAAATTAGCACCTCTTCAACACCTTTTTGAAACCATGTAATTAAACAATTGAGGGTCAGAGAAAGGAGAATGTTTTTTTTCTTCCTCCTAA
This sequence comes from Lagopus leucura, assembly GCF_019238085.1. NCBI lineage: Eukaryota > Metazoa > Chordata > Aves > Galliformes > Phasianidae > Lagopus > Lagopus leucura. Next base: position 13,002,650 of record NW_024962267.1, read on the forward strand.
TTTAGTACCAGTTGTTTATTGGCAGGCTGTAGATGCCAGGACTGGGAGAGGGGCTGCCTGCCTTAGCACACATTGCTGTCCCTCTGCACCAACACCCCGGCTGCTGTATCGGGTCCTGGTTACGAGGTGCTCAGATATCGCCAAGTACGGCCTTTGAGGAAACACTGTTGAAATACAGCAACTGACAGCTGTAATGATTACGCTTTACCTAAACTGCTGACTGCTATCCCTCCCCAAAAAAATCTCATTCCAAACTCCAAAAAATAAGGTTTCACCCTCACAAGTCTCTCTTTTTTCTTTTTTTTTTTTTTTTCTGATGCCCATTGCTCACCTCAAAGCAAAATCAGTCAGATACTTTTAATGCTGTGTTCTGGTCACAGTCGGTGAAGGTAGTGGAATTGAATAAATCTGAGGATTAATTGAGGATTTACTGTTAATCTGGGGATCATTTTAACAAAGATGCATAGGTTGAATCTCATATTTAAACCCGCAGGAACTTAATGTTTACCTGCCTTTGTGGGTCAGACACACATCTTGATGATCTTGGTTGCAGCGTGCATAAAAGCCTCTTAAAAACACTCTGGCTCCCACTCTCAAGGGAAAGGTGGAACCTTGAAAATGCCTAGAGCTAAAAATGGAAAGCCATTCCGCTCCAAGTTGGTGGATATTACACCAGAGTTCAGCTGGCAGAATGAAGGCTCAGCAATTCAGATAAGGTTAGCACGGTATTAGGTACTGAAACACACAAAGAAACATGGGACTTCAGCAGTTTAGAGCAGAGACTGGGACAGCAGCAGCAGCCGCATCCCTTTACCATCACCTGCAATGCTATGAGAAGTAAAAGCAGAACAAACAAACCAACAAAACTCCATCCATATTTCAACTGTATTAAAATTAATGTTTGATTTGATAGGCTTTGATTTATGAAGTTATGAGTATTTTGTTTGCTTGGAAACTAAATCATGTGTTTTTAAGTCTGAGGCCTTTGCTTCAGAAAAAATAAGATTATTGTGGCAACATCAATAAATCATACTCAAATCAGTTCGCATATATGCGGAAATTATCAAATGTTGTAAAAATAATTTTTGAGAAATTCAAAAGGAACACCGAAAGTGAAAAGTAAATCAGGAAGATCCTTTATTCCTTTACATAAACAGGTTCATTTAGACTGGTGAATACTTTTCATTTCTTAACATTATGCTTTGAAAATGGGTTTCAGTTCAATTACTACTTTTTGATCAATGAAAAGCTTTAAGCCTTCCCAAAATTTATCCTCGACTTGACACACCATTAGAGATGAATAAATATCCTTCAAAAAAAATGCAAAAAGTGGTTCTACTGTCCTTTGGTGTTTTGTTTTGTTTTTGCTGCAATTCAGCTGAGCCACAAACCTTGAACTCTCCTTTGCCTGAGCAATGCAGGGCCATCTTGATGTAAGGCCCTTGTACATGTGGCTTACAGAGCAAACAACTACGCTTGGAAAAGTTGTAAGGAAATTAGGTTCTAAGAGAGCATGCCATAGATCTTCTTTTATACGACAGGATACTTTGTGTTGCCAGAATCATCTTGAATCATCTTACGAAATGAGGAAGAAAAGCCAATCGTGGTTCTGTTTTGAAGCATTTCAGTCCCTTGAACAGGTGAAAAAAGTTTATCTGCAATCTGTCAGCCAAAATGCACTCTATTCACACAAGTTCACCTCTGCACATAAAAAGCAAAAGCCTTCCCTCATCCACAAACATTTTTTTTTTTGGCACAGAGACATTTGTTTCTTCACCATATCACTGATGGAACAGCTCTTGTGCTATGTGTCCCCTTCCTTCTTTCCACTAACAAGATTCTGCTGTGCAGCACATCTTGTCAGAGACTAATTATAACAGACGTTGAGAAGCATATCCTCCAGAATAACCTTTGGCTCCAAGATGGTTCATTCACTTGAGGCACATCCCCTTGCAGAGCCCAGGAGACCAAGTTTGGCTTCAGAACAATGTCTAAATTCAATAATGATGCCATGTGCTCAGCTGACCAAGTTGGGCAGCTTCTGATTGATTTCTTTCCCTTTTCAATCCTTTCCTGTCACCATCAGCTAATTAAAAGTGCAGTAATCTGATATAATCTGTTTCCCAGTTGGTGTGACAGTTGGCTATCTAACAGAAATAATTGATTGTAAACTGCCAAACCTCAGACATTTAGACTTGCATTGTCTCCTCTGAACCATGTATAACAGGCAAAATTTGTCTCTTGATACATCAAATGACCCACAAAACAAAATTAATTCAGCCTTTGCTACTATGGAAAAATCTATCTGAAAATAAATAGATAAGTCCTAAATACAATAAAGATCCAGAGGAAAAGTAAACACTGACATCCTTGATTCCACAAAGTCAGCAGTACAGCAGCATGTAAGTCACATATCTTCTCCCACTACTGTTGTTAAAGTAGCCATAGGAACATTGTTGCTTTAGAGGATAGCATCCCTATAGTTCTAATGGTAGTTTTTTCTTCTTTCTGAACACAGGTCAAACCCTTGAGAAAGTGTGTGGCTTCCAATGGCTGGTGGTCCTCACAGCACATTCAGTCAAAGAATGACAGTCATCTTTCTTTTCCTTGCAGTAAGGATAGGATATTTGCCTTTCAGTATCCTTAACACAGAAGAATACCTCCTTCTTGGAGGGCACAAATGAAAACCTGAGTTAGAAGAAGTCCAAGTATCTCACAAGAGCAGCAAATATATTGAAATGCTACTGAAATCACTGCCACAGCACTAAATCTTTTGCCAGAGCTGTTCGCTGCCTTGTGAAGTTCAGTTCTTCATTTTCCAACCTGACAATGAGCCTAAGCCTCTGCATTCCTGTAAGTTTATAAATGAAGCAAGAGTATCAAGCATGGAAGTGTTTTATGGATCAGGTTAGGACAGTTCTTGGAAAGCCATCTGCTCATAAAATCATCTCAACACTCATCTCAAAGCAGTCAATTTTTGTTATTAAAGCTGGGGTTTGCACCTCAGAAAGGAAACAAGCTAGAAAACCTGTCACTGTTTCCACAGAGAATGTCTGGAATAAATCCGTTTCTTTCTGTTTTGTCCTTTTTTCTTCTCTTCAAAATATTTTCTTCTACATAGATAGGCTCACTAATAAATCAGCATTCTAAGAATAACGTTATACTGAAATGGGATGGCATGTGTTCCTCTGTAAAGACACCCCAGGCCCTACCACTGAGCAGCACAGAGCAGTAGCCCCAAGCTTTTGCTTATTGAAACAAAACACGGCAGATTCTTACTCTGCTTTGCAATGCCCTAAGCCAGCTGACTTTTCTCCTTGCACTTCTCATACCAGGAGGATCAGATCACACCAGGGAGCACTGCTGTCTTGTGTTTGAGCAAACAGTAAGTCTTGTTCACTTTGTTTGCTGTCCTTGATTCCTGTCAGAAGTAAAGTTTACTAGTATGTTCTACTTCAAGTCCCTGACTTCATTCTGTCCTTTTTATAAGCACACAGACACACGCAAATACATAAACATATACATTTGCTTTGAATATTTGCACACATTGTATCTATACATATAATACAAAGTGTGTATAAATTTCATAGAATCATAGAATTACTCAAGTTGGAAGGGACCTCAAGGATCATCAAGTCCAACTGCAGCCTAACCATAGTACCCTAACTCTAACAGCCCTCTGCTAAATCATATCTATGGGCACCACATCCAAACAGCTCTGAAACACATCCAGGGATGGTGACTCAACCACCTCCCTGAGGAGCCTATTCCAATGTTTAACCACCCTTTCTGTAAAGAAGTGTTTCCTAACATCCAACCTAAATTTACCTTGGCGCAACTTGAGGCCATTTCCCCTCATCTTGTCACCTGTCACCAGTGAGAAGAGACCTACCCCACTCTCACTGTAAGCACCTTTCAGGTACTGGAAGAGAGCAATAAGCCACCTCTTCCCCAGATTAAACAACCACAGCTCCATCAGCCTCTCCTCATAGGGCTGACGTTTCCAAGCCCTTCACTAGCCTCGTTGCCCTTCTCTGGACCTGCTCCAGTACCTCCACATCCTTTCTGTACTGAGGCACCCAAAACTGAACACAGTACTCGAGGTGAGGCCTCACCAGTGCCGAGTACAGGGGCAGGATGACTTCCCTACTCCTTCTCACCACACCATTCCTGATACAAGCCAGAAAGCCAATGGCCTTCTTAACCACCAGGGCACACTGCTGGCTCATGTTCAGCCAACTGTCCATCAGAACACCAAGGTCCCTTCCTATCAGTCAGCTTTCCAGCCACACCTCCCCAAGCTTGACGGGTTGCCTGGGATTCTTGTGACCAAAATGCAGGATCTGACACTTGGCCCTATTGAAACACCGTTAACCGTGGCCCATCAATCCAGTCCCTCTACAGTGCCCTTCTCCCCTCTGGCAGATCAACACTCCTAATATTCACTCACAATAATCAAGTATATTCACTTATGTATTTATATGCAAGTAAATATAAATACTTCACATAACCATTTCTGTATATTGCATAGATGTGTGTTCACATAAATGCTGTAAATTGCAATCGTATCGCTATCTAAAACTCAGGATCTTGTGCCCAGTTGTTTACTCACTATTTATATCTCCCACTCTTGTCTTCTACGAGTATTCTCTAATTAAGTGTATGATAGTGATTTAACTTCTACATGCAGTATTTGAAGTTGAAACAAATTTTAGAATTGAAGTTATTTACCTTCTAAGGGACATGAAAGTAAGAGATACACAGCATTAAGAGATCTAACTGATCTAGTAGACTTGAATGTCCAACTTTTAAAAATAATCAAATTTGGCAACTGAAGCCTGTGGATGGTTAAGAGATTCAGACTCATATCTTTAATAAGAAAAATTTTATACTACATGCAAGGTGTACGCAAATATTTCAGGCTTGTTGGAATTGCACGGAGTACTGGAAATGTAGTAGGAGCACAGATGTGTGCATATAGAAGTGTACAAAAACAAGGCATCAAAATTAAAAAAGGTAACAAGCATCAACAATACAGTAATGTGACCATCTTCCAATATGTAGGTTATAATGTTTTTTTTTTAATGTAGTTTTTTTTGGTTCTGTGCAAAAACAAAATCATTCAATCATTCAGGTTGGAAAAGACTGTTAAGATGAAGTTCAACCATCACACTGAAAGCTCACTACTAAACCATGCCCCTTAGTGTCACATACGCATCTTAAACAACAAAACAGCAGTATTGGAACTTTCTCCACCTCCCTGTACAGCCCATTCCAATGCCTACCCACTCTTTCAGTGAAGAAATTCTTCCTGATATCCAGTCTGAACATCCCATGGTGAAAATAGAAGCTGTTGCCTCGTGTGCTATCAATTTTCACCCCTGAATGAAGACCAACATCCTCCTCACTGCATCCTCTTATCAGGCAAAGAACAATTAGGCCTCCTCTCAGACTTCCAAATTAAGCTGCCTCAGTTTCTTCAGCTGCTCCTCATTGGCTATTTTTGGCTCAAAAAACTTGAAAAGTAAACCAACTAGAAAGAACTACTCTGTATTGCTTATTGGAGGTACACTGACTTCCAGCCCAAAAATTAAGCTCCATGTCCCTCCCCAAGAAATGCATTATGGTCAGTTTTCCCATGTTATCTCACACACAGGTTTTCCCTTCTTTCAGGAAAAAAAAGGATTTCCATTTCAAGGTATTTAACTGTGTGCTCAAGTACCAAAAACCTGATTAATGTTTTAAGGAAACCCAAATACAGAATTAGATCAAAAACAAACAAGCGTAAAAGAACCCTAACTGTCACATATCCCTCTCACTGTACTTATTTCCAGCACAGCCTAAATTATATTCCTGAGTCAACCAAATGACATTGAGGAATTAATTACTGAGGCATTCAAAGTGACTACACAAAGATTTCCTGAAGGACCGGTATGGATTAATCATGACATCTCAAGGTGCAACCCTTAATAGGATTTCCAAAGATTTGATCTATGAGTAAATTCTGAGCTCATGAATATCACACACGAATCCAGATGTATTTTCCCATTACAGCCATAACTGCAAAAATTCACCAGGCTTTACATTGTTAGTGGGTACAAACATCCGCTGGTAATTTTAAGGAACAATCCTTCATTCAAAAAATAGTGATGTTTTTCATCGTGAAAGCTGAAATTATACCAGCTGGAGATTTCTACATAGATGCATAAGCTATATATGAGATATGCATTTCCGATTGGTAGAAAGGAGTTGTATGATGATTTATTGCTTTAGAAAACGAGTCTTCCTAGCATTGGTTATCATGTTCTTACACTGCTACACATTGGTATGTAAGCTATTTTATCAAAAAAATTTCCATAAATTATTAGTTCTATATGTTACCTGTGGAAATTATTTGAGCTATGTGACAGAAAGTAAAAAGATGTTTTCACAGACTCCTTTTGGCTTCTTTTTAAGAGTAAAGCATATTGTGTTGCATACTTACTCCACTGCTTAGTAAAACCATGTTATCCCATGAAGGCAATAGAGGGAAACGGACTACTGTAAATATTTTCCAGATATGTCCATGAACAGATTACAGATGAACCACATTATCTTCCTTGCTAACACTTGTGCTACCATCCCTACATTTCACTTTAGATCCTGACAAGCATTTCTGTAGCAAATGACAAATAAATTCAAATGTAAATCAGTGCCTTTATACCATCTTCATGCAGATATGAGTGACAAGAGTGATAAGGACCTGACAAAACCCTTCCAGTTTAATAGGTAACGTGATTTGGACAGAAGTGGACATTTGGCCTCACACAAAACATTTACTGATTTTTAATGTTTATTATATGGCTTGTGCCAAGAACTGAAGTGTTGATTCACAACTCTAATTTACACTTCAGAAAACTGTTGGATCAGAACCACATTTGCTCAGACTAAGGCAAGATCATACCATTCCTGGGTAATTATTCAAATATATGTATTTTCAGCTGCAAAATACATATTTCTGTCCAAGATGGAGAGAAAAACTAATCTTTGGCTCCACTGATATATTAGCCTATGTAGCCTCTGATGGTTTCAAGTTCCAACCCCAAAACTGACTCCATTTCTACACATCAGCGGCTATATAAATACACATGCTTTTGACTTACTGTTTGCTCCTTAAAAGAAAGATTATTACTACTATAGCCAAGGTAAGTAAAGTCCTATTATGCTCACATGATAACTGGAAGTGCTGAATGTCACGTTGGTGGATTTTGCCAACTGTGCTTGGTATTCGGCTACCATTTCTCCATGTGGGTGTTCTGTTTGGTCTGGTCTTACTCTGTATTTCATTGATTAGGTGGGTACAGAAGGATAACTTCTTTGTCACTTCACGGGAAGCTGTCTGGATGGCCGCAAAGTGTATCATAAATCAATTCTGCTCAGAGGACTGCTTGCAACAAAGTCAATAACAGAGCAGGAAAGCACACATGCTATCAGAAGAGCTAGAGAGAAAGGGAGAGGAAAAAACCCTGTTCTCAGTTTTTAAAAGAAAAAGAGTTAAAGAACTTCAGCCAAGTTTTGTCAAATACACAATAGAAGACCGCATTCCTTTCTTCTGTGTCATTTTTTCAGTGGTCATCCATTAAACATACCACCATCACATGGATACATATCAAAGCAAGAGTCTCCTGTGAGCAGCTAACACACGAAAGGGGTTGCTCGACCTTTTAAGTTAATTTTCATATTTCACCATAGGCAGACACTACCCAAACTTGCACGTTTCCTAACTGAGTTTCATACTTCTATAAAACCCTGTATTTCCTCTTTCCTTATGGCTACACTCTAGTTTTTCCCACTAAATATTTCTCCATTAACATATGTCAAATAAAATTCTCATTATATTGGTTTATGTATTCAAGTTGAAGTAAAATTACACTTGTATAGGGCCTACTTCAGGCAATATCACAACATATTCTGGCAATAAATCTGCCATTACCATTCGTATGTTACACTGTGTTATCTCCTACTCAATTTCCTGGTCCTGGCATGCCACGCTGGCACCTGTTAAACCTAAGCAGACAAACACTGGGAAGACAGAAGAGAAAAGAAGCCTGTACAACTGGATGACATTCTGATAAAGGCATTGCAAACCATTATTTGTTTCTAAATGTCTACAACAAAACAAGTAACATCTAAAGTACTCAGTGCTTCAGAGAAACTCTTGATTTAAACACCAATCATTTCCCTTCAGTTTAGAAACCATGTGCTGAAATGATTAGCATAATTTGCCAATCTGTGAAATTGCTAACAAAAATCCTCTGGGGTCAACACAGATTTAAATATTCTTAGTTAGTTTTCATGATGAATATTAATACTCTGTTTCCCAGTTTCAAGTTGCTTATTTTTGATTTTGTTCTCTAATCGAAATGGTGCTTTTCAAAGGAAGCTTGCTGCTTTTCTCTGGTCTTTTTGTTCCATACTTTAAGGATTTGTAGACAATTCCTCTGAGAGTCATTAGCCTTAACTTAAGGCAACTATGAAAGTTAATTAAAAGTTTAGTTCATTGACAGATAAAATAAAACTCTACACTTAGTCTGGAAAATAATGAGTAGGACTAGATGCCACCTAATAAGCAAAGACTGCGCTAAAAAAGCACAACTTAACTTTTCATCGCTGCGGTCAGAAATCGTACATTTCAGGTCCTGTTTTGATCTCTCTTAGCTTATTAGCTGTTACCTCTGCTTAGCCATTTCCACACCTCCCTGCTTGATTATTGAGTTCAAGCACACTTCCAAAAGCAGCTACAAAACAACAGGAGCTCCTATCATTAACAGCAGTTTTCTGGGAGAAGAAAAAAGGTGATGAGGTCCATGAAGGTGTGACCTTCCCGTTATACAGCAGCTGAAAAAAGACAATTTGCTTTTTACTCTCTGTGGAGTTCTTACCCTTCTCATCTCCCATGTGGCCTGAAGGGAATTGAATTTTGTGCCTAACAAGCAGAGCTCCTCACAGATTGATTTTTTTTTTTCCTGGTCTATGCAATTCTACCAATTCTGCCTCTACAAGCTAACTCAAGAATCTGATAGTGGCTCCAGGAATACTCTGACCAGGTTACACAGGGCAGCCTTTACCAGTGCTTCTCCTTCTAAGGAAAAATAAGGAAAGAGACATAGGCTGCTGCTTTTCTTTCTAACACTGTCATCTCTTTCCTGAGAGCAGCAGCTCAGTTCTTACTAAAAACAGAAACGTGAAATCTATGGACAATGTTTTATATTCCTCTGCGCCAAAAGCCTCAGCAATTGTTTCTCCCATTCAGCTGAGCAGTACCCAGCAATACCTGTTCTTTTCCCAATGCATTTTCTTTTCCCTCGTGTGATGAAGAGTGCATGAATTTTGAATGCAGCAATTATCATTCAATAGATAGGTTTAAATGCCCTAAATGCTGCTTAAATTCACAGAGGAAAACATCTTTTTCTTTCCGTGCTGGTGGGTAAAATGCCATTGAAAATACAGTAAAATCAGTTTTTGTAGAATTATGTCTCTTAAATTGCTGTTGGGGTTTGGATCTCACTACCTCAGTTATTATAACTCAAACTAAAATCCCTTAAAGCCAAAGATGTCTTTTTTTTTTTAAGCTGTTACACTTAGAAATGGACATCCCACATAAGAACCTACTTGTAATGTCGACCAGTGGGTGTAGCCATACAGAAAAATATACGGATTAAAAATCTGCCAGATCTACTTTTAAGATGTAGCTCAAACAACAGGCTGAGTTACCAAGAGATTGTACTAAACTACAAAATAGAATTTCTTAAATTACACAATTCTTTCTGGGTGCACAATGAGTTATGAAATTTCACGTGAGAGTTAGTTTTCCTCATCGATCTGGCTTTAAAAACATGCTATGCTACGATATGAAAGACACTTCAAATGGAAGCTTCAAATATAACGATAACATACACACAAGAGCAGGATAATTTATCTTTATGGCTAGCATTAAGCAATGAGAAGTCTCACAGAACTTGCAGATTCTAACCAGCAAATAGTTTGGTGAACATTGCAATAGAGGAAAAAGCAACTTCTCAAAAGTTTTCTTGTAAAGAAATAAAAACGCAAATGATGAGCTCATGAAACGTGGTCCTCTGCTGCATCTTCACAGCATGACTGACACTAGAGGCTACCAAGCCCCCACGCGGAGGCCCAAAGGCACTTTCACAGAAAAAGTGAACACCAGCCAATTACCAACTTAAATGTGCTCAGGAGATTGTCCTTCCTTCAAAATGGTTCTCAAAGCACGTGATGGTGTTAATATTTAAGGACAGTAATGCTTCTATAGTGAAGGCCAGAAAAAAGGGAGAAGAAAGCCGATAACAAGCAACGCAGGAGAGCTCAAACCAATTAGTAAAAATAGATCACAGTGAGTCAACATCCAATAGCTCATGGTTAAGAAAAGTATTCACCTTGAGACAGTCAATATGTGCATTACATGTGGATATTTAACAGATTATCTCCCTCGTTTTAATTAACTGTGCAAACAGTTAACAATGGTCAAATGCAAAAACTGAACATCTTCTGCACAGCTCTAATGAGAATGCTGTCATTCTCCAGCAGTTACACTCTGATGTGGATGCTCCACAAATTGTGAAGAGATCCTTACAGATGTCTGGGATATCCACTTTAATGATGCTTATTTATTGATCAGTGAAAAATTCCCAAGGCAATGAAAGCAAAATAACATGTAATTGCCAATGCTAAAGCTTCAGATCTACAAGGGCCAATGTTTACAGTGTCCAAGAGATTATTTTGGAAGCCAATTAAACATATTAATCTTCTGGGTCGCATTCTAAAATTGCTATGGCCAACTCCAGTAAAAATGGAACATCTATTACACTATTAACTGAAAACAGCAGTATTAACTTCTGTCTTGCAGTTCTCTTGTGGAGGCCAACGTCTCTGTTTTCTTCCTTCCCAGTCCCCTTAGCTGACTTCTGAAGTGAAAGAGTGGGGTGTGAGAAATGAAAGCTTGCTCAGATCTACAGAGGCTCCTTTAGGTCTCCCCTCACTGAAGGAAGCTCTGCCACTTCTCCTTAATCCCTGTCCCCTGCCTACTTTCATGAGTCACCTGCTACTCACAGATGATCTTAGATAAGGGAATCCCAGGTAACTGGCTGGGAAGGTGTTGCATACTTTCAAATTAACATCACCACTAGTCTAAAAGCATTACTAGCAATTTAATAGGTTTGCACTAATTGTCCCGAACAATGCAAAGCCGTGTTCTAGGAATGAAATATTGGGAAAACGTTAGGAGGCAGCATACACCACTCTAGAAAATACTACGGTGAAAAGATGTGTCCTACAGTGAGACTGAGCAAATGGAAATATTTCTGTAATTTTTGTACTACCAAAGGCTCCAGGTGCAGCATGTTTCCTGTCAGATGAGCAGATCTAAAACCAACATTGAAACGTTACTTTACACCAGTGGTTTTCAATTTTTATTTTCGTTTGAGAATACTTGATTATTTTTCCCAGAGACATATATAAAGTAAATGTAAGCCTACTATCAATCATCTTTAGTGGCCCTTCTTGTCAATTTAGCTTTCAGGGTATGTGCGTCAGAGGTGAAAAGTCCTGCCCTTGTGCCCTTCTGAAAAATTGGTTTGGTAAAGCTTGTCACTTCAAGGAACGGACTGCCTGCCACAGCTGTAAGAGTGCCTTTGAATTTTGTTATACTTCTATTTAAATCTGTTGGACCAGGTGGGCTCAGCTAACAAACAAAACCTCAAGCCATGAAGTACCAGGTGGTGCTGGGGAATGTATAACAACCTATAACTAATGGGCAGCAATGGGTTTCTCAGAAGGCAGATGCCATATAACAGGGAGTTCAGATACTGCTGATTTGGAGCACTAAACAGAAAAAAATCAGGAACTTGAAATCAAAAATACCCTCAGTCATCATAAAACCCAGGTAAATATTTTCATAGCAACTCATTATGTCCCCCTCCTATCCCCTCACTGGGGGAACAGTATGAGAAGCTGAAAACCGAAATGCCTTGTCTCTGTGCAGCACTGCTCAGCACCAAATAAAACATTGGTGCGGTGGCAACGTTGTTTTTCCTTACATTGCCAAAACACAGTATCAGACCAGAAACTGAAAAAAAACAGCTGTCCCAGCTGAAAGCAGGACACCATAACCAAGAGGTTTATACAAGTTTAGCTGCATCTGTCTGCCTCCTGCAACACCAACTGCTGACACAGGTACTGTGCAGGGGAGAACAGAAGGATGTTTTCAAAGTCACTGGGAAACACAATGGTTTTTTTCCTCTTTTCTCTCCCTGGCCCAGATCAAATGCTGAGAAAGAGCACTTCTGCCTGGAAATCACCTTTCTGGGGTGACCTCAGACCCTCAGAAATGCATTTAAGGGCCTGTTATCTGTGTCTGCTAATTACAAAGGTGGAAAGCCTCTAAATTTACCTTAGGTTCACAACACAGGTAAGAAAAGACTGAGTTTGGTTGGTCTTGAGGCACTAGGTGCTGCTTAGAGATGCTCCCCTAAGGAGGCATTTTTGTCTCTGCCCATGCATTGTAAGGAGAAGTGGCCAACATATGAGTACAAAACAAAAGCAAGAGGCAAATGAGCTGGTAATTTTTTCCCTTTCTCTAAGAAAATTTGTGCAGAATTAAAGAACATAAAGCCAAGAGAAATAATATAGGCCATGTCATCAGGCGATGGAATTTCCAAGCCTGAAGGCCACCTAACTCCTTGTTTCTGGTGGGCTCAAAGCCGCGGCTCACTTCAACTTGAATATATTTGTGGATCCAATTAAGCAGAGGCCAAATCAGCTCTGGAAATAACTCTCTCCTAGTAAAACTCTGATGTGTATGTATTTTCATTTGCATTCATTTTACAGCCAAAGAAGAACTGTGTTTATTTAATGTTACAGTTCATTAACTGTCTTTCATTTCTTTCTAATAGTAAGCTGAATTTCATTGGCAGCTGCTTTGGCTGTTTTTAGTTATGGTGAGCAGTACAATGATGCATGATTTGAGGAAGTCATGGACAATAAGAAGAGAACTGCCCTTCTAGGGACATCAGTGTCAGAAAGAACATGAATAAGAGCATAGCAGATGTAATACTCAACTTCGCAGGCTACTTGGTTTGTGTTCAGAACCAGTCAACCATATAAGTATTAAACAAAGATTAATGCTTCATGACACTTCTCACACAAACAATGTGTTCTTTCCGTTCCTGTAGCTAAGCAACAACATTGCAAAAGAAAAAGAAAAATACCTAAGAGCTATCATTCAGTTTATGAATTTAGGAATAAACTAATATTTTGTTAGCATGCACAGACCTTGTGGCTGCTTTTCCTACTCATACTGTCATTTTGCTGGGGACAACTGCCATTCACCCAGTGGCCATTTCCCACCATAGTATGAAGTGCCCGCATCCCTGCTTTGCATCAGCCGCCAGCAGTCAGGCTGCATGGCACGGCTCTAGGCTGCTCTCCAGTGTAAGCACATTAGTGTTCGCCCATTCGCTCAGCTATCGCCAACCTTCTGGCATATGCTCTGTTTCCAGTGACTAGGCTGAGCACTATTCATACTTAAAGAGATTTTAAGTAACAGGGGAAAAAATAGAACAAACCCAGCATATTGCTTATCTCTCTACTAAGAAGTGGAAATTCCACTTCCATTGCTTCCCTGACAGAGCTTCAAAGACAGCTATTACAATCAAAAAGATTAATGAGGCAGAAGGGCAATAGAGGAATGTAAGAGCAAAGGGACCAGTGCAGATAGGATGGTATTTCATAGGAAAAGTAAAAGTGCTTACCTGACTGAAGATATTGGCTCACATTAAAGACTCCACAAAGGAGGAATCTCCAACCAGAGATCCCTCCCCAGGGGCAGACAGTCTTTGAACAGGGGCTAAGAGCAGTACAGCCAGGCTCCACCCCTTCCAGTCACACAGCTGAATTGCCTTCACCTGTGCTCCCTTGACTGACATGGTCCTCTCCCCAAGTGCTCAATCAGTGATTCAAGCCATGACTCAACAGTTACCATACAACACCTTGCACAATTCTGTTCACACTTGAGTTGTTAGCTCATATAGAGGACAGTGCATGGTTCATTCTAAGTAAGAAGTCTCAAAAATTCTGATGAAATTCTAGCAACTCCAAACTTACACTAAAAAAAGTACTAACAAGGGTAGACCATAGGTGCTGAGACAGAGCCTAAAGCATTGCTAGCTTTCTTCACCTGTTTGATGTTCAGTTATTTGAGCAGAGCTCTCACATGCACTCTGTTGCAATTCTACATACCTACATCATTGAATCAGAAATGCAAGACCTTGAGAAGACTTCTTGTTTAAGAGTTTCTTGCTTTGTATGAACTCTCTTTCATGCCATGATCTATTAAATAATTTTGCTAGTCTCTGTAGGAGAGCTCTCACAAAAAAAAGCTTTGATTTTTCCTTCCTCTATTTCTAAAGGTACAAAAAGAGTGTTGGTACCATCATTACCAAGAAGGAGACATGACATTTCTGGCATATAACATACAGTATAGACAGTGTTTAACAAAGTGGAAAAAAGGAAAGACTGAAGAGAGAAAGCATCTAAGAAGCAAAACATGGAAAAAGGAAACAGATCATATGTACTGAACAAACTTGTATAGAAAATCTGCCATTTCTTGAGTTTGGGGAGCAGAAATTTCTACCTCAGAACCTGATTGCCACTACTACATTTTACCCCAGGTCACTTGAACATAGCTTGGTGCTAGTGCGATTTGCCACAATGCTTTATAGCAGAGAGGAGGACTTGACACATCTCAGGCATCACAGCTCAGCAGAGTAGGTGGTCAGCCCTGGCCACCTGCTCTACCCCCAACAGTTCATGCTTTCTTTCTTTAAGCATATATGCCATAAGATATCAAAACATTTATCAGGAAACTAAAGTAATAAACCAGAACAAGGTGCCAGTTAAATAGAAAATGTGTAGAACAATACACGAGAAAGGGTTGAAAACTAACTTGCCTCTTAATTTTGCCCTTGAAGCATGATTGTGTCCCTCCAGTAGTATTTACAAGCTCAGCAGCTTCCTGAACTGAGGAGTAACAGAGGCATGCCACAAAGCTTTCCTCCTCCTGTTACGCTGAGACAAGAAACAATCTGCTCCCGGGTCTGCTCCTTCCTCCCTGGTATCCTTGCTGCCCTCACACAGGGCATGCTCACCACCCTGAAACTTCTCCTAGAAACTCCCTTTCACACTGGCCATCCCAAACACCATGCACCTTACTTGCTGCTCGTTACCCCTCAGAGATTGTCTTACAGATCAAGCGCAGTCCTTGCACAGCAACTGGATACAAGAAACATGCCTTTTGACACTTCATCTTTAAGGGAGGCAGCTTCCTCTATGCAGAATTGGAGGTAACTAATATCTGCTGTGGAATTTTCTGTTCTACGGAAATAATTTGTTTCCCACTATTGCTATAATTCTAATTCCAAATAAAGAAAATAATCAGAAAATACCACAATTCCTAATCTGACAGGAATTCCAGTTTACCTGCTTACAATTCAGAGTAGACTGCAGGGTATTTTCTGTACATAGTGAAGCAGGAGTATTTTAAAATTGCTTTAAAAAAAAAAAAACAAAAACACACAACTCGGACACCCTGATGATTTTCTAACTAGCTTCCATTTTATTTGAGTCCAATTCTCTTACATCTATCCTTACAAGATTTTGACTAACTTTAATTCACTTCAAGAGAAACGCAAGACAAAATGCTTTTGACAAGATAGATTCTTATTTTTTAGCTTATTTAAAAGCAAAAAGCTTTTATACATACTGCACCTAATACTCATGAGAAAAGAAATTTATACTTAAGGTTAAGAATTTCAGAAGTGCTGCCTCTGCTTCTCTTTCTTTCCCCAGGATGATCAACCAGCATTTCCAAAAGGTAGTCCTCCTTAACCTGGACACCTAGTAACCAATAAGCATTCAGGTCCTTCCTTTCTTTTCCACTTTCCGCTTTCTTTGAATTTTCAAGCTAAGACAATTTTATGTTTTATTGAAGTCATCTTAAAACACGCAGCATTTCTAGGAGAGATTAAACAAAATTTGCATGATTAACATAGCACCATAGAATGTAGCTCTCCTATCTTGACACCTTACCAAAGACACGGAAAAGCATTTCTAAAAATTTTCAGCATGGAAAGTCAACTTTTCTTGTGAAGACTTCAAATAAAATCAGCACATGGCAAAACTCTGCCAAGTCCTTGGATTTCTAAGCATTAGAGGAGGGTCCCCCCCTGCTGCTTCGGTTGGCAAAGGCCACCAGTAATCCCCAAAACCTTCTTACACTGGAACAATGGAAACCTCCAGGAGATGGTACAGGCTGAGGCTCAGCAATTTCCTAGTTTTAAATTCTAAGTATAGAAATCAGCCTGAGGCCAACTGCGCTGCACTCCAGCTGATACCAGACAAGCGATGGCTTCAATTATTTCCTTTTGGAGAAGTAAAATTCACTTGCAGAGAGTATCCAGTTGAGTTAAAACCTCTTCTTTCTGGGCAAGAGTGCAATCTCTGTTTGACCCACACAACTAAATCATTTAATGGCTATGTAAACAGCCCTCTTCCTAGTTGGCACAAACAGGGCAGAGTCAGCAATAATACCAACATCTGTAGTTTCAAATGGACTCTGTGAGAGATTGAAGCTTCCTTTTTGTTTTTTTTTTTTTTTTTCCTGATAATGATTTAAATGAAAACGTCCTTGCAGTTGTATGTCATTATCCCCATTGCTTCCTTCTACCTGCCAAGTTGCTCACATGGACGCTTCCTAATCTGCTTTGGTGTAGAGAGTTTATTGTAATCAAGTCAAAGTAAATTGGGTTAACAAAGACCTATTTATTAGATTCTTAAGTAAACTCGTTAGCTTTTAAACTGGGAAGGCACACAGCTCAGTGAGAGGACAAAGTACATCACCCGGAAGATGGAAAATCATCAATGAAAGGGAAAAAAGTGTCAGGCAGCTGAAGGAAGATGAAGGGGAATAAGCTGCCCATTTGGCACAGAGGAAGATAACTGCACTGGGGTGGCTGCTGCAGCTCTCCCACAATGACTCTTTGTTGCCTTATTCCAAGAAACAAAGGAGATGCTTGCAGGCAAGTAATTGTTATTCTTCTATCAATTTTGTCCTCAATCAAAATTTCTTTGTGATGTAACTACGCTCTCTTGCATCTATATCAAGGTACTTCACTGCATGTGTATAATCAATGAATATACAGACGTTATAATTAAGAAACATACAATAAAATTCTGCTAAACAAGTTATCACACTAAAAGAAGAATGGATGGAAAGCTTACCCCTGTCCTGGGCTCATTAAGACAACTCCAAGAAGAACAACCTCCGAAAGAGACCCTTCCCCAGTGGCAGTCAGGTCTTAAACCGGATCAGGTCTTAAACTCCATGAGAGGTGGAGCATGGCTCCACCTGTAGCACTGGTGAAATACCATCACCTGTGCTCCCAGGTCTGACTCACTGCTCACCTCAGGTGGTCAATCAGAGGTTCAGGCCATAATTCAGCAGTTTGCACACAACATGAAATAAGCAAAAGGATCCAAGAGGAAGCAAAGAAGTCTTAAAACAAGCGTCAGATTTCTAGGCTCTGAGTAGGAATCCAGAGTTTGCGGTCTCTGAACTCTTGATGCCAATCCCCACAACTTGCTCAAACAGCGACAGTAACAGAGTAGCCCAAACTTGGAAACAGTGTATACAAGCTACAACCGCAGTCCAGCTACTACTTTTATTTGAACAACTGCCTAATTATTTACTTGAAACTGCAAATTCCAGTATGGTCTCAGGCTTTTCTGGCATTCATCTGTCAAACTGTCTGTCATACACAACCACCCAGAATTAAAAACCACATTCCTTTAGCATCTCAGCAAAGATCTGTCAGGCAGAGCTCTCTTTCTGATGGATGATACTACTGACACCTGCCAGAAAACACAGCTAAATTGCTTAACAGACACCTTGAATGTGTATGCAGCAATACATACTACCTACAAAGAACCCATGTATATCTTTTTCTTCATCGGTTTGAACTTGTACACTTTCTTTAATCCCAACCTCCTAAATCCAATTTCCCTGGAGATACTTACTCGGACATCGCTGGTATGATTAATAAAAACAGAACTGGAACTGACAGTGGCTAGATTAAAATGCCATGATCAACCAACAGAAACTAGAAAATGGTATAGATCCATGGACAGAAGCATGCCAAGGGTGTCCTTACTGTTTTTTCTAAGGCCATTATTTCATTATCGTGCATCTACTAACAGAATTCCATGCCTCCCAGACCTCACTACTAGAGCAAGCCCAGATTATTATCTTTTTTTTAACTGTCAGTTAATTTGAGTGTCTTAATTTCTTCTTTTTCTTTCCCTTTTTATTCTCTTCTTCCCAAGTAGCTTGTTGGATTTACTTGGTTTGTAGCATGACCAATTTGTCCTTAAATTTTCAAGTAGATCCACCTTCTGCAAAGCTACAAATCTTTCTGTGCAAAGGGTTCCATTTGTAGAAATGGCTTGTCAGTAGAAAGAAAATTTGATAAGTACAACTTCTGGTTCCTTGTGATTTTTTGTTTTTCATTATTTAATCAAAATCAGACCACTTATGTACTGTCACTGGATACAACTCATTTGAATGAAAATATACTGGGTGAATGCTTTTTCCCCCTCAATAAGCCTGTTATACCCAGGCATTCACAGCTTTCACAGAAAACCATAACATGAACATCCATTTCTCAAAAGTCAAGGTTCTCGTCAACAACCTTCAGCTCTGCATAAGCTACAAGGAAGCAACAGCCCAGAAAATAAGGATGAAAACAGTGTCCTTGGAAAAAAAAATAGAAAAAGGGGTGAAATAGCTGGGGTCAAACTTCAGGACAGTGGAGGAGGTCTAAAGAGGGCACAGGTCACCCTGCTCCTTGCCTGGTGCCTGCTTCTGGCCAACAACATCTCTGATTAGCAGTGTATATCTCCACTTTACTCATGTCAATGATATTTACCTACTTAAAGCTGTGACCACAGTTAAAGAGCCACATTGAGGCTCCCTTGGAAATCCAGGTTGTTGTATTATAATTAGCATAGTATATATACATACAGGACTAGGATGTCTCAGCAATAGATTTAATTCAGCAGCTGAGCCTTGGCAGTCCGAACGTGTTTTAAATTCTCTAAAGCTGTTTATTTAGTTCCCTGTTAATTTTTAGCACAGAAGAAGCTGACCACACATTTGTTTCACAGCACTGCTGTTTTCTGACTAGGTCTTGCCCTTCCTTGCCAATAACCATATTTGCTGTCAGTTTCAATTTTTTTTTCCCCCCAGAATTATGCATAAACCAAAAATATCTACCTTCAGTGCAGTGTATGTATCAAAAGAAAAATTGTCTGTTAACATTTCTGACTAAAATATGGAATGTCAGAAAATGCAGAACTATTTCAACTTGAACGTACCATTTCATGCCGAAATAACTACATATTCCTCCTCCTCCTTGATAAAGTATCATTTGATGTATTTCTACTCCTGTTATTTAAATAACCTCAAAGCAATCAGATTAAATAGCGATGATACTAGTGTAAGCAACTTACAGTCTCTAACAAAAAAATAACATTTAAACATTCATTTTCTAAGGAAAACATACCAAAGAAATATTAAAAAAATTAGCAAGGTATTCAAAGAAACATAAACAATTCAGTGGAAAATGAGAGCACAGATCTTCAGCAATTTTTTAGAACCTCAGCTGTACAATTTCACATGTAAGTGTGCACATTTACTGTGCACAATCACAGTTCTATGTACTTGTAGCCTTCAGCTGCCATAAAAACTTTTGATAACAGCCACATACCCCACAGGCCTTTCACTTCCTAAGAGAGCCAGTTTAATACTACTGATAAGTTCAGCTCAGGTGGTCCAAGAGCAGGTTATGTTGCTTTCGAGCAGCTATTACGAGTGAAACATGTTGAGATGGGTATGTCCTCCTCAAGATCCCTACTAGAATGCCAAAAGATGGTATTGGATCCTAGCAGACAAAGTTGAAAAACGTTAAGCAAATACCTAGGTGATGTTGTTATGGGGAAAAAGAATAACAAGATGAATGGGAGTAAAACAAACCAGACACAAAGGAAGTGGATGTACCTGCTTGTATATACACCTTGAGGCAGCACAAAAGAAAGCAGTATGCAGAAAAGCAGTGCACTTAGAAAAAGGAAGCAAGGATGAGTTCAAGGAGAAAGCGACTGAAAGATTTAAACACTAATTTAAGAAGTCACAAAGCAAACCAGATACAAAAGTTAAGAAACATCTACTAAATGAAAACCACGGTTAGGGATTTTCAATACTGAAATTAAAGGTCCATGGTGGTCAGGAAAGTGAACTGTATTTTAAACCTGACATCCAGCTCAGCAGCACCAGGCTGCTTGCTCGCTCTCCCAACAGCACCAGGGAGAGAACTGGAAAGATAAAAATGTGAAAACAGAGGGCCAGATAAAGAGAGTTTAATAGTAAAGCAAATACTGTGCAAAGCAGGGGATGAAGCTCATTCATAACTTCCATCAGCAGGCAGATGTTCAGCCATTACCAGCAAAATAGGGCTCATCATATCTGACAATTACCTAGAAAGGCAAATGCCATCAATTCTTCATGTCCTTAATCTACCTTTCCCCAGGTTTTTATTTGTGAGGGCAATGCTGAGTGGTAAAGGATATCCCTGCAGTCAGCTATCTTGGTTCTGTCCCTTTCCAGCTCCTCGTGTACCTCCAGCGTCTTGCTGGTAGACCAATGCAAGAAGTGCCTTAGGTCTGCTTAAGCACTGACCTGCAACAACTAGAACATCAACATTTTATCAACAGCTGTCATCATAAACTCAACATGTAGCACCACATAAGCCTCTGAAGAAAATGAAGTCTAGAGCAAGCAAAAACCAGGACAGGAATAAAGATAACAGACTTGGGACAGTGTTAAATTATGTTTAAGTGACTTATTTCTCCACTGTAGTACAGATAAAGCTAACCTAGTTTAGGGCACCTTCAATTAGGGTAGACTGGTTGGTAGTGAGGACCTATTCAAATATTAATCTGCTTTTCTGTCAGAAAATTAAAGCTTAAACTTCTGACAATAAATTAAAGTCCATCAGTGATTCTTGAAAAAAAATATTAATATAGATTAAATATTATGAAGTGATGGAACAGTAATTTTGAAAAAAATGATCACAGCTCTTTTGGTACCAAACCAATAAAAACAAATAGATAACTGTTGAGAGGTGGACTTGATTGATAGCACAACTTAGATACTTGACCTCATCTTTTCATAAAATACTTATAAATATTAGATGTGTACAATATTTTTCAGAAGCTTATTTTAATAATTGTGGTTTGACTTTTGTTGTTTGAACGTCAAATGTTGTGTTCCAAGTACAGTTTAGCTCAGTTTTAACTCCTTTTCTAGGAAAGGCCAAAAACACTGGATTTTTTTTTTTTCTATTTACACTGGATCATAGAACATTTACATATCCATTGCATTTCTGCTGTGTAACAAGCTGTACTGATGTTTACGCTACTGTGTACGTGTGCATTTAAGAATAAGAAAGGCAGGAAACTGCCTGCCTTATTTTGAAGTGACAAATCAAGGCGTTTCTTACTGTGATATGTAATTATTTTCCTGAAGTTACACAGTAGATTAAAATACAAAGTTACCAAAAACTAATTCCTTACTTTCATTAATAAAATTATTGAAAATCAAATACCACTACAAGCAGCTGGGTATAAATTTGGGTTATACTCAAGTCAGTCCACAGAGTAGAGATTAAAGAGCCCTGTAAGAAGCGTTACGGAATTACGTGTTTGATCATTAACTTTTGTCAGCGACGTAGGAGACAAAGGCAATGTACGTAAGAACATTAACAGCAAGTACACTTTGAAGTTAAAAATGACTGAAAATTGAGCATCAACTTCTGTCCTACAGCCCTTCTCTCTACCATACTATTTTCCTTAATGGTATGCAGAATGAAATTTTGTTATAAAATATTTTTACACCTTTATATTGAATTACAGTAGATAGGAATAAACTTGTGACCAACACTGTAATGAATATTGCTATTACAATTTATTATTATTTTTACCTTTCATGGCAATTTTAATTCAGAATGCTATCAATAAAACAATTTTCTGACCAGTTGCAGATAGAATTTTGGTCATGTCATGACTTAAAAACAGTGAATCTGTTTTTGTAAATAACTCTTCAGGATCTTGAACCTCAAACCTACATTGAGTGTCAAAAACAAACACAAAATAAAAACTTTGGGTAAGCAATAAATCTTTACAAACTACTGAATAACAGACAAAGGGAAAAAACCTCAGTGTTTTGAGGTTCAGTAACACAACCCAGTGAGTTCCATGGAGAACTTCTGATTAATTTTATGTAACTCGAGCAGATGGACAGACTTCTTAAGACTTCTCTCCAAAGCTCTGCAGGAAAGACAATTAAATGCACCAGACAGTGATCTAATTATGCATTTCACAGATAGAACCCTGCATAAAGAAACGTTTACATTCTTGAACACGATGTGAGGAAACAAATTAATTTTCTTGGCCAGAGAGTCTGACAATTGAAGCACGACAGGTAGCTTAAGTAGCTCAAAAGAGACGAATTTCCACCAGTATCAGCTACTCCTACCTGAGGGTTGAAGTCTCTGTTGGAAGTCCAGAGCCAGTTTATACTACATTTAACATTGCTGGGTGCAAAGATTTGAGGTAGTTTGGAAGAAGAGAACAAGCTTTCTCAATATGGAGCTGGATTTGATTTAATTATAAAATCTAAAAGAGTCAGAATACCTTAAGCTAAGTGTGCACAGCTTCTAACACTCAAGAACCTTGTCTGCATGGTGACAGACAACTTCTGCACAAAGTCTATTGCTTTTTTTGTGTCAAGGCTATTTAAATGAGACTAATTTTTAGCTTCACTGGAAAGGTGATGCTGAACTTTATCCGTTTCTTTATCTAATTCAGCCTCTTGCCCTGTAGTCATATCACCTATT
Source organism: Lagopus leucura (assembly GCF_019238085.1). Lineage (NCBI taxonomy): Eukaryota > Metazoa > Chordata > Aves > Galliformes > Phasianidae > Lagopus > Lagopus leucura. The sequence goes on from NW_024962267.1 coordinate 13,025,713, forward strand.
CTCAAGTCTTTACTGACAGATGTTTGTCAAGAATCTTAAAAACCTGCATTGAGAGTGTCCTCACATCATCCCCAGGCAATCCATCACCTCGTGCAGCCACCTGAAGACAAGCTTAAAGGCACAGAAGGTAAAAATGAGAAGTGTGCTGAGAAACAAGTGCCTTGGGGAAATCACAATCTGCTTTAATACTTGGAGAATACTGCTCATTTTACTCACCATACTTCTAGATAACATGTATTTAAATCTTAAAAATGAAGTAATAAAATAAGTACATTTAAATGGAACATCGTAATAATTAGTTTTAGCCCTGGGCAAAGGTGTCAGGTCTGAAAAGACAATATCTCAGCTTCTTCCTGATAAACTGTACTCAACATGTAAGGGAAAAAGGCAGCCCATTTTCAGAGTGAGCCAGAAACATCAAGGTGTAAGATAGCACGGACAAGCAGGCAAGACTTCATAATTCAAATGCTCACGATGTTATGGTAAGATTTTAATGGAATCATGGAACTGAAGGGACAGAGAAATGTTACTGTATGCTTATTTGTGTATAATTAACTCCCTGATGCTACGAGAAGCATCAGAGGAAAAGCAGAAAGGTTGTTCTAATGCAGATCCTCCAGTACAAGATGTTGATGACGTGGACTGGTTGAGAGTCAGACAACTGGCCTCTCTGTAATCAATGGGAAATTACATAAGAAATGATAGGGCAGAAGTAAAAAAGTGGGAACAGACTGCAAGCAGCTTAAAAATTGATGGCAAGCACTTGTATTTGATTAGATTAACAGAAAGAACTGCAGAGAACTGCTTATAAAGGGCTTAAAAATGAAGAAACACGAGAAATGCATCTTCTCCTCAATATTTTGCTGAGATTACATTTGTCAGGGCTAAGCAAAAAAAAAAGTACAAAAAAAAGAAAAATTTCATCTGTATGATTTGATACAAAGTCCAAGTTTCAGCTGTAGTATTCAGAAAAATCTTTTGGGAAGCCTAAAGGACTAGTATGTTAGAAACAGAAAGGCTAAGGTTATTACCTGTAGAAGACTGGTCTAACAACAGTGGGATATTTTGCAACACTTCCAACAAGAGGTAGTAGGATGATTTTTGAAAATTAAGATCCATTTGTCATTCATAACTTGCAACCTTAAACCAAAGACAGACATCTGAAGCACAGGACAAGATTTTAGCATGGAGAAATCTACTAAACTGTATCTGCTAAATCACAGTTGCAGATCCATGACTAAACTAGCTGAGAAAAAAAAGCTTATGTTTGTTAATGGGAAGTATAAATGGAAATTTATAATTCCTTCTATTTGTGTGTGATCTTTTTGTACAGAGTTTCAAGCTCTTCTGCTAGAACATGCATGCTGACACCGCTCTGGTTTGCCACAATCCTCACACATGGAAATGAGAGTGATTAACAAGGAGCCAAATAAGTTTTTGAAGCTTCAACCTTCAAGATAAGGTAGTATCTAGTTTCGTCTACAGGAATAAATAGCAAAAATTTTATTTTCAACTCATTCTTAAAACTTCAAAAGAAGTTCCTTAGTACTCACTACTCAAAAGTAAGTATTCAAAATACGTTCAGATTAATACATATTAGTTTAATGTCAATATGACACTGAGCATTTATAATTCCCTGGAAATCAACGCTGAAAGAAATTATGGCAATACAAAAAATATAGCACAGATCTTGTATTCCTCCGAAGCTCGAGAAACAATTGGTCTATGTGCAGTGATCAACTCTGAACCAATAGGGAGGAAGTTCAAGGGATATTTCCATAACAAGAAAGCACGCATGTAAGGGACTAAATGGGGAAAGGTTTCATTGCACACACAAAAAAAATCTCCTGAATCTAAATAAACCATGAGAGTTTATTTAGTACAAAGACTACTACCACAAATCCAACGTTATCTTGTGCTATTACACGCATTTGACAGAACTAGAATAGATTAGAATGACACAGGACAAGGTATTTCCGAATGCTTTGGTACTCCAGCCCTGCTTCTGATACAGACAGATTCTCAAGCCAGCAGGCATTACTAGAGGACTCTTAAACCTGGTTCATGTCTGCATTTGTTTACCTAAAATAAAATACTTCACTATTTTTTTAATTTGATTTAGAATGTTTTAAGTGTCCTTATGAGCAAATAGGCCATTTTCTTAAAAAAAAAAAAAAAAGAAAAGAAAATTTCAATTTGTTTTATTCTGTTTGTAGATTTTCAAGTCTGTAATTGTAGCACTCCACGTAGCCTGGAGAAACTGTATGGTGACAAACTACTTGATTTGCACATAAAACAGGAAAAAAAACCAAACAACAATGCTCTGCAGGTTGATGAAGAGATGCTACAGTGAGAAAACTTCCTAAAAAAAAAAAATAATAAATCTTACAAACTAACCCATGTAAATTAGCCTTTATATAAGAAAGCCACTCAACTTCACCTGTAGAAGTGGCAACACCTTCACATAATGGAAACTTGATCTGACCTTTGTGTATTGCACAAGGCTACTACCATGACACAGTGTCAACAAAGGGACAGTATATAATGCACAATGGCCAACCATTTCCTCCTCTCCTATATTTGGCTATACCTGAAATTAAAGAGCTCTTTGTACAATTGGAAGCTGTGTTACTACTCTGTATGAGCTCCTTGTGCAGTCAAGTCTTCATAAATGAAGTCCTTTGAGGAATTTAATTGAGTTTAATTAAGCTTGATAACCTTCTTTAAAACATGGGGTTTTTTCTTTTGCAGCAGGAACCTCACAAAATGGTCTTGGTGAGACTGCTAGACATTTTTGCTCCAAGATAAATTAGCTTGTGATTTTAGCATGCAAAATATATTTACTTTTTTTTTTTCCAAATCGTTACTCCCATCATATTGAGAATGAGCTTCACATTGTGCAGTAGGTTAAAAGAAAATGCATAAACACTGGGAAGTCTGTATTACCTCCTCAGTTGTTTAACAAGTTGCATGGTCAGCAGCTCCAAGATCCTGCCTCATGAGTAATTAACATCACTGGAGGTTAATTACAGCTACCCATAATGTCTCATTTACAATCAAGCGGAGTGTAAGAGTAGACTGAATATTTTAATTGTATAGTTTAATTATGTTAAAAATGGTTTTATATAGTCAATGTGATAATGAATATACAACAGAGTTTGTACCTTGGTTAAAAACATTCTGAAACTTCAGATCGAATTCACAGATATTGCGTGCAAGCTATTTCATAAAAGTCAAGTAAGGTAGATAGGAAATAGATGCTTATAATCACTAGGAGAAATACAAGCAACAGTGCAAAAACTGCAAAAAAAGAGGAGACTGATGGTGAAGCTTGATTGTCTGAAAATTAAAACTTGGTTGTGATAATGAGGGAATTTTGATCTCATGTTTACCTTTCTCCATGATGCAGTTGCAGCATTTTCTGTATTTACCATTCCTTCTATGTTCTTCATCCAAATCTATAAGAGTTTAAGAACTTATTTTCTTCATGCCATACATCTCTAAATTTCCCAGCAAACAGAAAAATAGATGATGCTACAGTTGTTTAAATACTTTCAAGATCTCTGTACATGGAGCAGATGTACCACTCAATCAGGTAACAGGCAGAAGTGTCTCCAAACTGCATTCAATATTTTCTTCTTTGCAAAGAATAAGAAAAGTGTATGTGAGAAAGAACACGGAAGGAATTACTGTTGTGAATGCTTGGAAATCCCTAAGATCAGATTTGCTTCTTAGTGAAGGTGATTTTTTTTATTTCGCACAGCTTTAATTGTAATCAGAAATTTTAAATGGCTGCAAAGTGCCATAACTTGTCCAGACACAGGTAAGAAAGCTATGGAGCCAATGCTTTAACAGCCCGTAAGGCTAATTCTGCCTTCCAGTGCGAAGGGCTTAAGTCTAAATCTTGTTATACACCATAAACTACATGCAAAAGCAATTCAGCATACCCTATTACCCTGATACCTGTAGTATATGGAGTAAGCTGAAACATAAAGGAACAGCAGGAATCATGCTTAAGAAGGGAAAATTACTACCATGCCATGCCACAAGACCCTTAAGCTAAAGACAATTGAAATTAAGTTTTATTAATCATGTTTTTGATAGGGGTTAAACAGAAGGGTGTTCAACAATTAAAACATGAGACTTTTATACACCTTCAAGAGAAAAAAAAAAGAAAAAACTTTATGAATCTCACTTGTTCCACAATGGGAAACAATGGCATGCTTGTCCTGTAGCCAATATTTTTTTCTCATCCACATTCTTCTAATCCATTTGCAAGAAACAGCAGACATGCCAACAGTGCCATTTGGAATTTAACACGTTATTATCCGGCAAAATTAGTGCATCATATAAAGCACAAAAGCAGCTAGAAAACAGATCTTCACACTCAACCAATTGTTGAGAAATTATGGTGTAAGAACTACTCATACTTAAATTTTGCCCCATCAAAATAAAATGAGTTTTGTTTAATAGTGACCATTTATTCTTTCAACTTCCATACTTTATTTGTTATAGTTTACATTCACCTAGCATCTGTCCTTTTCCTAATATACTCTATTCCTAGAAAAGATGACAAAAGACGATAGAATAAGTTTGCACTGCAAGAATTGTTCTTCCAGTTGTCACTGACACAGTTTGAATCAATTATGACTCACTAATAAAAGAGTAAAACAGGAAGACAAATCAAAAAACAAGTAAAAATCCCATACTCCAAAGAAACTTTTCGACAGCAGAAGATAAAAGTAGCTGCAGAGCTCCATGAGATTTGCTGGATACTTCAATATTACTTTTGAATAAATGGAAGGAACCCGGATAATAAGGTGAACAGAAGCAACTTGAAATCCTAAAGTAAATTAGGGAAGATTAAGCTAGATGGCTCCAAATAATTTCTAATAAAAAAATCAAAGAGAAGCTGTGGCACTGATCCTTTCTGCAGAGAAATGGCAAACTTTGCAGGCGCATTTTTAAAATTGAGAAAAGGAGTCTGTCAAATTATTCCAGCACCCTCACTTCAAACACCAAATTTGTGTTATTTGAGATAATTAAGCACTAAAAACACAATATGGTTTTTAGCATCGAGAATATCAGTCCTTTCAATCGGTCTTAAAGGCATGCTTGTTTTAGACATTTGCTTGGCTTACAACCCTAATTAGTTAGTTAAAACATTCATGATGGACACAGTTTGAAAAAGGAAAAAAGCAGACATTAAACCTTGACTTAATAAAGACAGCGGTTAAAATTTTCAGCAGAGAGTAATGGGGAATGCAGGGTCAGTCAGTTAAGCCACATGATTATGTCCTCCTCGTTCACTTTTGAGGGTTGCTCAGACACCAGTAGCCCAGAGCCTGAAAGAAGCAGCAGGTACAGCAGGAGATGTGTTTGCCCGGATAGACCAGATGCATTTGCTTGGGTAGGCTGCTCCTTGAAGCAAGCATTTAGAGGGGGAAAAGAAGCAACGCACGAAGCATGCTGTGCTCCATGGAGCACTGGAAGCATGTTTGCCAAGGAAGATTTATAATAAGCCATATGGACAGACGCTATAGATGATGTGCCATTTAAGTCATGCTCAACCATTATCAGTTGCTAACTTCCCTAATTACAGGGTAAGCAAGTAAGCTAGCACATGATTTCAGCACTTCTAAAAATTGGTGTATGTTTCTCTCCCACTTACCAATTCAAGCAACTTACACTGTTTTCTGTCATGTATTTTTTTTTTTAATAATAATGCATGTTAAAAAATAGTTTTCTAACCAAATAAACACACAGAAGTTAAACCGCAAATATATCGCAATAATAAAATCAAAATAAATCTATATACAACTTAATTCTCTGAAACCAGTATTGTTCCACTGCATTTAGCACTATGAAATAAAAGAAACTGCAGTTTATAGTGAAAAAGATAGCAAATGGAAATGGGAAAAGAACTCGCATTAACAAGGAAGGAAACCTGTTTCAAACATTAAAATTCACCTTTCATTATCATTAGTAGCATTTAGTAGGATGTTATGTAGACTAACTGAAGTTATTTGAGATGCATAGAGTAAGTAAACACTCATGACCAGCTGTGAAAAACATGACAAGATTGTTTTCAGTGCTTGCCAGAGTGGAGTTGTCTATAAAAAAAAACGTTTGTTTTAAATAACCTGAGATGGATCATGGAATTGGGAAAAAGTCAACATATACATACATAACTAAGAAGGTCTTATACTGTATGGAAATGCTTGATGAACGAAGGCATACTTCAGAACTACGGAATGCATCCAGGATGTGATTTTGAAGGAAGGAAAATACCAAAGATTACATACATGAAATGACAAGAGAGACATGGAAACAGATGCAAGTCTTTAACACACCTAGTCTGTTGGGGCTTCTCAACAATTCATTTACCTCTGCTTCAGGACTCTTTTCATTCTTTTATCTGAGCTAGAGTACAGGAAGCCGTATTTGGATTTACTCTCTGTTTAGCTCTGCTAGATAGAGATAAATTTCTTCTTTATGTTGTAGGGAAGCATTAACAGGGAAAAAATGCAGGTTTCAAGAAAGAAAAACTGCACTAAAGAGTTGTTGTCAATAACCCAGTGTCAATGTCATCACCTGCAGCAACCACATGGTTGCAGAAACACATTTTCCTCCATCCTAGTTAGTTTGATAAGCATCCTTCCCCATTAAGAGGCTCATTCATGCGAGACAACCCCTCACTGGTGCAGGACCACGTGGCAGTTAGAGTGCTCAGCAGAACGAATGAAGGATCCTCCTTAAAAGTATACTGGCAGAACTCTAGAAATTTCACTGAGCATAGTTAAGAGTATAATCCTGAGTATGCACGATGGGTTCTCTATAGCTCACTAGAACCATTTCTATTCCCTCATGCATTTTTTGTCTTCTTTTTTCAGTGACAGTACCACCCACCCAATCCAGGTATTTCAGGACTGATCCAAAACAGTTCACATCACGAGACACATCCCCTTGAATCCACAGAATTTTGGATCACTTTCTCTTTCCTGTTCATTATTTTCCTTAAAAACAATATTTGTACTTAGCTCTTCCTGAGGATGATATTGACCTTCCTTTGTCTTTTCACCTTAGACATAACTCTTTTGATCTCAACCTGGAGGAAAAACTATTAATTTTCTTGAAGGATACAAAGCATACGTTTTGCAGATGCATATGACTGCACAGAGAAAGAAGCCTTCAGTTTCAAACAAAGAGTAACAAATTCCTGCAGCACAATTTAAATTATTATAGTTACTCACTTTTGTACTGACTGCCACAGTGGTTTAGCCCATCAAGGAACTGACTACTCTATGCTTGCCAACTCCCTTCCACAAGGCATAAATGCAAGAACAAGGATCTTCTTTGTTTGACCGCACAGAACGTAAATGCTTATTTTCCGATAGAGTTTCTTACACCCTGCCTTCCTAAGTTGCCTACGTGCCCTCTGAAATAGAAGCCTTGTGACATGTGAACTTGTTTCTGAGAATTAAGATTTAGAATACCACAAAATGAAGCTAATGACACATTCTGGATCAGCAAGGCCATGCAAGCTCTTTTCTGCATCCCTTAGCAGCCCCACAGGAGGTCACCGAGACCATACCCTGAGACTTCAGCATCATCTCCCTTCATTTGCACTTGATCTCATTTCCCGTCTTCGCTCTAGGTACTTATCACCAGAACTGCCTTGCAACACGTTCTGACAACTACTGCAAGGGTGGGGAAAATTCAGGCAGGAGAGCAGCTGCCACGCTCCTGAAATCTCAGAGGCTGACAGTGAAATATTGTGCAAATGGCAGTGGGAACCCTCAGGTCTACAGCGGAGAACCCCAGACCAGCAGGTGGTTTTCTATCAGAATTCTTTTCCCACCCTGAATTTCTGGCTGTGCTTGTTTGTCATCCCACATTATTTATATTCAGTCACTCCGATGCACAGTACAGAATGAAGGTTCAGATTTGCCTGCTGGAAAAAGTTAAGGCTCGTGGTCTGTGGCATCTTCCTGGGGGTAAAAGATGAATTAAATAAATGAAAAGTGATGCAAGGATTTTAATTGTGTTTAATTGGTAACTGGATATTTTTAGAGTAAACAACTGTTAAATAATACTGATGAAGAATCTGTCAAAAGATAAATGCATTGTCTGGTAAAGAAGTGTGTGGGCAAACATTCCAATTGCTCCAGTCTAGCCAGACACAGCGCGTCTGAGTAATTCCTGAACCTCGTCTTTTAAATTGAGCTGGGCTGGCTTCCAGACAAGAGCAAATCTGTCCTCTGGGTTGTATGGCTAAAGACCTCAGAGCAGAGCTGTGATTGTTGCTCCTTCTGTGATTTTCCATTCTTTCAAATCCTGACATTTCATGTTACAGTGTTGCTTTTGTTAACATCGCTTTTATCCCCTAGACTCTGCTAGGTTTAAAAAGCAACAGAATGACTAAACTACTGTACAAGAGGTTGCATCGTCATTACAGGCTAGGATTCCAGTTCTCTACAACTTCATATGCATGGGATAAGTCTCAACAGAACGTAGAAATTATTCAGATCTTTGCAGGATTTAGTTACTGAAAGCTGAACAGAAAATCTCTTAACCTGCTGGTGAAATGAAATACCTGCAATATATACATTAAATGAAGATTTAAAAAGGAGGGAACATTACATAAAAATCCCTTTTAGTTCACATTTTTGTTACAGATATGGTCACACTACATGTGTAGGCTTAGCTGTATGTACAAAATAGTTCTGCTAGTTTTTACTCAACAGGACCACAACCGTCACGTATCTAAAGGAAACAATTCAGTAGGCTCCATCATGCATTCTGTACATAAAATAAACATCCTCAAGCTTAAAACCAACGTAAAAGACACAACCACAAACTGAAAATACTCAATCATGATAATATAAATATGATCAGTGTCTTTTAAAGAATTTACACTGAAGCTTACTAGGGCACCTTTTCTGCATTGAAACCAACTGCTTTCCCCCTCAAAGTTACCAACCACAAAGGAACCTCACTTGTGTATATTGAGAAGGCCACATATTACTGTTATTCATCTAATAATACTTCAAAGGAGCTATGCCTTGAAATACATCATTACCATAAACAACTTTTCATTTCCGATGTAAAAATAAAACAAAACTAGAACAATAAGAAAACAATAGGAACCATTTGTTATCACCACATAAGCCAAAATAATAATAATAAAACACTATCCATTGTACAGGCATCCTTCAAAAGCATTGCAGGACCCAAGTGGTTTAGGTTCTGCTCCTACAAGTGCCTTAAGGGTCTGCATGCCCCAGACTCACACTAAGTGTTAGTCTACCTAAAGAAGGCTCGTGACATTAGAATGTTTCCTTTATCATGTTCAGGTAACTTAACATTGCAGCAACATACCAGTTAGGCAGCATTCAGATTAGATGAAGAATCATCTTTTCTCCCCTTTATTTTCAAGATTGGAATTAATCCCTGCATTAGATACTGAGAGAATTTATTTTAGGGATTAAATTTGCTCAAAGCCTTTGTTCATAGGAAATGTACCATGTGATACAGAGATGACTCCAAGCGTTATCGTAAGCTAATGAAAGGACAGAGATAATAAGGACCAAATCAGTAGAAACGAAATTTCAAAAGGTAAAATATTCCCTCTGCCTACAAATTTTCTTTGCTTTTCTCTTCTTTTCCCTTGTACCCTTTCTGCTCTACTTTCAGATTCAAACTCATTTCTTCACTACGTTATTTTATGGAGTCGATGAAAACCTGATAACCTCCCTTTGCTAAGGAGGCAGAAGAACTAATTGCTTTTTGTTCACTATCTTGGCTGATGGGTGAGAAGCTAAAACCCAATTTATCCAGTAATTGCTACGTTCATGAAAAACAGCATCAAAGCCTTGATGCGTTTTACTGTTGTCTCTTGGGAAGGCTCATGTCTAATTCTTATGCTGATATGGCTCATAATATAGTCCTCTGACTCTTCTATTTGCTCTTGCAATTACAAGGCTTCTTATTCCATTGTGCATATTCCTCTGAACTAAGATTAGCTTAACTGAGCTTCCTTTGAAAACTTGCCTACCCATCAAATGCATCAGCCCTAATGCATTCTGTAGCCACGCAAAATCAATGAACAGCACAATTTTCTGCTTCCTGCAATGATCAATAGGATTCACATAATGGGTAGAAAATTTTTAATCATGACAGCCCAGCATCTAGCAGGCATAAATCTTCCCTGCATTATAACCTCCCCATTACGAATTTGCAGGTATTGAATAATGTTTATGTAGCAATACAATTAGAACTTCACACTTCAGCGGTGATAGGTTGAGATCCCAGAGGCTTGTTTCCTAGACAATGTACTGGCTCCCATATTCCATATGCAAAATCCTGTTTCACTCCGAGAATTAAGACTTCTGTCAGAACTATACCTCCTCCAAATCAGGTCTGAAATAGCTCAAGAACATATAATTTAAGGCAACCATACAAAACAATTAAGTACACTTCAGCGAGTAAATAATCTGCCATCAAATGAGCAGTCCTATCTGACAGACTTGCTTTCGCACCATTGCATTGACCCACTTTACGGACACACATTCTCATCCTGGACCCATCCTCCTCCAAAAACCCACATGGGCCAAGAAGCAATAGGCACTGACAGCATGATCTCAAGTACACTTACCTCCTTCAGCAAGTGCACAATCACTTACTTGATTTCATCTATGAGACAGAGAGAAGAGGAACAACTCCTTTTTCTGGCTTTTTTTTTTTCCTTTGTTAATTCGTTTTCTGTTCTTCTGGGGGCCAGTGGGGCTCAGAAGTAATGCAGAATTATAATCTTCAAGATACAACATTTTTTTTCCCTTTTATATCTGAAGTTCAGTCTATAGTCAGAATACATCTTTTCACATATGAAATAACGGAAAAAAATTTCTCTATTAACAAAAAAAAAATAATCAATTAATGTTAATACAGAAAGCCCTATTTGAGAATTTTCTTCATTTCAAGCAAGGTTTCTATCTGGTAACTATGGCGAGATTTTGAAAATAGAAATGGGGTGTTTGGTGCCCACATCTGAAAGGATATTAAGTGACAGTTTTGGAAAACAGAGTACCTACTTCGGGCTTTGTTAAATTCCAGTACATTACTCAGAGTTACAGAAGGTACTCTGCATAGTAGAGCATTAGCAGTCAGCTTAGTCTGAATTCACAATGATTATTCTGTTGCCTTTGGGTTTAGATTAGATGCCCAAAGGCCAAATTTAGTAAAATGAATGGAGGATAGTAGCTAAGCCAATTAAATCATTCCACAGTTTGTTTTGGGGGGCAAGCTGAGACAGCTCAGTTATTCCACGCGTACAAGCATACCAGATTAGTACTGCCAAACAAAGCTCATAAATGATAGAAAAATCCAGCTGCACTAATATTAGTCAATGAATTTTAATCAAAGAAACTTGAGCATCTTAAAATGTAACCTGTCATTAAGATGATTCATTTGTAGTTTTGACCAGCTAGACCTTTCAACTGCTAGGAGCACACCTCTTCAACTGGAAGCACTTGAAGTAACTTTCAAAACGTTGGTTTCTGTTTTCATTTGTTGTCAGCCCTGAAATACTGTTAATCAACTAGATATCAGAAAGCATTAGATAAACCCTGGCTTTCTCATTTTACTTAGGTCTACATAGATTTATCCAATTCTCTCTCTTTCAGCATTTTAGTTGTAACGTGTATTTTTGTGTTCTTACCAGCCTCCATATCAAAAAGCACAGAGTCAAATACAACAAGCCTTTCTGAGGAAGCAACCATTCCTCAAAGGCAAACGGACAAGAAACTTTGCAGTCTTTCACCCAGTATTCTATACAAGAAACAGGAAATTCAGCATAAGCAACTCAGTAGGAACATCAATTTTGAATATTTATGCAAACATGATCATTGTCCCAGAACTGTACACGAAATGTGCATTTCTCTAATTTAGTGCTTTTACAGAAGCTAGTCTCTACAAAATCTAAGCGCTGTGAACGTACAACAGAAGACTCGGAAGCCTAAAAAGGTTTTTAGGATTTTTTTTGTTTTGTTTTTTGAACTGTGGTTCACAGCCAAAAGTGATACGCAGTAAACTCTGCTCTGATTGCTTACCAATCTACATCACTTCTCAAATCTGGCACTTACATCTGTGATACAAATCATACAGGTTGCAGAAGACAACAGTTTTAGACCATTCTTGCAATAATCACCGAAGTGATCAGGAAAAGCAAAGGTTATGTGATAAGTGGTTCATTACTGCATTGTCACAACTGTAGCTGTCTACATATTTGCTGAGGTTTAGAAGGGAGATTCTTTCCTTTTTCGTTTTTGTAAGAACTTTCTAAAGGAAGTAGTATTAACTCGCAGTGAAGACACGTGAACATAATCATTTGATACAGACGGTGGATTACAGTGAGAGTCCATCAAATATCTACAGTGAACATAAGGGTTTTCTTCTTCCTTTTTTTAAAACATGATAAGCAGGGCGAAATAGAAACATGGATGAAAACGCTTAGTGAATCTATCATTAGAAAGCTAATGAAATCAACATTCACCGGGGGGCTCTGCTGTTAATTCTCAATTTAGTGTACAATTGAGATACAGAAATGAAAAGCCTCAGTCTCAATAAACACAACATCAAATCACAGTTTCTCAATCCCAGCAAACACAAGACTTCCTGGCCCTTAGTCTGTGTTGGAAACTAGTAACTCAGTGCTAGCTGGAGGCAGGCAGCACAGGAAGCAGTTTCACTGATCTGTGCATATAGACCACGTACAGCTGAAGCACAGGGATTGTCAGAAATTAAATATGCCATTTTTTTTTTTTTTACAAACAATGTAATTAAGTTATATTCCTCTGCACTGTATTGACTGCTTGCTAGTAGATATTTCTGTTATGATCTTTCCTTCTTAGCATGATGAAGAAGATAGAGTTACAGTTTTGCACTCAGCCTGCAGGAATCTATGTGGCCTGATCAAGATTTAACCTACAGAAAAGTCTCCAATTGCTGCTATACTAAAAAATAGCATCTAATAAATTTCTTCTCTATGATTAATGCTTCCATTTTGACTGCTTCATGATATGATATAATGAGCTTCTAAATATTCAAATTAAGAAACAATCAAGGAAGATGTACAGAATAGTAACTCAGCAGTATAAACACATCTTTGCATCCAGCTTATCATACACAGAAGTATCCACATACCACCATTCAGTTTTACTTTGCACAGGACATCCTACACATCCTCAGGAGAGAAACACGCCTATTCAAGTATAAGAAATCAAGTCACAGGCCCATATTATCAAGCAGTTTTTCAAATTCCATTATCATTATTAAAACAAAACGCATAAAATACCATTGCATTAGCAGATGATCAGAATTACTGCTCAGCTTAAGTCCTGCTATTAGTATCTCCAGAGTAGGATGCATTTATTCAAGGGTTCTTCATCTGTCTCTCAATCCTTAGTTCTTCAAACACTGACACGAGACCTAATACTTTTCATCAACGAGACAACATCTTCTAAGACACTTACTTCTAACTATCAACAAATGTAGACAGCTCTTGTTACCAAAAAGTATTTCAGCAGATGCAAAGGGTAAGAAGGAAATAAGCAAAGTAAGAGCGGGCATATCTCCCTTCTCACCAACTTCTCACACCAGTGAGTGCTGCTCACTGCTCCCTTTATTCCCCCAAGGTTGAGGTGGAAATGTGTCCAGCAATGCTTTGGCCACACAGAATCACCACTGAGCGCAGTGAAACCACAGTCCTTCACGAATGCCTTCACAATCCAACCCTCACTGAAATGTAATAGGAAACTTGCTTCTTCACACTGCCATCCCATTCTGGCAGTCAGGCTAACTTGAAGCGTGAGGAAATGAAGTATCTACATGAACATAATGCTATACAGCTGGGTGCTAATGCAAAAATCAATACTTCAGCATAACAATCTTATGACACATTAAATGGTTCATCCTTGATCCTAGAAACTCTGCAGACGAGTTACTTCAGGTGGGCTCAAAGGGACAAAATATAAACATACATAGATAACTACGGAGTTGTCTACAAATTTTAGTTAATAACATGAATAAAATGCAGGCAATGATTGCACTACTCAGACTAAACCTCCCACACTAAGCTCTGTCTGTTGTCAATTGTGATGCTATGTAGATATCATTCCCAGTAAAAAAATGTATCCGAAGTCTTTCATAACAATTTGTAACTTCATATTCTGTTAATATTTATCTTACTAAACTTACTCATGAGTATGCACAAATACATGCACACAGTTGCCTGGGCTACAACCATCTCAAGAATGATACACGCTTGAGTTCCAGTTTAATTTGCTATTTAAGTTATTGAAGGCAGTGGCTTCCTCTTAATATCAAGAAAAAAGGATTGCAAAAATACATTAAAGGCTGAAATGTTATATTAAAATACATTGTTCAGCATCATTCCTTGTCCCCATGCCCAATGTAATTTAAGTGTTTCACCCTATTTTACATCACACATTAATTGAAGTTCCACAGGAGCTGGAGAGCCACAGTCTAGACAATATAAAACACCAATCAGAAATGACATTGCCTACTGAAAAGACTTTATGTTCTGGTAGTTCTTTTTGTCATTATAACTAATTATATAAGAGCAAATAAGCCTGCAATATTAACTCAACACTCAGGGGTTCCTAGAAATGGATACTCCCTGTGATGCTATGGATATTAGAAAATGCAGTTTCACAGCTTTGTTGTCAGTAGGGCCATGTGATCTGTTGTGTAGGAGAAAAAGGGGAAAAAACAGCAAGTTTTCAGAAAAACAGCTTTGTTCTCAGTGGCACTTTCCAGTGCTCTAATTTTTATTATAGTTCATTCCTATATAATTATATGTGTACAGCAAGTTACTTTACTCAGTCCCTTGCCAGGCTACATCAGCGATCTTTAAGCTAATCTGGTACATTGGTATCAGCAACAGTTATGTTTTTTCTGGAGAAAATAAAATGTCCCTTGACTACTATTCATTATGAAGTGTAAAGACCAGGAATTTCAAAAACCCTTCAAACAGATCTCCAACCATTTTCCCCCCCTCAGATGATAACAATAAAGAAACCGAATACTAATTCAATTGTTTTCCATGAATCCTAACGTTTATATAAAAAAGCAGGTTTGTTGTCAAGATATATTCTCCTGTTTAATGAAGATGCTTCAGGAAGGAAAACTCATTTTTACTACTAACAAGAAAAAAAAAAAAAAAACAGATGAGACTATGCTAAACACTAAGAAATACCTAACTGCTTTTTCTCAGCTATTTTAACTTTGACAGAAGTAATAGATTCAGCAACTTCCAGGTAAGTAATGGGTTAGTTGTCCTATTTACTTGTATTTCTTGGAGGTTTTTTTTCATTAGTAATCATTCAGAGTAAGTGCCAAAAACTCTGCTCATTGTCACTGAGCATGAATCACTGATAATCTGGAAGAAAATACATTTTTCTTGAGGCACATCCCTCATGTAATTGCAACTGTACTTCTTGTTGAGTCTCTTAATTGAGGTGCCTCACTGTTTTCCCCTTCCTTTTCTTGGTTTCACTTTGCTAGACTAAGCAAGGCTCTCCCTTGTGTACCAGAAACTTTGAGAATTGAGTTGTTATTGAGTAGTACGAGTATGTAGCTTTGTACCTATTCGGTGCACAATACAGACACACTTGGATTTTTAATTCAGATCAATCAAGAGGTCATTTCTGCCAGATAAGTAAAGCTGTTTCAACGTGTAAAGTCCTCCCGGTGCAGGTAGATGTTGCTCTATCATCAGCTCAGGCATTTCAAAAATCAGTTGAGTGGGTTTTTTTCTTGCATCAAGCACAAAACGATACTTGTTCAAATTTCAACAGTGTGCACAACACTTACAAGCTAAGAATGTGTTCATCCCCCTTTAACTACCATATTGTGGCAAAGCCACTCTGATTGCAACTTGGATTTTTCTGTCCCCATGACTTAAACCTACTGACTGTCCTCTGGTACATCTGCAATGCTAATATCTGTTCCCTTTGCTGAGTATACCCCTCTCATCTGGCATCTGTCCTGACTCAACAAGCCAGCCGTGAACATTTATAGGCAATCACGATAATACTCGAAGTAATGCGTGCCGGTGCCTCGCCTGGCTGTTTGAATAAACAAGCTGGGGTTCAGGTTGGCAAGCAGAGCCAGGCGATGATTGTTGAGCTCTAGCATTTTGCATTTTCATACAGTGGCAAAGCATCTATAAATAGTCTTTGAGGAACATAAACATTTTAGTATAATGGGATTCATGTTTAATGCGGGCAATGACTTCCCTTCCCTTAGGATCACAATTAAAATGTTTAGACGAAATTAAACTGCTTCTTGGGAAGATACAATGATGCAGAGCACAATATTTAAATGAACTCTCTGTGACTGATAGAAAATGGATCTTAGCAATCAAGCTCTAAAAGATAAAACAGCAAAGCTGTTTATTATCACTACATATGCTGATAAAATACAGGCACTTGAGAACCACTGACAAAAAACATTCAATTCCTGAAAGAAACCGACATTCCTCTTTCCTAGAAAATACAGCAGTTGGAGGCAAGTTTGGGATCTGTTATTATTATTAACTAGCATCATATTATTCACCAAGTTCAGCTTTGGCAAGACAGATTTTTGTGTACAGAGTAGTTTGATAGACACGCTGTTATTTGCGAGGAACAGGTTTTGATCACTGCATTCTCTCCTTGCGAGATCCTTGGCTTTAGCTGTAAAGCTCTTGCAAAAAGCCCAAGCAGGGAGCAAAGTTGTGTAACGCTTTTATGAGTCTCCAGGTAATCCAGAAGCAAATCAGGGATTGTTGAGCCCTTGGCACAAACTGGGATAATCTCTGGGCAACTCCCGCCAGTGTTCCGTTCCAGTCCTCTACACTAGGCAATGGCCACATTATGATTAATTCATCTTAAAGTAGCCAACCAGGACTTTTTCCTCTTTGCTAAGCTCTGCATCCTACATGTAGGAAATTTGTGTAAAAATGTTATGACATGGATTTCTACAGAATGTTTTTTCCACGAGACAAGTACCTAGCACTGGCAACAACTGAATAGCTCACACAACATAGTGTTATTTAAGAACAAAATACTTAAGCTGAATGACCTTAAAAGAGAAGAGCTCATGTCATCAATTTCCCAATACAGGAAACAATTTATTCACTAATGAGTTACGCTTTTCAACTATTTAGCTCTTCTTAGTTTTGCTATTCCAGTCACTAGCTGAAGCACTTCAGCTTTTAAGTGCTTTCAGGATTAGATTACATACTATACTGTGATTGTTGTTCAGATTTACACAGCATATGACTATTGAGAACATGCACATATTAACTTAGATCCCAAGTGCACTAAGAAATTCCTGTTGCTTTAGAGAAAAGTCTGTCCCTACTTTTGTCAGGAGGACAATTCTGCATTTCAATTTGTTTCCAATTTTTGGTCATTTATTCTCAGAGCCCTAGAAAGTTCCTTATCTATGCTCTGAATACTTGTTCATACACATTAGCTTGGACAAATTCCTTATCACCCTAGAGCATTTTACTGTTTATCAGGCACCATTTTGAGTTCAAGCTGTAACTACACATAACAGCAGATCTACTAGTTCTGAATCTCATCACATCAAATATTAGCAGAAAACATTTCCAATGAACCGAACTCATTAGCTCTAGAGAGTTGCTGTTGTTCATGACATAATGAGAAAAGGAAACAGACACAGCAAACGAAGACATTTCTGGCTTGCCAGAGCTATTTAATCTGAGAAGCATATTCTTTAGAAACTGAACTTGGGGAGCTGTCAACTTATTCTGTTAATGTTACTACTCTGTCAGTCTATACTGCCCTGCAGATATATATTCAATGCTTAACTGTAATGCTTTTTGGCTTCCACGCCTTTCATCATTGTGGTTTGGAGTCATTCCATACCCTATGAAACATGTAGCTGAGGTTTCTCATGTTGTGCATCTTACAACTATTTTGTATGATCACAAAGAGAATATACCTGGCTAGCTTCTGACTGATTGCCACGTGTCAGTCATGTTGACACTCCAATTCTCTTACCATTGCTTGCACTTGAGGACCCTAGTTACGCACCAAAGCTTCAGAAGCACAAACACACTTGTTTTCACAGTTTTAGCTAGCTTTGTTCAGTTAACACTAGAAACTTGCACCTCTCTTGAATACGTTGTATGCATTTGCTTCTCACAGAGCTCACAGAACACCATACTGTATGGAAGGCCAGTGGAGCCTGAGTCTTGAGATAAAGCATACCTTCCCAGCCAGTGCACTTAGGAATCTTGCTGTAGCTCATCAAGACACTCTGAGATCCAATTTATACCAGCATTTCCACTCTGTGAAGCCAGAGGGGAAGTCCTGCAATGACATCTAAAAAGTTCCCCATGGTCTCAAAGTACTCAGTGTAGCGTGCCACATCTTCTCATGTTCTTACATTATATATTTAAAAGGCTAACATTTTAACCAAAATACTGTGGAAACAATTAACTTGGTTTTAGGAACAGTGCCTAAATTCCCTTGTTCGAGACTTTAAAATCAGTTCTGGAATACAGTACAACTTACAAGAAAAGCCAACACAAGAAAGCAAGGAGTCACTAGAAGGTATAGATATATTCTTCCTACTACTTAGAACCAAGCCTTTCATAGCATCTGTGAAGACAACAGAATAATGCATTTAAAACAGGACAAGAAATCCCTACTCAAAAATACCCAGAAACTGCTAAAATGAAACCATCCATTCTGAAACAGATCTTGTAACATGTTCACTTCCTGCAGCATCTGCAGCTACAAAAAAGTGCTTCTACCTCAATTGTGTGTGTCTTAAAGCTCACTCTAGTCCATTTTTTTCATTCTGGTAACACATGCAGACTGCACAATAGACTTTCACAAGTTCAGTTACGAAATGCCTGAAGCTTTTCTTGAACGAAGGTATCCAAAAATACAAATAACTCAAAACAAAATAGTTTCAACAGTTGATTTATATTACCTTACTATGAATTCCCTGGAAACTACTTTCTCAGACTTTGTTGCTGTTGTCTACTATTAACTAAACTTAGAACACATCAAGAAAGCAGCCTACTTAA
This sequence comes from Lagopus leucura, assembly GCF_019238085.1. Lineage (NCBI taxonomy): Eukaryota > Metazoa > Chordata > Aves > Galliformes > Phasianidae > Lagopus > Lagopus leucura. The sequence goes on from NW_024962267.1 coordinate 13,044,842, forward strand.
TTTCTTTCTGATTGTACCGATTTTTCCAGAAGGTATGGCTGCTATAGAGCTTTTGTCATAATACTTGAAAAACAACATAGCTGTTCTTCAGTTATTCTGTAAGATAAAACAGTTAAGACTCTGTGCAAGCTATTCTGAGACTTGAATCAACACTCCACTATTTAAAGAATAGCTGTTATTTTGAAAGACAGTCTGCTGTTTGTAGCTCTATTTGTATTAGTTTAAGAATTCAATTCTGTATGCTAAATGTTAAATGAATGAAATAGCCAAAATATAACAAGATATGTGCCTGTATACAAATACACTACTTAAAATGTTTAGTCATTTCTGTTAATTTCTACAAAAGAGAATTATGTCTTTTTACAAGTTCTATCTATTTCATGACAGAGCCTTTGGTCTTCTAATGACAAATGACCTAAATAAGCACACTGGTCTTTACTGTACAGTTTTATCCTAAGTGAAATGCATTTGCCTGCTTCCTGACCATTCAATCATTAATAAACTGTGGAAACAAAAATCCTCTTAGAGCTTGAGCAAAGCTTGAGTCCGACAGAAGTCCCTTTACAGTGAGAGAAGCCAGTACCTCGCAGACTACAGGAGATAAGCTTTTCTCCTATTACTTCCAAATTTAAAAAGAAAGCAATATTTGGGCAGGAGTGAGGCTCAGACTGGGACTGATCACAAGATTTCTGACTAAGCTCAGGATGAAGGTTTGCTAAGCACCGTCTGTCCCACAAGCGTGAGGACTGCATTTCACTCATCACACCATCCTCCTCGCTTCCATCAGGAACAGATGGGTAGGAAAAATAAATGAAAAGTGGGGCACAGTGGAAGCAAGCTGTTTTTCCAAAAGGAGCAAAGTGTGACTGTCAAAAGCATTAATATTTCCTAACATTGCTTTTTCTAATTAGCAACTGTTTGGTTGCTATAGTGATGATTTGCTAACACAAATCCAAAAGGAAGTAAGACACACAAAGGGAGGTGAGCTACCATAGCAGAAAAGAACACAGAGGTGACAAAGTTGAATGGGTGAAAGGAAGAGAGTCGCAAACCATCTTTATCAAGATGGGTGCAGTACAATAATGCTTTTCTGCAAATAGCTATGTCAAAATATTTTTCACAAGCTGGAGGTTACACACTTCATTGGAACAGGAACAGAGCTCTCAGTGCTTGGAAAACAAAGCTCACAGTGCTACATAGGATTTAATTCTTGTCAAACCTAAGCTACATAAATTAAAAAAAAAAAAAAATCTTCAAAAAGGAATACTGCCAGCATACCCTTTAAATACTACCGATTTTTTTACAGGACACACTGGACTAAATGTGGAATGAGTCATTATGGTCTGCTGAGTAACTAAAGCACATTTTCATAACAGCTCTAAATATCATGCTGATTTTTAAACATAGGCTATGCACATATTTGGGTGGAGGACAATTAGGGCTGCACTGCTGTTTTCCTGGGAAACAGAAACAGTATTTTTGTCCTCAATCTTAGGTTCATCTGCAAGAGGGACTCTCAACCTAATTCCAAGAGAAAGTTAACTTTTCACTTTTTCCCCACCAAAAGTAGAGTCCATCTCATTATGAGTCTTTAAATCATTTGACATTTTTCTAACAGTCATACTAGGCTTCAAAGAGAAGCCTGATTAGGTTCTTTAACCACTACTACACAAAAATTAGGTCACAATTTATCTCTGTCCCAGAAAACTGCAGCGGAGAGCTAGATCCTGTGATCATAGCTCAGCTCTCCATAGCAAGGAAGATAAGCAAACTGGGAGCTGTTCTCAGGTGGTCATCATAGACACCTGCTGTCAGAGATAAGTCTTAGTGGCAATATCCCATGCTCTGGATTCTCATTTTAACAAAGAGCTGTATCAGAGATGAAACTGACCTGTTGCTTTAGATACATTTTGAACTACAATTTGTGCAAACTGGAGCACAAAGCAGCAGCTCTAGTGTCTCAAATAGGGGAATTTAGTCTAGTTGCAAGCCAGGAAGCTGATTTTTAAACTTCCTCTGTGCTTGCCTAGACATAACCTCAGACACAGGGGACTTGCTAACCGAGTTGCAGCTCCCAGATGCAAAGGTCAGCTGTGGAAAACAAAGCTCAAAAATATTATCACAGTAGAAGTTAGAAGAAAGAGAGAATCATACCAGCAGCGGAGACTAGAGAAATTGAGCTACACAGGGAAGGAACAGCTGACTAGCTAAAAAAAGCTGAAATTGTAGAAGTTTTCTTAGGTTATACATATTTACAAGAGAAGTTGTCTCTTCACGTGTGGCACAAATCAGAAAAATAGAGCCTTACCAACATGTGAATATTATGGACTCCAATTACTTTTATAGGCATAAAATATTTAATTCATTGAAACCTTATTTGCACTGTTGTGTTACACATTCAGCATGCAGTTACGGGTCTCCTTGTACCGCCGCAGCATAAACATGCATAAAAGCTTCGATCTCAGTGGTTTTGCTTCTTATTAGTCTACTCAACTGAAAAGACAGTCTGCCAAGAGCCATCTTTTCTCATTTATCAGTCAGAAATTTTGGGCCAAATCTAGTGATGTAGACTCATAGAAACAGAATTGTTGCTCACAAAAATACTGCCGAAAAGAACAAAATTTAGCAAGCGTAACTGCCAGGCAGTTATTGGTCTGTGCTTATTTTCAACTCATCAGAACAGAGTTTCTCTTAAATTCATCTGACATTAGTTGTATCACTCGGCTGTTAACTCAAATGCTATGTTTTCCCCTTAAACCATCAGCTTACAATCTAACAGGCTCAAACACCCACACCTGCCTGGCCCTTTCACCTGGTGAATTTCAAGCAGGTAAATGTAACCTACATTGACATTTGATCTGCTTTCTTACTCAGAACAGCACAAACGTAGCCCACAGCTGAATCTAGGTTTTAAATAAGTAAGAATCATCCCACAGAAATTTGTTCAAAAGACTGTGTTGATATAAATAAAGTGAAGATTGATTAGAAAACCGAGCTGCAAATGAAGTGCTTATTCAACAATCTCTAGAAAGGTAATGAGATAATGATAACTCTATCCAAAACACTTTCAAGTTCTACTATTTGTCCTGCAACAGTTTGAGGAGTCTTGATATTCAAGGGTACATCCAAGGACCTGACTTTTTTGCTGATAATTTCTCTTCTACGCAGTGCTCTTTGTTTTAATCCCTTCCTTATTTCTACAGTGAACCCAGCTATTTTTTCCAGGGATGTTATTAGATTCTCTACCCATAGAAACTAGGGAGATGCACTCTGCTGTAAAGTTGCCTAGTTCTGAGCATCACTGTCTATCTGCAGTACCTAACACAGCAGGATACTGCTCTCGATTAAGACTTTCAGGCTTAACATGGCATTCATAAAAATCAGGAAGATTAATATACTTTCTACAGGAGTACAGAACTGAAGACGGAAAAGCAGTAGCAGAAACACACAGGAAGACTATGCTGGTTTATTTTATCATTTCCTGAGGGCTGCTACTCTCCTCCCTTCCGCTCCATCAGTACATAAATCACGCTTGCAGTTCCTTACATCCATTGAATACCAAATCTCTTGCTGCCTTCCTTCTTATGAAGATCATGAGTTAAGGGAACAATAATAGCCACATTCTTAGGCTATAATAGCAACATTTAGAGGTATTTGTCTTTTCCATTTTCTGACAGATCCATTACTAGTTCATTAGCGTTCAGTGGGTAGAGACATTCAGTAAACAAATGAAAGTAACTCCATTTAAGAGCTAGTGAGCTAAATACAGCTCTACCACTTAGCCTGCTAATTATATGGAGTGTTGCAAGTGCACACTGAAACAAATCCATCCTTTTGCAGCAGTTTTAGAATGCCTTGTCCTAAAATTTCTGGAAGTGAAAGCACACAAATTGGCTTGCTTTGTCACATTGTCAATGACAACAAAGATGGGAAATGGAAAACTAGTCCAGGAGAATTTGTGCTACATAGTTCAAGAATTGTGGAGAATATGTATTTCAAATTCAAAAAAAGATCATTATCTTTCCCTTCCACTATTTCCCTGTTAAGGTGACAGACTATTCCAAGAACTAAAAAGCACAGCAGCTGAAAGGTCCATCTCTAATTCTCAAACATAATACTGATTTAAAAAGGGATGTAACATGAAAGTCAAGACTTGATTCTTGCCATACAGTGAACGTTACTTTTTGCTAGAGTATTTAGTTCCAGGATACTTTGTCTCAAGCAACAGGATAGCATTTCTCCAGCCCCCCTTCACTTTTTCTTCCCACTATATCTACACTACTTCCCACTACTCTCACAAAGAAACCAGGAAATTGATCATCTCTGTACCATTGCTTGGATCATAACCCCTTTTGATCAGGCACAGCACACAATCACAACACACCCTAGATCCCAAAGCTCCTATTAGCTAACCTATCTGCTTGTTACATGCTGTTCCATCATATTAGGTTCACCTGCTTTGCTAAGTTAGAAAAAAAAACAAAAGGAACACAATGCAATGAAAACTTTCATATCTCAGCTGAAGATATTTCGTGTATTTAGTGAACTAAACAATATCTGTTTTAAGGGCAGAAAGGGAATGCTTTAAAAAAAGTCAAATTATTTATTTTACATAGCTGGATAAAAATGAACCACAATTAGTATTACCTGAAGAAAAGAAAACATGCATTAGTAACTTGGAAATTTACACAAGGGATTTCATCAAGAACAAGTTGTCTTACTGTGTGGAATGAAAAGGAACTAAACAAGAAGCCAGCCTCCTTTCTCAGATTTAATACAGTAGAAGTTTCATATAATATTTTCTCCACTAATCTAAGAGCTGCTTTTTGTTCAGGTTACTTCAAACTTGAAATTAAATAACAATAAACCACCACCACTAGGATAAAATAGCTTTCTGTTGGAGCTGAGAATGAAGATTCTACATGAGGAATCCAAGCTTTTTTACTTTGTTGGTGCAAATGCTGCCTATATTTTGACAAGTTATGATGTAGCTGTCAGAAATACACATTTTGGGAAGTTATGTTATTGCAGGGCCCTGTTGTAAAGATGCTTTTAAGAAGATGTTGCCTCTGTTTCTAATTGATCACAGGAAGTTCATCTCTTTGAGAAGCAGTGAGAGCTGGGATCAATGACCCTCTAGTTTAGTGCGGCTCTTAACAACCAGCAGAGATTAGGAGCCTGTCAGAAAGATAACACCAGAGATTTATAGATTGTTTTCTGTTTTTCAACTCTCATGAGTGCTCTGTTATGTTTCTCTACTCTTGGGTCTGTGATATGCACTCCCCTTACAGATCTAAGCTGTAATTCCAATTTATTAAGAAAAAGCACTGCACCTCAACGTGCTGCTCAACTTATAACCAACTGGGAGAAATATGTGGAAGCTAAGTCAATTAAGCACTTAGAAAGGCCAGAGATCAAGGAGAAATCCAAGTTATAGCTGCAGTTTCTTCTGTCATTTAAGTAGCGTGTAAAGGGCCTGAGCCTGCTTTGCTAATGCTACTAAATTGATGGAGAGACATGATCAGAGAGTAAGCCCCATGTACTCATGCTTGGGTGTCCAGTTTCTGAAATCCTTGGGAAAGGGACACAGGGGCAGGCAGAGTCACTTCTACCACATTCATAGCTTGGGAAGGAGTCAAATTGATGCATGACAAAACCATTAGTACAATAGTCCTTGTACTGATTTAGCAGAATTAGGCTACTTCACATGATCTGAGCATCTACTTCTCCTCTCTCTGGCTGAGCCAACAAATTCATCAGCATTACACTGAGCTCTCCCACAGCCTCTTGGACATGTACATAGCACCTGTTCAGACTAACTCATTTAGTGTGGATATGTCTACTGTAATTCTAAAGACTTTGTATTTCCTACTTCATATGATTTCAACTGGGCTATCCATTGTAAGTAATCCTGAAGATCATGTCACTCGTCAATATTCAGTTCAGAGAAAAGTAAAAACGAACTACAAGAACCATCACCACTTAGACACAGAGGGCACTCTGGTCTGAGGAGAAGAGCAACTCAGAGTGTACAGGGAAGGGTTACACACTCCAATGCACCTAAATTGTAAAGCAGTGAAGACCGGGTACTTTCAGCCAACAGATTTATCTGTACTCCTTTACTAACTCTGCAGAGGACCTGCCATTATTTCCCTAAGTACATGCCAAGGACAAAGATGGACAAAGACATTTAACTTAGTTTCTCATGAGCTTTGAACAATGTGCAAAGTGATGACTCAAAACCAAGCCCCAACAACTAAAGGTATACAGCAGTCTAAGTGGGTTTGTGTGGTTTCTTATCTATGAAGTGAAGCATTAGGCAGCACTACACTGCCAGCAGCAAACGGTTACCCATTTTCAACTGAGAAAAGAGAGGACTCATTTTCAGCAGGTTAGCAATGGGGTCGCATTCATTGTCTTATCTTTCCTAGTTATATTTTAAAATACATTTCTTTTGTCATTTCTGGCAGTCACATGAGGTGACTGACATTCTACAGTTCAAGTTTATATATATTCATTATATTTTTACGTCACTACGCCTTGGATGACTTAAAGAAATATATGAAGTGAACAGGACAAGTTCAAAATTGATAAAAACTTAAGGAACTGCCAAAAAAATTATATGAACTTTGGAATTTATTTTGATTAGATAGTGAGAACCACATTTTATTTTTATTTTATTTTTTTTTAAGAGCTACACGCACCTCTAGATAGGGAAACTTGTACAGGTTATTTAGCTGTAGCAAAGAGGCAAAACAAAAAGATTCATGGTTTACAGTAATAAAGAAATCTTGAAACAGGAACTAAATATGCAAGACAGTTGTGTTCCCACACTGCCATTTTGATTAATATCAAGACATCCATCTGGAGAAGGTAAAATTCCCATCTGTGAAAAGAACGTGGCCAGCACTAGAAAGCACTGGAGGAATGAGGTCTATAAAGATATGATTTGCGTAAAACAGACTTTGTTTACCATAACTTGAAACAATGAAGACAAAAAAAGAAAAATACCTCTTATCTTTGTACTTGTTGGCATGCTTTCTCCAGATTGTTGTTCCACTTGTGAACACCAGATAATCCTATTGCATGCATGCAACCACAGTTATGTCCAAACACTACTGTTTACTACATTGAATACTCGTCCTTCACAGCTCAAGCAACAGACTTAAAGACAAGATAACAATGCCAGAGGAATAAAACAAACTGTACATTAGTAATAAAAATATAAATCTCAAGTACGTTCATGCCAATTTGGGGTGAAAATTCCCCCATAACAGAAGATGTAGACTGTGATTTTTAGAGCACCTGCTCAGGATGAGGCTTGTCAGAAGTGAACTACAGCAGGAAGGAGTGCTCTGCTAGAAATTTAAGTGAGAACTTGATATTAAAATCAGTTCTATTTTAGGACTGCTGGATGATTATTTCTAAAGTGTTTCAGAAGATGGGGAATACAGAAGATCTCATCATCCACAAGACATTCCAAGATATCCTTCACTGAACTTGAATGAATGAGGGATTGTTAAGGCTCATTGTACTGATAGGAATAGGCCAATATAACTTGGAAGATGTTCATACTGGTTCCAAAAAGCATCTCCAGCATAGAGCAATAAGCACAAATGGAAAAAAGTTAGGCACTTTTTCTAATGTATTGTTTTTAAGTAATTTCCTTCACTAATAGACACTATCAACAAGCAGTTCTTACACACTAATCAAGCAGTTTTTAATTAACATAATACAGCCATCAGTAATGACTGTCAATCCACAAATATTGACAAATCTTGGGTAAAAATATTTCAGTTCATTATACATAAGTTGTTTTTCACCATACTCATCATACTTACCCTGGGTATAGAAAGCATTTTAACAGTAACCACACATTTTTAAAGGAGACAGATCCTGATTCTAATCTAGTCCATTTTGTTCAGTTATAAAAAAAACTTTTGATGTATACTGTGACTTACTTATATTTTCTACAGTGTAAAGCTAACACTTAGCTAATCTCTGAAATCTGAAGATGCACTGAGAAACAAAACAAGAAAACATAAATCCTAAGACAAAACGCCAAACATGGAAGATATTATGCATTTCCACTGTGACAATCTCTCAGACTGCGGCAAGCGTTACCAAGACATGGCGTGCACCAGTGCCAAGTGAATGTGTGCAACAGCCATTAGCTATTCCTTCTCCAAATCCCTCAAGTGACAAACCACTAAGTCCGGAGGCCTTGGACAAAAAACAGCCATAGAAAGCTATTTCTATTGACATGAGGAAATATAATAGACTTAGACAACAACTATAATGAGAAAGCCTCAGCCGCATCTCAAGATTACCCTGGACACCATGAAGTTTTTCAAATACTGGATTAAGAAACAGTATTACTTAGGCCAATGGAGAACAGCATGGTTTTACAAAGCTCTGAGGTTTTCCAAGATGCTCTCTTGTGTCTGAAATTTGAACTTATGTTACCACCCTCAAAGTTTTACATTGCAACAGTAATCAGCAGATAATAGCAAAGGAAAAGATACTTCCGTTACTTCTTGACATTGAGCAACTACTGAACTACCGGTCTGGCATATGTTGGATAGCATACGTCACATAAGTAATATTTGATACATTACTTACGTAGGTCCATACTGAGAGGTATGATAAAAGGTATAAAATAATGCTATGGAACAGAACCAAGAATTACTGAAGTAGCAAAAATAAATAAATAAATAGAAAGGAACAAAGAAAATGCCAACAAGTACTCAGCAATAGCTAGGAGAACAGGAAGGCAGACAGGCATGATATGCACCTGGGCTCATTGCTGGACACATCTGAGTTGCCTAGCACATTCACAGAAGCCCAACTAGTGCTACAGTAAAACTGGTTGTGAAGACGAGCCTGTAACAGAGCAAACAAAACCAGCCTGCCTCTTTTCCTTGTTGTGCTTCACCTTGCAGCTTGCTTCTTCTGCATTTTCACATCCACCTCTGCTGTGATACACATATTACTTCATTACCTATGATCTTTGTATGCTTATTACAGGAATTGGGGAACAGAGAACATAACTATCTCCTTTTAGGGATACCAGTATGAAAGCTTCAAACAAGTGACATGCCAGGAAACAACAGCAGTTTTCTCAGCTCTAGAATGTTTATTTACTCCTTAAAGGAAACAAATTTTGTTCCTATAAATGAATTCACTTGGATTGGCAACTACATCTGCATGGATTCTCATAGGCATTGATGAGGTAACCCCTAGGACAAGAACCCCAAAACCTAGCTGAAGGATTAGGCCTGTACTTCCATTGAACCCTGAAAGCAGAAAGCTGTTGTTGTTTTGCTTTTGACTTGCACAACTTGGGTGGCCTAGAACTAGAAGCGCCTGTAATAGATGGTCAGCTGAAATGCCACTATACAATAAACAAACACATTTGGCCATTTGATGGCAGTGTTAAATTGTGCATCACGGATACTAGTTAGGTTCAGGATTTTGCTCCTTTGGACCATAAACACCTCTTGCAGTCAATCTTCAGGAGCTTTTGATTCACATATCTCCATCACCTTCCCTCCCTCTCCCACTGTTTTATTTTTTTAATACCAGAAGTACAAAGATCATCAGAAAATAAAAAAGCACAATACAGATTAATTATCTGAAAGAAGGTGAAATATTGGTTTATAATATGTGTAGACATCTTAGTGGTTTGAAGGACACAAAGTTCCTACTGCCACATTCCTGATCATGCCACTAAATTAGAAAATAATATGAGTCATTTCTAGTCACAAATCATCACAAAAAGCAAATGTAAAGTGAAAGGAACCATTTTTCTCTCTAAACTCAAGAGGACCATCCGCTAGTAAAGGGCCCACCAGAAGGATTTACTTTCCCCACTCTTGTACATTTCCACAGTGCACAAGATCTAGAGCTTACAACTAATTACTAGCTCTGAACACACTAGCCTAATAACAAAACAGCTATCCTAGACTATATCTACTTGCTCAAACATCTATCAGCACAGTGTTCAGTCAAGTGAATGATTCGGAGTGAACAATTAAATAGCAAATTTTGCCTTTTGTTGCATTTACAAATTGTTGCCACCCCCACGCCCCCTCAGATTTTTTCATTCAACATAATTATTAAGTGAATCAGCTCAGGAAGTGATCTGCATTCAGGATTCAGCCTCTACAAATGAAGCTACCAAATTCATAGCCCACACTTACTCCCTGCCGCCCCCTTCCTCAGCAGCCAAATAAATGCACAATGCCTTGCAGCAGCCAAGACATTTCTCATCCTGACTATTTAATTATAGTTAACATAACTGAAACTATTCCGTAACCCTTCTAACAGATGGGGAATGCTCACTCTGGACAACTCCTTCTAACAACACAAATTCTATTTAAATAAAAAACTTCAAGTCCATTGGCCCTCAGCTCTGGAAGGAAAAATATAAAGAAAAAAAAAAAAACAGCAAAACCAGACATTTCCTTTAACCCCCAGCTTTACTAGTTGTATTCTGAATATATTACACCAACACCCATTAACACATTGTATAATCAATGAATATTAAGATACTATAATTACAAAATAAACAAGAGAGTTTGGCAAAACAGGAAGCTTACCCCTATCCTGGGCTCACTTACAGGACTCCAGCAGAGCAGATCTCCAGAAGAGATCCTTCCCCACTGGTAGCCAGCTCTTAAATAGGTCTAGCAGCACAGGTGAATTGCCTTCCCCTGTGCTCCTCTGGCTGACTCCTTGCTCACCTCAGGTGATCAATCAGAGGTTCAGGCCACGACTCAGCAATTCCCATACACACACAAATATATCTAAAAAGCAAGACTTTGAGGTGACTAATTTAGAACCTGCAATGGTGACCCTTCCCTACCTGCTGGACTCTGCCAGCCACACCTTTAGGCAAAAAAAAAAGATGGAAACAGCTCACAGGACAAGTTACCATCATGTGAAAAACAGATGCAACACAGGAAGATCAATTAAGCTTACCACTGATTAAGACAGTACTGGACAAGAAGAAACAAATGCAACAAATAAAACATATGTCCAACTTACACTTCCCAGATTCAACTCTTGCCTCTTTTCCCACCCCTCTCACTTCTTCCCCAAGACATTCAAAGCTAGATGAGCAGACTACAGTACCTGTCCACTGCGTTGTCCTCATTATGCCTTTCTCCTGCTCTGGCATGGTTCCTCTCCACAACCCCTGCTCCTTTCTTCAGCCACTAACTCCTTATGGAGTTAAGGCTGTTCTTTCCGGCAAGAGAATCACTTCCTACTGACTCTTAGATACAAAGAAATAGCTACCAGTATCAACCCGACAAGTTCTCTCTAAATTCACAGTTACAACTAACACAGCAGTACGTAACTTATTGTTTTTCAACCCACACAACAGGTGAGGGGCATTTTTTTCCCCACCCCTGAATTTTCACTGAAGAGCCTCACCTGGAGTGACTGGCTCAGCTGTGCCCTGTGGTTATCTGCTGGATCCCAGCCAGGGACAAGACTCCAGCCTCTCCTCATACAGATCAGCAGCACCAGATGAAGATAAATGCCTAACATCCTAAGTTAATCTTTTCCTAATTACAAGCAAATAAAATGAGGGAGGATGTCAGAAAAGGGATATGTCAGATACACGCTCTCTTTTGCTAGATTGCTACAAAACAAGATTTGTTGCTAGTAGCAAAATAGCAGTGCTATTACTTCCAACACAGCATTTTCCTAGGATTCCTAGTGCACCTAGCCTGGGTGCACTTTTCTGTACTTATTCGTATTTCTAGGGAAAAAAAAAAAAAAAAAAAAAAAAAAAGAGAAACCTTTATATAATATTACCTGTTATTTGTAATTTTGAAAGTGTTTAATCTCTTAGTTTAAACACTCTCTTTGACAGGAGTAGACAGAGTAGAAAGCTTGTGACTCAGCTGTCCCTGTGATAGTTTAGTATGGCCATGAGTGCACGATGCCATAGAGTGCTCATCTGTTAAAGGGAGAAAATGGCTTTCTATTTCAGTATTTAAAGAGCTTCTATTTATTGATTTCAACAGCTTAGTTTATTCTAAGATTCTGTGGAACGCAGACAGTAATAATCTATCTCCTCATTCTGGGTTTTTAACAAAATAAATCTGATACCACCACCTTCCCAAATGCAATTTAAATTCATTTCTTCATACAGTTCACCTTAAGTGGCCTAGAAAATATCTCAAAATCCAACTGGAATGATCTTCCTACTTGATAGGAAGCTTTCAGTTTTAGAGCTCCTTTCTTCCTTTGGCACCAAATATAACCAGATAGCATAGTGACCCCAAGCAATTGTGGTGAATATCCGAAGATATCGCAATCATATTAGCAGCCTCTAAATTATTCAGAGCACTTTCTGGTAAAATAGTGCTGCAGGACAATGAAAGAAAAAAAACAATTCCCAGAAGATTAGATTCTACCCCCCCTTCTCTCCCCATCCTGCTGTCTGTAATTATTTCCATCAGATAAGTTATTTGCTATGCAAGCTTACCTTCAAAAGCATGTTTGTTAAAAAGAGAAAGGGGAAGAAATCCTTTGTAGGGTCTGCACATGATTAAATGGCTTTAACAAAGCATAATGAATAGTAATGACACAGACCTGTCAATTGGAATGTTAAGCATTCTGCTTGTGAATCAGAAGAGCAAATGATATCAAAATGCTTACTTGTTCTGTTCCAAATAAGTGTATTCTTGCCAGTGCTGCTTATTGGTGAATATTACGCATGAATTGTTATTAGTTTGCGTGTTTCTGTAAATAACACACACGCTGTTTTACCATACTTATAAGATGTGTAAAAACCAGTATGATGCTTCCAGGATGTGTAGAGAAAACCAGTATGAAGCTACTGCTCTTATGAGCTTGCTTTGTAGCTCTCCAAGATGAACTACTATATGGGCTCTTCACTTGGACAGCCCAAGGAAATGACTGCATATATCTGTATATATACAGGACCTTAGCATTACTGATCTTAGGAAGTCAGAAATAGCCAAGCAAGACTGTAGTATCCTGACAAAAGTACACGTGCATTCTAGCAGTGTTACTGGAGGGGTGATCTGGAGAGAAGTGCCCAATGTTATCGAGTGGAGATGACTGTAGCGTTCTGTCCTCAGTACTGCACATAGTAAGGTGGGATATGTTACACTAATTTAAACTGTATTACTGTAAATCTTTTCTGGTAGTTGCCTTTAAGATGACAATGTTATATCATTGCAGAGATTAGCTGGGTGGGAACTAATTTTTTTGCTAATGTTTTCTTCTATACGAAGATACCTAGGGTGGTACAGCTTTCTAAATACTGCCATCATTTTTCTCTTGTTTCATGAACAGGACAGGCCAATACTAGGTGATATGAATTTGAAGGAAGGGGGGCTTTTCTAAGGTATTTCTATATCTTTCATCACCATGTACTTTAAAATTACATTAAGTTATACAAACACTTGGACATACAACTATAGAAGGCAGGAACTGAAGAAAAAACAAAACTTCTGTTTTCCATGTTTTTTAGCTTTGGATATTCACCACAATTGCTTGAGGTCACTATGCTATCTGGTTATATTTGGTGCCCAAGGAAGAAAGAAGCTCTAAAAAACATTAAACTTCTGTTTTCTGTTTTTGACAAATCCATTTATGCAGCTTCTCTGTTCAGGAAGGTCCGCAGAGAGAAACGGCTGAGGGTGTATCACTATCACTCTGGTGACATTCATTAACAATGTCACCTTTTGTTTAAAGACAGAGTGTTCTCTACGTAATCTGTTTTTGACAACACACTATGTGGCTGAGGCAATTTTTAACAACTATTACTCTTCTATATTGTGTTTGAAATTGATACTATTGAATGTATTACTTCTACTATTGCATATTCATTGTGGAAGACAGAAATGTGGTGAAGGCCACTACCACACCATCAAATAAAAAGAATAGAAATCTCGTGGCTATTTATTGAGGGACGACTGATCAAAAGGGATGCTTTAAGAACACTGGAAACTATGTTTTCTCCAATGGAGAAATGTATACCCTGTACTCTGAAGCTCTCTATCAGACCTGTCAGTGTTCTGCTGTCAGTTCTGTGAAAAATTTCAACGTGATGCTGACTGGATGAAGTGAGGGGAGAATGAGGAAAGCAATAAAGGAAAACATAAGTCAGAGTAGGATGTGGTGGGATTTTTTTTTTTTTTTTTTTTTTTAAGAAAGCTTCAATATTTTAAAATAAAAAACGCAGCTTATATATTCCTTATATATTCCTAGAAATATTTTAGCAGCTGACAGTTCTATAAGTAGTTTTCTATTAATAATGAAGAGAAATGAAACAACTTAATGTTGTTAACAACAACAAACTTAACTTGGAGCAGATTCCTGAATGTAAGCAATAGTCCTGTTCTGATGCAATTTATTTTCCAGTGGGGAAAATCAGCACTTCTGAAGCATTACGTGTATATCTGCTCTTGCAGAAGCCAGATAAATCAGACTGTTGAGGTAGATCTGTGCAGACCTCAATCCAAAATTGAACTGACCAAAGCAGCCCTAAGGTACAGATTGAATAGCCTGATTTTATTAGCAAATGAACGAGAACTCCTCTCTTTGTAATTAGAGGACATTTGGTTGTCTGATGACACAGCCCTACTATGACTCCCTCCTCTCTTGCTTCCCCTGGGAGCCTTTGGCAGCTCCTCTATGTGTTTAGATAGTCCCTGAGGAAAGGGAGCCTCTACTCATTCCACTTCTTCAGGAACAAAGCATGCGAACAGGGAGGAAAGAATTAAATTGGGAAACATATTTCACACAGTCTGATTAATGCTTGTATAGGCTTCTTAGGAGATAAGTACTATTTTATTAAATTCTCACTCTATTAATATCAGAAGATTTTCTATGTTAAGCACTGAGCTGTGCAGGTTCAGTATTTACTGCATGCTTGATATTTTTTTTCTTTTTTCCCCTAAAGTTTATTTTGTTTCTTAGGTCCATTTTATTGGGAAAATTTTAGAACCTTGAATTTTATTTTAAAAGCTTGAAATACGTATATAAACAAACTTAGCTTCATATTCTTCCACCTATCAGTTTAAGATAAATGAATGTATAATGAGACTCTGCTGTGATTTTTTTATCACGAAGGCTCATGAGATAGAAAAAGTAAAGCAGTAGTTAAGTAAAGAGTTGGTTTTATTTTCTTTTATCGACAGTAGAGAATATGATAGTTTAAAAAATATATTGGTAAATGCCTTCTGGAATCTGGCTACTAAATTATGATTTCAGTTCATGTTTATAAAAAATATAAAGTATGGCTAGACCCGAAAATGATTGGTGATGACAATCCTATTTTACTAAGTGAAATTTTGTTTCTGTGTGAGTCAGTTGGCTATCACTAATTTGCCCTGCATCACAAGAGTGACAATGAATGGTTTTTAATATGATAGCACCGACAGCTTCACGTCATTGAGTTCACTTGAAGAGATGTTGATCTAACTCACTGAAATCAGAGTCTGACAACTGTATTTAGTTTCTGTGTAGAGAACGACATGCAATCCTGCTGGTATACCCCAACCAATACTCACAATCTTATGTTGGAATACAATCTTGACAAATCATTTAAGCATTTACTTTATCCTGATTCACTGCAGCAAAACACTCGTGCACATGCCTAAAGGTACAGACATGCTCGAGTGCTTTTCTGATTAATGATGGACCAGAGACTCAGTGTCTAATTTCAGGACTAACGGTGTCTCATTGCTAGATTGGAAAAATTACTCATTCTTGTACTATTTAGGGAGACTAACATCACATTCCTTTTCTCTTTTTCCATGAATGCTGCAGGTGAACATATGTAGGGCTGAGCCCTTGGGCAGAAAGAAGATTGAAATGCTGGCACATCACTGGGCTAGCCATGGGGTGACGTCCTGAGCCCCTCAGGGGCCAAAAGGGCCACGTGCACACCTGTACATATCCACAAAAGGAAGTTTATAAACTGCTAACACTGCATCAGTTGAATGGGCGAATCCTAAAAATTTATTTCTAGGAAATGAGAGAGGAAAGAGTTAAAGGCTTTTAACATCCTGTCAAAATGTCTGCTGTGTTCAGGAATGGTGTGTTTTTTGCTTTAAAAAGAGATAAATGCAAAAAAAAAACAAAAAGCATGACAATCAGTCCTGAGCAAAAAGGAGGCAGGGGAAGAAAACAAATGATGAGTGTTGTCCTTAATGTGAATCCTGATTTCAGCCTCCAGACTTGAGAACAACAAGGTCAAGGTCTGAATTTAAAGAAAAATGCAGCCTCCCATTGCCAAGGCATCAAAGACAGTGTCAGACTTAATTGTTAGATTACTGTCTAATCAATGATTTCTCTGATTAGTGACCCACTGACAATACAACCAAATCAATGTGTTTATTCCAAATGTTAGTGCTGATGTGCTAGAAGAGTGAAAATCAGGAAAAAAAAATTACAGCACTAAGTAACTCAAACCCCCGGCATGCCAACTGATGCTGTCGTTTGGCTTGCTTATTTACAATTTTTGAAAGGTTTACTTGACTACAAAAGGGCTGAGAAAAGGAATTCAAGTCATGTTTAATGACACCTGCTATATTATCTAAATCAATCCGCTGCTGTGCACTGTAGTATCTTATATTTTTGTACAGTAGAAGACAAAATATTTATTTATTTTTCTTTCATACAGTTTTTGGCCCGTATCTTGTTGATGAGTTCATGCTTGTAGGCAGGAGGGCAGTGCACTAAAGCTTCACACAATCACTGTTCAGGTGAAGAAAAAAAGCGCCCTGAAAACTGAATGGAATAACAAAAAGACAAGAGTCTGTGCTCTAATTAATTTTACATGAAAAGGAGAACTTATAAAAGGCAATAAAGGATTTAATGCCCAGAGGTATCTGGACAGAAACTTAGGAAAGATTGCATAACTGTGGAACTGATGATTAAAGTCCATATACCAGCGTTTGATTACAAGCAGAGGTTATATACCAAAAATGTAAATTATGACTTAATCAATGCCCAGAGTAGATAGAATGCAGTATCCTCCTGATAGTTGAGACAAATGCGGAAGGAGGAAACTGGATAACACTGCCTTCAATTTTTAATTTACATTTCAAATGCAAACCGTTTTAATTATGTCTAATTGAAATGATTTATTGCCTTAAGTGAGAAGGAAGAAGGCCTGCACAGAAATGCAATTGCTTAATCTTTGTACTGCATGTTTTTCCTGATCCTCATTTGTTTATTGTGCTGAATGCAGAAATGGGAGATATATCTGTGGCCAGTCTTCGCACATCTAACTTCTCAAGCTGAATTGAATCATGATATGAAGAGAGAGAAAGTACTTTCTACAGCAGAGAACCAACTCTGTGAAAAGGTGAGCTGTTTAAAGGTGAACTGACATTTTGCTTCAGAAATGAGAGCAGCTGAGCCATGGGGCTGTGACCTTGTGGGAATGCAGGTCCGGGGGGGAGCAATGTGAAAATTTTATTTCTCTCGTGCTCTTCATCCAAGAACTTCCCCTACAAAACCTTTTTCAAAGCAAAAACCTAGAGTTGGCTATGTGTATCGATCGTTGAGCTCTACACTATTTGCCTGTTAACTGTATATCAGCCTGTAAAGTAAAACTATAAAACATTCCTTTAAAAATATCCACTGACTTTAAAGTAGGTGAATCTGCTATTTGAAACATGTTTCAAGAGTTACTACAAATAAATTAAAATTAAAGAAATTGATCAAAACACATTAAAAAAAACAGTCCTCAATTATAGGAATAATTGTTTGTTTTTAAAGATAAACTATTTTCTAGTAGTTCATAAAAGCAATGGAAGTGAAAAAGCAGTTGCTTATGGCGTATGTAACTGACCTGAGGGAAAGCAACCTGCCAGAAATCTCTCATGAGGACTAACTATCCATATAATCCTTGCGTTTGAGTTGATGCTTGCAGACAAGCAAAGGCGGATGTCAAAGTTCTGAAGGCCAAATTAAGACAAAGTTTCTCCAGGTTTCTCTGAAGAGCAAAGCATTTCGGACTATCTTTCAGCTCCTGTAACTCAAGTCTCCTTGACAGCCTATTATTAGTTCAGTCATATTACATTCTCTTGATTCTTTCTGACAAAGTTATCAAACACCCCACTGGGACCACAGCCAAAGAAGCATTCACCTTTACACAAAGGGCCAAATCCTGATAAAGAACACGCAGCTGGAGTAAATGGACTGTTTGGTGAGAAAATAAAGCTAGATGGAGATTTCTGCTGCATCTTGTCACAGCTGGTGTAAATCCAAGCCACAGGAACTACAGAGTATAGGGAGAAATAAAATATACAGCTCAGCAGTGTAGGCTTCTCCCCATGCTAACGCTCCCTTGCAAATAGCCATTGTGGATTCATTTTACCGAGATGTGCTTTTACTCTCCCCTTATATGCTCTCTATTGTCTATTCCTTCATCCATAAGGAAAGAGCTATTTCTTTATTTTTATCTCATTCACAGCAGCAATATGAGCAGTAATTCCTATTCAAGAACTGATGCAGTAGTCACTCGTAATACCCATTTTTTTTCATATCCTTATTACTTATTATTTCTGATATGCTTATTGCTTTTTATTTTAGTGCAATTACTTCATCAGATTTTCACAGTTTCTCTTTTAATGATCTGACGATCCATCTTTTGCAAGTTCAAAGTCATAAATTTCCAACTGTCCTTCATTCTCCAGAATATTCAGCCTTGTTAAGGTGTGCTGGAACAGAAGCCGCCACTCTGTATCTTCTTATTAATTTTTCAAGAACTCAGAATAGCTCCTGGAGATGAACGTGGTGACTTTTGATATTCACACCGTAGCTAGAGCGTAGATAGCTACCATGGGTACACCAGCGCACTACAAAAAGACAACACAACTCTTGCTGTGATTCTATCTGATTAAGTTGAAAAGTCCAGAAAGAAAACCAAGCTCTGCACTCTGTGATCTGTCTGCTGTAGCACGCTTGTACTTCCTAATCAATTGCAGTCTAGTTGTTACACAGCTGCTCAGTAGTGGACTGCTTGTACATATGTACACATACATGCATGTGTATAAACATACATTCACAGACTAAGGAAAAACAGAAGATGGCAAATCCCTCAAGAGGAAGCTAGTAATTATAAATGGGAGACAGATGATAGAAGATGAAAGCGCGTGTAGGAATTTATTTTGTTTTACTGGTACCTTTGGCTCCTGATTTACAAGCTTTGCAGTAAGTAAGGTGGAAACATTCCCACGATTCACACAGAAGTGGCATCTTTGGTCAATGTAACTACCTGACTCTCTAATGCTAAGAAAGATCTCCGTAAACATCATTTTCTTTTTCACAAGGTAAAATTTCTGTGCTGTAAACTTTAAGAAATATGATTCACCTTGTAAAAGGCAACCATCTGTCAGCTCTAGGTTCAGATACCTGCTTATCGCAGCTTCTGGTGATTTGCTCCAAGTAGAGTAGTGCAGGCAGATAAGAAGGAGTGTTAGCATACTGCAAATATATTGTCATCTTCTGCTGTGACAGACAAACCAAAAACACGTGCTTGTTTAACCTGAAGCAAGCACTGCATTGGCCATTAAGACAGATTTTTCAATTGAAGGATTACTGCTGATTACTGATTACTTTGTGAACAAAATTCTTTAATGAACTTTAATTTCCCATAGCTAAGTCCTTCTCTCTGATCCAAAAGTCATTTTTGAACAATGCAACAGGTGACATTAATAAATTCCTAAAATATCTTCTATCTTTTGTAGAATCCATCTAAATCAAGATAAGTGTTTTTCACTTTTTTCCTTATCTGGCATTCCACAACCTAAAACACTTTATAGAAAAAGATAGTATGTTTACAAAAATAAAACTGCAGGAGATAGAGATAAATTAAAACGCAGAGTAAACAGTGGATGAAATATGTATTCTTCTTTCTGTGTCATGTTACAAGGTGCAGTCAAATACTGCAGCTTTGTCAATAAAGATCACTGGTCAATGCTTGTATTTAATATGCAGAAATGCAGTTAACCTGAGAGCACAAGCATTCATTGGTATTTCAGCAGCTTTTCTTCTTTGCCCATGAGCTGAGCTTCTGCATCTAGTAAGAAATAATAAAAGTGAGCTGTGGCTGTCACATTTAAAGCAGAAATCAACCCGGTTGATTTGAACCCAATTTTCTACACTTGGCACTCAGAACTCAGTTGGGAAGGTCACTCCTCCTTACACGTATTGCTTTAAAACAGTACGTGCTATAGACTAATATGTATAGGTGTTTTGTTTATTTGCTTTTGGTAGACAGTAGCATCCTTTTCCTTTGCTTACAATTTTGTCATTATTCCTGAGGCGGAAACATTTCCTTGTGTGTATTTAACATCGACTCCATTGCAACTACTCATCGGATAAGCCCCAGTGGGATTTGTGTGCAGAGGTGAAGTGACACAAACAAGATACTGAGCTCCTGCTGCTACTGGCAAACCACGCCTTGAATCAAGCTAAGACATTCCTCAAGGTTGTTGCCTTTTTACAAGTGCAGACTCTCACTCAAGAGTTCAGTAGTAACTAGAGCAAGAAACTACCAAATGTAGGAGTGCAAAAACACTGGATGTTTTCAAAATCTCTTTTATAAGTCCTCCTTTATGAAAGTCTATCATCCTTGTATGTTAATGAACAAAGGAATGCTCTACTCTTCTCTGTATAAAACCAGCCATTTTATGTTTCCTAGGCCAGTCCAGATATTTTTATTGCTTACATCTGTGACCGTTCAAAGATATGTTCTGCAGAGAAAAAAGGAAAGAACATATACAAATAAGAGTAATCTTTTTAAGTAAAGTAACTCCATTTGTTGAAGATTTACTTACAATTTATTTCACTGATATTTATATGAATTAGAATGAAGAGGCAAAAAATGTGAAATGTAACTGTTATGGTTCATATTATTTCATATTTTAACGCATTGTTGCAGTCACAAATGAACAACAAAAGCTATAATTGTCTTGGTTCTCTCACATGGACTATTTTAATGAAAACCAAGTATTTGCTGTTTTTATAACCAGTACTATGATTTCTCTCTGTGCCAGGCAGTTAAAATTAACTCATTTTCCAAATAACCCTCTGTTATAATGTTTGAGATTAAAAACCCCCTACCTTAATTTCATAGAGAACAGTTACTCAAACTTATTCCCAAGAATAGTCTGGCAAAAGTCTGTCTTTTCATATGTCAATATCAGTGAGAAAATTCTTATCTTTACCAACGCTGTATCTCAGTGTTCAATACGACATACAAACTGAAAAGTACGAAATTGTGTGTAGTAAGAAGAACAAGTAAAGGCAGCTGTAGGAAGAACATACTCAGGGGCAAAGATTTGCTTAAAGACTAAACTGAAATCATTATTCAGGAATTTTGCTGAAATATCATTGTAGCACTAAAATCAGATGCAAAACTTATTTTGTGAGCTTTAAGCATATGTCAAACTCCTACCCAGGGAATGTTTGTCAGAAATATGCCATGTACAAACAGAAGATAATATTAAATATGGCAAAATGAAATCTAATTCTAGAAATTTTGCTTCAATACTTGACTAAAATGTCTACATATGTTTCTCACACAATTCCCCATCCCATGAGTGGGGGCTTCCCCATCAGAACTGAGAGAATCAGGAAGAGGTGAGAAGTACCCCCTGCACACCTGATACTGTGCCAGGGCTACAAAGGAGTGATCCCCACTTCCTTATTCCATATTTATCTGCTTTTATTCTGATACAGTTTTGTTGTAACTTGACACAAATAATTCAGTTTTTCCTCTTGATGTGAAGAATGTGCATGCCTAGCTGCTCTCTGAAGTTCATTCCCCTTGTAATTCCACAGAAAAACAGTTGTACTTGCTATGTCGAAGAGTACATTTATGAAGATGAACTCATGAATTTGTCCAATTTCTGCTTAGATTCTGCTGTCTGCCTCCACACTAAATCTCAGTAGCAAAGCAATCCAGAAATTTGCTGTCTACTCTGCTTTCCTGTACGTGTTTTAGAACAGCTTCCACTGGTTTGTGATTATTGCCGCATTATTAGACTGTGGGATCTAGTGAAAAACAGTTCTAAAATAAAGTATCCACAGCCCTCATGATTTTGTGGGTCTCAGATGAAAAATATTGCAACTCAAAACTTCCTGATTTAAGCAGCTCAAAGTAGAAAAAATGGCAACCAAAATATATGTATTTTAATTTTGAACGAACGATGATAATTTTTTGTTGTTTTGCTTGTTTTGCTTTCCCAGAAATTATTTTCCCTTTCTATGCTATGCTACTCATTAGGAAACCAGGAGAAACTGAAGCCAGTTGAAAGTGTTAATATTTTAAATGAGATGATATTCAATGGAAGATATTAGTGAACAGTGACAATGGAGGACGTGCATATGAGTAGCACATAAACATTATTGAATATGGAAGCAAATGTTTACGGTTTCTGCAAATAGAAATAAATATGTAGTTAGGGTAAGCCAAGTACTCAGCAGTGTGGGCCATAGGCTTTAAGTAGCTGTGACACCATTATCCCATGCATAAATACGACGTAAATCAACGTGCAATGAGATGGCGTTTTCTGCAAAGCAGTCCTTTTAGTAATCATTCCAGAGTAACTTAAGGTTATCAGATAACTACATGGAACGCAAATAGATAAAATAATTGCTCTCTCAAGACAGTCTGTTAGGTTTTCCTCTTCACCAGATAGAGATCCTCCTGTTAAGCTTGC
Organism: Lagopus leucura; assembly: GCF_019238085.1. NCBI lineage: Eukaryota > Metazoa > Chordata > Aves > Galliformes > Phasianidae > Lagopus > Lagopus leucura. The sequence goes on from NW_024962267.1 coordinate 13,067,572, forward strand.
TCCTGGCAGATGTAAAGTATCATAACTGAATATGATATGAAATAAGTGAAAATCACATTGTTACAAGGACTCTACATACACCAAGTTCTAGTGAAAGTCTAGGCCTAGTGGTCAATTCTAAGCATTTAGAAACCTAAGTGACCAGCTCAGAGAATGTATAGTAACAGTGCTGAAAATACAGAAGTGGGAAAGTAGCATGCGTGTGTCAGTTCCTCAATATATAGTTTTAATATTTGCCAACTACTTTGTTTCAGCTTTTAGATATCTACTAAGCATAGCTTACTAGACTTACGGTAATAGATGATCATTTTAGTGACTGCTGGCAAATGAAAGCTATCTTCTGACAACTTCTAGAGCTGCTTCAATACTATTTAATCTCAACTGACCTGAAACACACTCTCAGAGCAAAGAAGCAAGGCTTACAAGGGACCAAGGATCAAACATGTTGCTGTTCTGCATCGTCTTCATTTTCGATTACAAAAAGAGGAGTAAAACTGCTGCTTTTCAGATCTGATCGTATTATATATCCACTTCACAAAGAGATGAGGGATGACATAAGTAGAAAAACAATGGGGAATATGCCCTTAAGAAATTATCTTTGTACAGTTATGCATTTGGTTTTTGAGCTGTCATGTTTTTCTCTTGTCCGCGTGAATGTTATATACTGGAAAGTAAATAACTTAAACGGCTATCCTGTTCCAATATGCACATGTAATATACAAACTAGAAGATCCCTGTTTGCTGCTGTTGTTAGTAGAAATCAACAAGTGACATTTTCAGTGACGTGCAGAGACAACGCCTTAGGAAACAAAACTGAATTCAGTAACAAAGTTTTGTAGTGTGTATTACATGGTCAAGTTGGTAGATTAATAGATAAGTATACAGTATTACTGACCTCACTAGATTCTTATCCTGAATTTTTTCAAAATTGCTTTATGTGAAAGAATAAAGTTTTCACAAGGTGCTCTGAGAAGAAAAAAATATGTATATTTGCTATATCATTGAGTTTCTATAACAAATGACAGAATGTACAAGCTACAAACACTGCTTGTATGCTAGCACTTAGAAACTCATATTTCCATTTCAGCTGCTGCATAAGTTATTAAATGTCATCTCTGCATTGGTACACAAAACAAAATATGACAGACATAGAAGTGTCAAATAGGATTTGTGTAGTCTGTTGGCAATCTGTTTTGAGGTGTGTTTTCTTGTAGCTGTGAGTCACACTGTAAACTAGATTGTAAGACACTTGAATTTAAATGTGTATTGCATTACAGGGTATTGTTGCTGTTTGCTATGTTTCAAAACTCTCAGTGTTTTTGTATTCCAAGAGGGCTGCAAGATGAGACAAATTCTGAAAATCCTGCTTGCAGATTCCTGCATTTCTATTGGCCGTGCAGTGCAGTGCTTTTCCTCTACTCTGGATAAATTTGTTTGGGCACCTTCACGTGTCCACAAAGAGATAAGTAGGAACATAAAGCTACTGTTTGCTGGTCAGCACGCTCAAAATACAACCTGATCAGTCGCCTGGGCTGAACACCAGTGTTTTCACCATACCTTGACAGATGGAGAAATAACTGTAGGTCTATAGTTCTTTACTCCTTATCCTTTTTTTTCCTTTAGGATTTTCCCTGGAGGGATGGCAATATGTGGTACAACACAGCTCTGGAAATGTTGCAGGCAAGGTCAAATGTTCAACAAATGCTCTTAGCCATGTCCTTCAGGACAGTGTCCAGCAGGGAACATCAGTGATGTTGACACTAATCTGGGTTATTTCAGAAGGAAACAAAGCTGCTCCAGTTCAGACTGTTGGATGGTGTTCAGATATTACAAAGCACTCCACAAGGTCAGCTTTACAGGTAAGTGGCTTTACAGACAGGGTTTCACAAGCACAGTTTTTCCCCACGTCCAGATAAGTGTTCCATACAGGAGTTCCAAGATTTAAATATTTCCCCGCTAATTCATGTAGAATAGATTGATGCTTATGCTTTCACATTGGACTCAGAAAGCATTTTTAACCAGCAAAGGTGTTTTCATTTTTAGATGAATGGATGACACATCTGACATTTTTACAAGAGAAATAGTAGCAGAACTAGCTAAATCTTTCAAACCAGTAAGAAAGCATTTTGATGATACTGCATGTTTTGCCTGCCAATAATCCCTGATCTTCATTTTTTTTCCTTCAGAAAATCTTCAATCAGATTGTAAAGATACTAAATTCCTTCTCCCTGCAAATTAAAATAATGTAGCCTTAGTAAAGGCTGTTATCGCTTTCCACCTCACAACCACTCTTTCCAAATGTTTGCATTCTGTACTCTGAAGCACGGGGAGAAAACTTCAAGTAAAGATTCAAATACGAATAATGGAAAGCTACTGGTTTTTTTTTTATAGCCATTGAGAAAACATTAAGATCTTTATTTACGTGAACCAGGTAGTTCCACTGTTTTCACTCTATTCACTCCTATATCATGCTCAGTGACTAAAGTATCCACGGGGTTATGTCTCCTCAATCATTTGCTTCAAGAAAACAAATAATTCTACTTTGCAGCATAAAACAGAAACAAAATAAAATCTGAAATAGGTGATTTTCGAGGTCACATTTGTCAAAATGAAAAATATCTGACATATTTGTTGGGTAGCAGAAATGATGGGAAGAGGGTACACATCTCTTACCAAGAAAAAAAGATAATGAATACTGAAACATAGTGATGATTGTCACTCAAATAGTTTTCAGTAATGAGATTCAGCCTGTGTGTTCCTAGCAACAGATGCTTTCAAAGCCCCTGTTATGAATGACCTTTAAGCATAGTATTTGTTGTAACGAACCATATTAACCATCTCCTCACAGATTCAGATACCCAACATAACGCTTATGTTCTGAAAAATCCTCTTGGAAATTTCAGGTTTTATTTCATCATCATAATTATAATTTCAACTCAGTAATGTTAGTATGAAAACAAATGGGATGTAGCATAGAGAAAGATATTTGGTCATGGTGGAATACGAACACAAAAGTTTATTATGTTGAAGAAAAGAGGTGACCTAAAACACTATGGCCAGTTACTGTAGCAGATATGTCTTAAACAGTTTTTTGTTTTTTTTTCTCCATTACTATCATTCAGCAGCTAAAGTGTCAGTGAAACAGATTCCTGTTTAACCCTTAAAGCTAAAGATTCTTTCCTGCTGCAACAAATTCCACCAGAATGGATGAATAATTCAATAGATATAACATACACTTCTTTTCTACCAGATTTCCACTTAGACATTTAAGATAATTACCACAGGAATAAAGAGGGGCCCTTTTTGCTCATCATTTTCCTACCCATCATTTTCCTTCCTAGAGAAGGGAAGGTGCCAGAAAATAAGGGGGAGAAAACGCGTTAATTCTTATTTTTGAAATTTAAACTTCAGATGAATGTTCAGTGTACTGAACGCAGACAAGACAGTCCTTGTACAGATGAAATAGGGGAAAGCACTGTAAAGGTGGTTTTATTATCTGCTTTGAGTTGAGTGCTTTTTCTGTCCAACCTAGGATTGCTATCTGTCCTCCTCTGCCTCCAGTGTCTGAGCTGAGAACTTTTGGAAAATTTAAGTAAATTTACTTAAATAAGAATACTTAATTTAAATCAACAGCATTTATTTCTCTTTAAGAATCTGTGATTCTTAAGAAACTTCAGCTACTTTGGACAAACTCAATTCCCATACTCATTTACATGAGCTGCCTTAGTGATTTCTTACATTCTTCATACTAAAAAGGAGTTACACTGAGAGTTTTCGAACAAAGCAATTGCATTAATGCTCATTTTCAGCTGTATAATTTCCTTTTTCTCCTCTAAGAAACATTTTCAGTACAGTACAGTCAAATTTCAGAATTCTTTTTACTTCCTTTCCAATCTGTTTTCTCTATCTCTCACGTGCCCTAAAGAATAACATGAACTGCAGATTGGTCTGGAGTTAATTACACATATTACTTCACAGATACAATTTCTGCACTGAGTAAAACCCTATAGCTAGGAGTACTATGGATTTTAACTGCATTTATTTACCCAGGAGTTACTGTAGCATACACAATCACTTTCTGTTGCCAACGCTAGTCTTCCATAAGTTACAAAACTCTGATTGGACAAAAACAACTGTGTTGTATATGAAAATGAAAATAATAGTGCTATCAATGAAACAATGAAAGGACAGACAGGTAACTAAATGAAAAAAATTCCCCAAGAATCCTTTTTAATATCTGACCGCTTTCCTCTGGGCGGTGGCCACATGGAAAAGTGAAACAAGCCTAATTTATTATTTTGGAATCTTGTAGAGGGGCTATGGAAAGAACAGCAATACTTACTAATGTTTATTAAGAGTGTAATTGCAATTTATTATTGATCTTTTTTCTCTCTTTTTTTTTTTTATAGTTACAGGCATGAGGAGACTATGAAAATGTAAGAAATATTTATATTATCTGTAATTTCAACTGCTACAGTTTCTTCTGCTTGGTTGTTAATTGGAATTTATATTCTTGTTATGAAACCTCACACATTCTCATTTTATCAGCAGCAACTCAGATTAACACTACAAAAACTAAGATATTCTTTGCAAAGTTCCATGCTTGACAAGTTAATCAAGAAAAGAACTGTCTATTATTAGTGTTCTGTTTTTTGAACAGTCATTAGCTAAACATACTTTGTATTTACATATCTGAAGTGAAGCAGGAAAGGATAAAGTGACAAAATTTATTTCTGTTGCAAAATTATACTGCAAATAGGGAATAATTGAATTAAAATTTGTGTCAAACACATTGGAAATAATAATTTAAAAACTAATGCGGGATGTCTCAAGATAAAAAATACCAAATAAAAGAGGAAGGAAAGCGAAAGAATGAATATATTTGCAAGGGATGATCCATAAAAAGGGATCTCAAGCATGATGTTGGAAGGTAAATTCTCCACTCAGGGAGCACTGGGATGGGCTGAGTGCTGGTGCTGAGTTGGTGTTCTGATACATTTGTACTCTCTCTCAGGATGAGTAGGGCCATTGGCAACACGATGGCTGCAGAGACACTTAGACAGCATAAAACAATACATGAAAACACTTGTTTTGCTTTGTTCCTCTCTGATTCTAGCTCTGAAGACCTGAGCTTGTGCATCACTTTGCACCAGGAATTGCTTCCTGGATTTATGTTCTTGATTTTCCTCTTTATATATCATTAATCAACTTCGTATGGATGTTAATATGATGAAAGCAGTTCACCAGTTACAGGAATAATAGAAGACAGAAAACATGCTTAATAGAAATGGTCAAGAGAGCTTAAAAGAGCTCAAAGAGAATGCTACAGCAGTATGATCTTCACAGTGAAGATGACTAAATATGAAGTGCTTTAACATAAGCAGGCTTGGACTTTACCTGAAAGAAGGAAAACATAACTCAGGGAGGTTCTATATCCTGTGCTGTACAGGATCATCACAACTGCTTCACATTATCTGCCCTTTATACATTATGAATCACTGCAATGTCTGAATACTTTATTTCCCTCACGGTTTGGGAATTGACAGGATGTGCACATTTGCCCTTGGGTTTGTTATTTCATACCACTGCCTACCATTTGCATGTGTATTTTCATTTTATTTGCTCTTGTCAGTTCTTTAAACAGGATACAAGTCTATTTGAAGGAATGCAAAATGGTGGCCTGGCCAATTCTTAAGTGAGCCATGTTGCGATACCGGCTAAATAATGCATGAATGGATCTGTGCTAGCAATAATTCACTTCCAGTGCTATTCATTTCTTTATCATATGTCAGTTCCCTTTCCTGTCAGGATATCAAATGGCTGCAAAGTGCAGCGGGCTGTTCTCCTTATCTTTGAGCTAAATGTTCCATTATATCACATTTTAGGCTTTTAAGATCTCATAATGAAGCACACAAAGTCTGAAGTGATCTTGAATAGCATATTCGTGATGCAATATGTTAAAAAATGATACAGCACCAGGCCTGAGTATTATGCCACAGCAGGATGCAATATGACTTAAATCATTCATCCATTGGAATTGTAGGTACTTTGCTCCTGCTTTCCCGTGAGATTTTGGAGACATTTAGGTAAATATCTACAAACATGTATAAATACATCAATTTGTAGATATCCTGAGGTCAAGGAATTTGACTGGGGTGAGAGAAGTGTTCAACTCTGGGATTCAGCACTAGAAAATGTTTTCTCTTAAGCGACTATGCGTGCCTTCTCTAAATCCTTTGGTCTTAACCTTTGAATTTTTACAGTGTGAGCCTGTTAATCTCTTTCTCTTACAATACTCTTCCTTAAATGGGAAATGACACTTTGAAGATGTATACGTGTACAATGGTATATTCATTGCTCTTTTGGTTTACAGTATGAAGCCAAAACTATTTTTGAATCAGAATGGCTCATATGGTATTAATATATGAAACAATCTAATTCTTTACTTTTGTTGAAAAGGTAGAATAAGAAATGGATTCACTATCTAACACGAGTCCCAAAAATAAGTATTTGAATTGCCAGTTTAACAACTTTGTTTTTCTATTTCATATTTCAACTAACACTGGCTTATTTATTATAGCATTGTTCTTAAAATAAACAGTCTAATAATAAATGTTCCTGCATGGTATGTCACCAAACAGATGCTTGAAAGAACAGCAGTGATTCAAATAAAAACAAAAAACAAATCTTAAAAGGTCACAGCTCTTCATGATATTCCAGGTGTCAAAAATCAGTGAAGCAGAAGTATCAAAACTTAAACATGTCAGCTGCTGGAAGAAGAATCCAGAACCTGCACAAATTTCTGAGTCATCTAACTACTTCGAAGTAGGCAATAAACATATGAGAAAATATTGGATTTGAGTTAAATTTAACCTAGGGTGTTCAGAACCCTTCTGACAAAAACAAACAAACAAAAACCAAACAAAAACCACAAAAAAAGCCACAGAAAATAAACAAATCTCTTAAGCAGAGGTGACTTTCTGTGTCTGGGCAGATGTCGTTCTTTACAAATGCCAGGGCTACTGCTGTGTCCATAGCAGGTATTGACAAGCACTGTAGCCCTGCATGGGGTTACAGCTTCTGTTTGGTTTATCACTATACCTTTACCATTTCCAATAAAACATTGATATCTTCTGTGCCCTTTAAATAAAAAGGCAAATCGGGGCAGACAGGTACCATGCCCAACTCTGAGTACCTCTGGTTCAAAGTTTTACCCAACCCAAAGAGCTGCTGTCTCAGACAAGACAAGTGCTACTGTGGATACCTCACTGCACTGGGTTCTTGGCTCTGTACTTTGTAGGACCCTGACAAAATGAACCGCAAAAAATACCAAACAGATGGACAGCTGCACTACCATTACTTGTTATATTTGCACTTAAAAAATTGAAAATCATTGATTTCTGAATGGGAGGCAAATCTAAATGATGCAGGTAGGCTACCTGAAGCCAGTAAGCACAGTTTCCTCCTGCAGACTTAACAGATACAGGATAAGAAAACCAACAACCAGTGGTAGCATGCAAGAGCAGCTCCATATCCCTGCTGTACTGTCCAGGCTGGTGCTGCAAGTGCCTACACAGCCTCCAGGCATCGCCTGTGCTCTGGGATACGCAGGCTGGGGAACTCAAAGCCCCAAAAACCTAGTATTTAAGCTTTAATGCTCAGAGACATAATCACAGATCTTTTCCACGTGTACTATTTGAGCTAATCCATTAGCCTTACTCAAATTAGCCTATCTATTTATAAGATATTAAATGCACTACAAAGTCTAACATGTTTTCCATGCTCTATAATCAGAGCACCTGTTTAAAAGCTCACTGCAGCAGTACTTCCTGAAGATTACAGGCCATTAGGCAAGTTGTGCAGTACCCTATTTTTATAACCTCATCTCTCTTCCTCTTCCACATTTGATTGTAGAAGTATAAAAATGAGATTCTTCTCCCTCCATACACCTTCTCAAATTCCTTTACTGACTGAGATGAGGAGAATAATATTTATATAATGCGCAGCTCTACATTCCAGTTGCTATGGTAAAAAACTCTCATAAAATATTTCATTAACTTCTTATCCTATTTAACACAGTCCTTCCCTCTTGAGAGGATATAAAAACTTGAGATTCTTGCAGGGCAAGGTTTTGGTGAGAAATGTTAAATTATTTTATTTTTTCTTGAATTGTTCTCCCTTTCAAAAACAAAGAACAGAAGACAACTTTGAATTGGATGACACTTCTACGACCTAAGTTTATGGAGTCATTCAAGCAGGCTCCATGAATGGAGGGTGAGGGGTACCTGGTTCTCTGCATGGCCTCACTCCGCATTCTGTGCATAAAGGCCAATCCCTCTCTTGTATGTGACTGGACAGCATCGGAAAAGAATTCTCTGCTTTACATCAAAGATCATCTACCTGATTCATCTGCATCTATGTAACTGTCTAGTGAAAAATAGCAATTACTACAGGTTGCTGGCATTGGCCACGCTATACTTTTTGTGCTGGTGATGGAGCTTTTTGTTTCTGATAGTTTAAGAGAGTCCAGTACTTAGACCTCAGATCAGGTATTAGATATTTTCCATCATATATCATATACACTACAAACAGGGAAGAGGCAGCCATTTAAAAACAATGTCTAGTGTAAACTTTTCTAAGAAATTAAGGAGAGTACACTTTTTTTTTTTTCCAGGAAGATACATATGAACAAAATCTGTAATTAGCTCTATTGCTTATTTTCAATATTTGCAGCGCTCTTTCTGAGTGTTACACAAATTTCTGCTGAGTGAGACAGTCTACAAATAGTCCAATTACAATGCATTATCTATTTATTACGTCAGAATATAGATTTATTATGTCCTGCTTAGCAACTGCTTCAGTGTTCTGTAAATAGAAACAACAACAACAACAAAAACCAAACACTATCACTCAAGGTTTTTCAGACAGCGGAAAGATCATTAAGTGATAATACAAGACAGATAAAATATAAATGCACAGCACAGTGACAATAATAATTAAGAGAACTCTTCTTCTATATGCAAGCGCAAATAATATCTCTGATTTATTGCTGTTGCATAGAAGCCACAGGAAAGCCTTGGGGTGGTGAAGAAAATTAGGTTTACGAGTCCTATTCAATGATTTTGGTGCATTTGTGCTTTCTTCCCCAGGTAAGGGGATGGAAGGAAGGAGGAAAGGAGCAAGCAGAATGTGCATGGCACAGGCTGACTTCATTTGTTGTAGGACTTCGTTTTTTCCCCTCTTCTATTAGCATCGCTAGCACATATTACTGACTGCAGCATGCAAGGATTGACCTTCAATTCTCACTTAGGAAGAACATGGCATTAATTCCTCACACATCATTGTCATACAGTGAATTTCATTGCAATTTACCTATTCAGACAAGAAATCTCTGACAAATGACCAATTTAAAACTTTCTGAGAACACATCTAGCTGGTATATATTACTTGGTAAGCCCTCAACTTGTGATACAGTCCAAATTAGCTAATTTGGAAAAAGGCTGTCTTGGACACTGCAATAATTTCAAAGATACATAGATGAGCTTCACTTCGACATTGCAAATATGATGAATACTTCTTCAGGAAAAAAAAAGACAGTAGGTGAATATTTGAGATGCTGTAAGCACTACTGGATGTATTCAACTCAATGTAATCTATTGCACAGTAGATCCACAGAATACCTCACATTATTTCTTTCAAGTGTGATTTAGTTGTCCTTTCTTAATCAGCTAGCTGGGACACGGTACTGAACTTTTCTCCTTCCTCATTTTCCAGTCACTAAGTGATTCCCAGTGAAGGAGGGGAAATAATAACATCAGAGTAAGACAGTTAAAAATGGGCTTACTCCTAGAAGCTTTTATTGGGTTATTATTAGGGAAAAGGAAATAACTTCTTGGAAGGTAATAGTCGTACCAAGAGTGTTAGAAGAGACAGTTGCTCTGGTTCCCTTGTCAGAATCATTTTTACCCTTTTTCTCTCTCCCTGTTAAAACAAAGATGTGGTAGGCTTGGTAGATCATGCACTAGTCCAACTTCTGTTAAAATGTTCAACCAAAGCCCAGGACAGGATGTTTATTTGTTTTGTAAGCCTTTTTATTTTAATCAATACTGTGGTTAAGAGAAAGCTGCTGTGCTGTTTCTAATTTCGTACTTAACATATTATACAGTATTAAAGTAGCAATTAGAGGAACTCACTTTATCACTATCACACTCTTCTCATAGCATTTGCATTGCTCATGGCAAGGCTATCTTCGTACTTTTCTGTTCAGCCCTCTGAACTGATGTCAGCTATGATATATACATAATCTATGTAATATTATGTAAAATGGCAGTAGACAGCAGTGCTAATTTTTAGTCAGATTCCTGGTCTTTACAGGGCTTACTGTACTGCCTGGATCCTGTTCCTCAGCATCAGTCAGATAGTCTAAACTTGTAGACATTTTATTTATGATGTCCCCTCCAGAGGTTAGGTCATTTCAGTGCTTATCCATGAGCCCTTTCTGACTGGGAAGTTCAACCTGAATTACGTTATGTGGCCATCATTAAAATTCCCATATTGAGTTAAGTCACAAGAAATGTGAGTGGGAAAGTGAAAACTTGACAACCTTAATGGTCATTTGAAGCTACTGTGATTTATTAGCTTGTCCCCTGAAATGAAAGTTGCAACTCAAATGTACTATTCAATAACAGACCAACTGACATAATACATCCAAAATTTACTCAAGTGGCAGTCAGGCCAGGACCTTTCTAAGACCCCATATACGTGCTGTCTCCTGAATATTGGTGGAGAAGAGCTTTAGACCCATGCTTTTTCATGTCTCAGTCAAGGCAATGTCTGCCACAATCAGAAACCTTTGAGCTAGTGCATGAATTTCTAGTACAAGATCCCATCATCACAATTTAGTGAGGCACAGTAAATATCAAGTAGCTTTGATATGAAGGAAAAAGATTTTTTTTTTTTTGCCACCTACAATAAAAATTTGAACTCCTTTTACATTTACAAAAACCAAACAACTGAGAATCTATCCTACTACAGAGTGTACAATCAATGAATATACAGATGATATAGCATATCCAGGAGTTTGGCTGATGCAATTACTATACTAGAATGTAAAAGGACACTCACCCTATCCTGGACTCACACAGCAAACTCCAATGGAGTGGATCTCCAGGAGAAAACCTTCCCCCCTGGCAGTCAGCTCTTAAATATGTCTAGGAGAGGTAGAGCCAGGCTCCGCCCCTTCCACCAGCACAGGTAAATTGCCTTCACCTGTGCTCCCATGGCTGACTTACTGTCACCTTAGGTGATCAATCAGAGGTTCTGGCTATGATTCAGTAGCCCTGTACACAGAGTCATTGGTAAATGTTCTTAATATTTCAGTGTTACTTTTTTATTTGATTTTTTTTTTTAATGTACTGAAAAAGTCTATGGATTATTACATATTTTGTTCATAATCTGCAATTTGGCATTTGCTTTGTGAACATATCTTTTTCCATTTGATTGGATGAGTCAACAGAAGTTTTCAGGAAATACTTGTGAACATTTAATTTGTGTTGCATATTCATTGGGATATTTGCCATTATAAATTTGCATATGCATTCACTAAGTTTTTTTTACCTATTTTAAGGATGTTAAAAAATAACTATAGTATGTCTAACTGCTCACTTAAAGATAAAAGTCATTAAAGGGGATAAGAACTCACTTATTTACGAGGTATTTACACATATCATTTGGTCAGAATAGACTGAATAAGAATTTTACTAGGGATACCAATTATGCACAAGCATTTGTCATGTTTAATTCCCAGTTGATGAGCTGTTTTCATTACTTCCTTTGCAAAATTGCTCTGCATTCTGGTAAACTAATTTTCAGAGTGGTTTCCTAAAATGCAGTCTTCCCTATTCTGATATTATCTCATTATTTATCATATACTTAAAATAATTAAAATTCTTCGTATTAACATTTTTGACTATTTTGTGGGCTTCTTCATGGTTTCACTTAGTAATGGTTTTATCTAATGTTTTAGGTTTTCTGGTAAATCACATGCTGTATTTTTCTATTTTTTTTTTTTTCTTGTGGGTGAGATATTTCTTTTTAAATCTTCATGTTGAAACTTTCTTTCTGAAAATGTACTGTTATAAGAAGAGCACAGGACTTTACCATGGCTTCTTCATATTCTTCCTTTGTTTATTCTGTATCTCAGAGGTGTTTGTAACACCTTTTAGTTTTCTGCCTGCATCATTTATTCGTGTCTGCATATATTATTCCTTTCTTCTTTCAGTGTTATGTTCTGGATTTTCATCTATTTCAGTATTTTTTCTTCACGTTATTTGTTTATATTCTGTTCTTCACCACTTTTCCTTTGACTTTTATTTTTTTAAGTATCCAGTACCTTTTGTATCATCTCGTTACTACTGTATTTAGTATGCAGAATTGTGAATTCAGTGCCACCTGTATTTTCACTAGCACTGAGATTTTTATGCTTGTAATGTAGTGCTGTTATGAAAGGTTTGTACTTTGTGTAACTAGTGGATTTAAGTTTTTGCCAGAAGATATATTTCATTGGAGTCACCACAGGTGAACGCTGGCAGCTATAATATAGTGTCTTGCTGTGACTAGAAAAGTACTGATCTGAGAAGTAGGTGTCAGAGGAGGAAGATCCAAGCCCTACACTGCCTTCCAGATAGAAGCAGCAGGACTCAGCTGCACCTTCATTGAAGCTCTCCTATGTCACCAAGAACCAACTGCATTTTCCATTGCTTCCATGGACTTTCACAGAAATTACCTAGAAATTGGCAGCATTTGCAGACTTTATTGACAGCTTGTAGTTTAACCAGCCTCTGCTCTTGCAGGGGATACTGCAGGATCAGCACAAAGAAAATTACCTCTAAGCAGCCATCTCCATTGAAGAGAGATCTCTGCTGATGGACAAGAGCTCAGGAATAGCTTAAGCAATTAAAAAAAAAAAAAAAAAAGCAGGCTTTCTGATACATCTCTTAATTCTAGTTGGATTCCTCTCACTGAATGATAATGCTGACAGGAACTTTAACTCTCTCACAAGGTGTGGTTTCCAAATGGAAAGTAAAACGGGAAAGAGAAATGAGGAATTTTGAAACAGTAATCTTGTTTTGGTTGATGAATTCTACTTTACGTGTCTATACTCAGAAAGGCTATTAAAGATTGCCCATTAAAATTATAGCAGTACAGTGCTGCTTAATTTTTATGTGTCTGGTCATGAGTAACTGAATCATCTTAAATGTCAAAGCTGAAAGTCATATAGCTGCTTTCAGGAGATTTTTATATTGTCAGTATCTAATTTACAAAAAAAACACCTCAGAATGTTTCTCCTGTCATAAAAGACAGGTGTAGTCAATGAAGATTAAGACAGTTCGAGGTTTTTCTGAAAAAAAAAAAAAAAAAAAAAATAGTGATAATGTGGCTCAGAGCACTGCTCTGTGTGAATAGGGAAATAAAGCCATGAAAATAGTTCCTCATTATAAATTCTTAGCACTACATTTAAACTAATTCCATTAGACACAGTATAGCTAGGAGAGTATTTTTTTTTTTTTTTTTTTTGAGACTGTTGGACTTGAAGATGAGAATGAAATCATACTGAAAAGGATTCAAAATTTCCACTCTGGCATTTTGAATTTGATTAAAGGTTTGCGCTTCTAAAGCTGAAGTGTATGTTTTATATAACACAGTAGGGGCCCTATTGTCAAGTGGACTGAGGAGCCATGAATCAGCAGCTATCATCAAAATAGCACAAATCCACAACCAAGATCTCCTAAAAGGCTATGGGGTGTTATTATAAACCAAGTAAAGTACAACATGTTATTTATTCTGCAGACATTTTTCTTACAGCAGCCAGTCCCTTTTTAACAAAGGCCTTGTCTAAAGGAAACACGTATTTTCTCTAGGGCATGTGCATGTGAGTCCTTCTGGAAGAAAGTTCTTCAGTATTTCTTGTGCAAAGTAACTGCAGTGACAGAGATTGATGCTGCTGTAATATTTCAGTATTTGCACTGTGATTTTTACTACATGTATGATATCAAGCGCCGGTACAGGAACACAATTGCTGTTATGGAACTGTTATTTGAGCACTGAGTATGATCTCTCAATATGGTATTGAATGTGAGAGACATTGGTTTCTACCTGACGGTAAAAGGGATTTGGGGAGAAAAATAATGATGTCTGAAGGCTCCTTGCATCCACTTGTCCTGGTCAGAGAGGCTGAGGGCTGGAAAGCACCATCCAGTTCTCACTGTGGCCAGTTATTTGAAAAGAGCTGTGTAAAGGAGTATTATTCAGACTATTACTCAGCCAATACAAGAATGTGGGAAACTGGTGCATATTTCTCCCCTTTACTCCAACTACAAATACAGTGAAAACAATTACTATGTCATGTGAAAGCTAAGGCTATCTCTTTTTCAGTAACAGTGTACAGGTATTGGGGCATGTTCTTGATGGCATCCCAGTGCATAATTCTGAAGTGCCTTTGGAAGGAACTTAGCAACCATAGTTAACGTGACGAGCACATCTCACGCCCAGCAAACAGAATGATTCACAAAGCAATCTTTTCTTGGGTTTTCTTTGTCTCTGTTTTCTAGCCCTCCTCAGCAGCCTTGGTAATTAGGAAATATTTCCTGCTTTGTCAGTTCAGATTTATTTGTTCTCTGCTAGTATCCCCCACGTGGCTGGAATACAAATCATATGCCAGAAAAAATGAAAAGTGATGAAGAAGAGGGTGATTAATGACCTAACATCTTATTTTACCAGATAAAACAAGAGGGGTTTCACTCAGTTTGCCTCCAGATAGTGTTTTGTATTCATTTTGCAACACAGTTAGAACTCAATTGTATCAAAAGTGAAAATTCATAAACCTACAGCAGTTTGTGAAATATGAATGATTGATCGCATACAGCTAGCAAACTCTTGAAAAGATAAACTAATTCAGTGATGAACAACGCATTTCATACTCGATTAATTATACAGTACATTTTGTTTCAAAATATTAAATGCCTGGAACAGTCTTCTGCCTGAAAGCATCTGGGCTTTGTAATGAGACAAAAGTCTTGAGTTCAATCAGCTGTCTGTGCAAGAGTTTAGAATGACTTATGTCTGAATTAAAGTGAGGTTTAGGGCAGCGATTTCCTGGCAGGAAATTAATAATGAGCTAAATTAGAACATGCCTAGAGATGATTTAAACAACTTAGCTAGTATTGTCTGTGACAGCCTGTCATTTTTTTTTTTTTCTCAGTTCTACTATTGTCTAGTAAATAATTGAAATCATTAAAATGTTGGTAGAGCACTGACTCATTCATATCATTTTTCAAGCAAATTTTTATAGAAAAAGAAAAGTGAAAAAATCCAGAAGACAGTTACATTTGAACACAAGGTGGGAGATGGAGAGATGAACAGTGAATTCTTCCAACCCAGAAGGTGCTGCGATGGAGCAGCAGATCTAGAGTTTCTTCTCAGTTGACCGAGATAGCTTTTGGTGTTGCATTTTGTAAAACAAATGCTCACACTGGAGCAGACTTGAGTCCTCTTCATGCTGTAAACATTGAACTGAATAAACCATTGACAAATAGTTTGTATTTTCTGACTCCTTCAGAAATATCATTGCACTCAATCACCGTTTACTTCTTTTGAACCAAAGAGAATTAAAAAAAAAACCAAAGCTTGGAGATTCAGCATCCAGATGTTTCAGCTGTTGATAATGGGAGCTCTTTCCCTAAGCAAATTATCAGGAAGTTCTCTCTGCCTGGTCAGAATGTGACATGCCAATATAAATTATTTTTGACCTTTTTCTTCTTCCAAGGTAAAGCAAAACCAAATTCATTTATCGTGCTGTCCAATTCTTAATAATTAATATAAATTCTACAGTGCCAGGGAAGGAGTCAAAGAGGGCATGTATAGTTTAAGTGATGACCAGTGACACTGACTCCCTGCCATATGCTGAGGGATCTCACTCAACAAAAGTGACAAAGCAAAAGAGGCTCTTACTACAGGGAAACCTGTTTGAAGTGGATCCTGACAATGTAGACCTAATGGAAAGATTGACTTCTGCAAAGCAAAGCAAAACACTACGAAACAAAACCCACTCTGAATGATT
The DNA here is from genome assembly GCF_019238085.1 of Lagopus leucura. Classification (NCBI taxonomy): domain Eukaryota; kingdom Metazoa; phylum Chordata; class Aves; order Galliformes; family Phasianidae; genus Lagopus; species Lagopus leucura. Next base: position 13,083,689 of record NW_024962267.1, read on the forward strand.
TCACCAAGGATGCTGAAACAAAGGGAAAGTTATTCCTGCTAGTTTCATCGTGGAGCAGTAGCTGTGTGTAAACCTGCCATGAAAGTTCCCAAGACAGTAAAATGTCTCACTTTTGGTCCCCAAAGATTCAGTGAACTTCTAACTGGAGCAGCTTCACACATTGTTGGGTCTTCAGATGTCCTTGCAGGTGTGGGAATAGGAATGACTCCCAGGAGAGAGCCAGAGCTGTGTCAGCATGCAGGAGCGTGCCCAAAGAGAAAAGGTTCGCTATAGCCTGTGCTCATAACCTCTGTGATTCCAAATGTAATTGAAATCCCCAGGGCTGCTTATTTTTTTTTATTTATAAATGGATCCCATGGGATTGAAACAGCAAACTTTTGCATCCCAAAGGAGTGTACAAAATGCTGTACTACCAGTCTCTTCCCCCTGGGAAGTTAGAGAATGTCTTAACTAAATATTTATCAACAGTAATACTCTGCAAAAAGGAAGTTTTGCTTTCAGAATATTCCAGTGGAACTTTTTTCACTGAAAGCATAGAAAGCACACTTCCATTAAATTCTGTGGAGTTAATCCAAAAATATCTTTTATTGTGTGGGTTTCTACGTTCAAGACTTCAGATTTCTTCATAGTGGCTGAGATAGCAGTGACTTATTTTCCAAGCATCGGTAACTTCTATTGGAGAAGAAAGACAAGTATGTACTGGGGAAAAGTTATAGGAAGAAAACAGAACAGCATTTCAATATTACTACTGTTTCCTTTGTGGTGCAGACATCTCTTCAGTTCAGTAGTACAATAAATACGAGATTTTTTCATAGAAAACTAATAAAACAGAAGATAACAATAATGGATCTGTCAACATCAAAATTCTCCTATTTGAAAATTGAGATTGTAACTGTAGTGGAGTATTAGAGATAGAAATATTGGACTACATTGTCCAGTTTAGTGATTTTTTTTATATCTAAATAGTCCTGTTGCACTTAGAGTACTATCTACAGGCACAATGTTTTTAAGTTAAGTGAGGCTACTAAAAATATATGACTAACTATTCTTCTGCAGGATGTCAAGAAATACAAATAAAATAAGTAAACGTTATTTGTTTGTTTTTATTCTTCTCATATTAATGCAGAGTTGTTTGATATTTAATCTTTCCCCAAAACATTTATTTTATCTTAGCAAATAATCAAAAGTATTTCTATTCAGGTTTTCCTTTTCTTTGTGGAAAAAAAACAATACATTCATTTTATAAAGCGCTTTGTATGGGGATTGCTGAATCACTGCCTGAACCTCTGATTGATCACCTGAGGCAAGCAATGAGTCAGATATGGGAGAACTGGTGAAGGCAATTCACCTGTGCTGCAGGAAGGGGTGGAGCCTGGCTCTACCTCTCCCAGACCCATTTAAGAGCTGACTAGGAGTGGGGAAGGATTTCTTCTGGAGATCCACTCCATTGGATTTTCCCATGCAAGCACAGGATAGGGTGAGTGTCTTTCTTTTTTGCTCTAGTGTAATAGCTTTGTAAGCTAAACTCTCATGTCTATTACATCTTCTTTATATTCATTGATTGTACAGTGTTTCAAATTCAGGAAGTAACAAAATCAGGAAGCAATTTTGCAGCACAAAAGTTACTAGACCCAAAGCTCTGAAGTTGTTCACTCGTGTTTCTGTCTCTTTTTAAAGGGTAAGAAAACTAAGTGCATATGCTACATTGTATTGGAACAAAAGAACATGCAGTAATACTGAAATTGAAGGCCACTTTTCCACAGGAAGAGAAGCTGATGGGGTCTGGATACTTTCTTTGTTAGGAAACTTTGTTCTCTGATTCATAAGATAAATAGTTTAGCTCCATAAACCTTCTGTACTTGATGGTTTGAACAAGTGAGTTTTTCAGTCAATAGAAGTCTAGAAGCAAGTGAGATGTAATAATAGCAATTGCATCATCCTCCAGAATACAAGTTATAACAGTCCCAGTTTTCAAGTACATTTGATTTGGGGTAAAAAGCCAAGATAACAAGCAATTAACCCTACTGGTTTTCAGAATGTGGGTTTATTTAGTGCGGTGAGAAATCCTGAAGACTTTTCACGTGGAAGAGTTCAAACATAACACTTTGATACTATGAAACTGAAAAGAACTAATCAACATTCTAGGTACTTTCAGTCAGGTTTGCATGAAGATGTATGAAAGAAAACAGGTGAATCTGGTTTCATTAGCTCTTTGCTTTGACCTGGGTGAATTTTGGCAGAGCATGATCATTTTCTAAATAAAAAAAGAAAAACTTCTTAATACAAGACCACCTCTCCTCTCCATTTTTAGCATACTGCCATGGAATGAAAACATGGATTAGCTAGGCAAGGGATTCAAAGCTCATTAGTCAAAAATAGATTCTCTTTTTCCAAATGCTCTTTTAGTTCTCTTTAGCTATTTAGCACTTTACAATGATCAGAATTACACTAGTGGGCTGCTTTTTAAATACATTTTCTGTTTAAAAAAAAAAAAAAATCAATGAAGACCTCTTAAAAAATTCAATAGTCAACACCCACGACTTATATAGGTGACTAATTCAATACAATCAACGTATCAAGTGATTTTATTTCTATGAATGAAGGTAAATTGTAGCTGCTTACTAGGGCACTTGTATTGAAGCTTCATCTGTGAAAATTACAGATTCTGTATTTGCTGGAACGGGTCCTGTTAGAATACAAATTACTCTTGAAAACAAAATAAATGATTCCCAAAGTAAATCTGAAGCAGAAACGTAAGTTTCATTTGATGCAGTAGCACTGTTACAAGAACATCAGTGGTAACAAGACACATAGTGAACCGGTTTGCAAGCCAAGCAATACTATATAAACCTAGCAAGCAATGATCCATTAAATGAGCCCTCCTATATATGATTTCAAGCCTGGGTTTGGAGCAGCACTATATACCAGACTTTATTCAGTTACCCAGCAAGTAAGAAAGCAATAGAATTAAAAAAGAAAATAGCACTGAAGTTAAGGTGAGGCAAAGGGAGGGTACTTGGGGAGAGCTGAATACTGAAACAAGATGGTTGGATGCTATTTTTGGGAGGGGGAATTAATGAATCTTTTTTGTAGAAATAAAAAATTCAATAAGAAAGATACCTGTGGTTATAACAGATGCCTGATTCAAGTGAACCAGTGGGGATGGTAACAGCATACGGAAAATGGCTGTTTTTGGATTTACAGAATAAGTTTTT